>NC_028357.1:48457405-48546230 GCF_000741045.1 Vigna radiata var. radiata
GGGTTTCTTCAAAATGTTGGGGGCGGCAGGGCGTAGCCGTTCACCGCCCAACCAAGTTGACAGGAGTGATACTCCGTTCATCAACTTGGGTTTCTGTTGCGTACTGCTTGGTCGATTGGTCAAGGATGGATTCTAGGGGACGAATGGTTGGCTGAATACCTGTGAAGCCAAGTTTGAGAGATTTACCTGAAAGGTCATGCTATGACCAAACGGTTGAAGCTTGGGGCCGACTGGACGAGAACCCGATGAGGCCGAGAGGCAGAACGGTCGAGGCCAGATGGTCGAATGATTGAGGCCAAGTGGCTTAAGAGGTTTCTGAGAGCACTGTCGCAACCGGAATCGCGACGGGACGACGATCCAAAAAGAAAATGGGTTTGAAAAAGAGTTTGGAGTCGCTACCATAGTTTATTCTGGAAAACTACGGAAAAACCATAAAATGATAAAGCACGGTCCACGAAAACCAAAGATTGGATTCGGGAGTCGGTTACGTGTAGGGAAGGTATTAGCACCCTACAACGCCTGCCCGAAGGCAGTACCTTTAATTAAATACGCGACTTTGATGTGATTTTCAAAATGTTTAACTATTCCCAAAAAAGACATTATAAAGAAACAAAATATATTTCTTGTTTTTTGTGCCCGACAAGGATTGACCTTGTTCTTACGTATTCTCAAAATGATAAATCCAGGCTACGTAGTTCTAGGAAAACTGTTTGAAAATTTTGTTTGAGAAATCGTTGAGAAAAATTGTTTGTAAAAGATTTGGATATTTTTGGAAAGTTAACCTGACAAGGACTAGCCTCGCTCCTACGTATCTCCACTTTTGATGGAGAATCAAGGATCACGTAGTTCTAGTTAAAAGATTTGTTCGTTGTTTAGAAAATGATGCTTTGTTTTTTGATGTTTTTATAAAAAAAGGGAAAGGTTTTAGCAGAAGGCCTACGCGAACGGTCGCACGTGTGCTTAAACCTTTAAAAATAATTTTTGTTAATTTTTTAAAGAAGAAGAAAAAGGTTTTCAGCACAAGACCGACGGAATGGTCGCACGTGTGCTTAATCGTTTTGAAATAATTTTTGTTGATTGTTTTTGTTGTTCTCGATATTTATATAAAAAGTAGATAAATATTTAAGGTGGAAAAAGGGAAAAAGAAAAATAGAAATAAAATAAATAAACAAAAATAAAAAGTAGAAATACAATAAAAAGTTAAATGACAAAATAAAAAAAAAACAAAATAATAAGTAGATAAGAAAAAGGTAGAGGTGCTTAAATAAGAAAAAGGGTCTGCAAACTATTTTTCTTTTTTAAACAGATTGGGCCTATGCCCAAGTGGAAAGGGTGGTGAAAATGAAAAACATGGGTGTCTAAGCTATTATTGTTTTTGAAACGGAATGGGCTTGAGCCCAAGCTAAAGGGGGAGGCATAGTGGTGCAAAGGTGAAAAAATGGGGGTGTGCGAAACAGAAAGGAAAATGTTTTATCTTAAGAACCCTGGCCCAGCAACTTAACCCAACGCTCCTTTGTTCAGAAACACCCTAGGGGTTCTACCAGCTTCTTCTCATTTCACCATTTGTGCGTTCAGCAGACCAAACCTCTCCCTACTAAACCGTTCCTGCACTCACTGCCGCCACAACCTCCGATCAGAAGGCCGCCTCGAGGGGCTGTTCACGGCGTCGCCGGCATCTTCGTCGGAAGATCCACCGCCCTTCACGCCGGACCACCATCTTCCCCCTTCTTCTTCTTGCTAAACCAGCCCCAACTCCGAGAACCCACCGTTCCCGCCGCTGTCGACGAAACCAACGACCACATGCCGCGAACCAAGGCCGCGCCGGTGACGCTGCTCGTCGCCGGCCGTTGGGTCTTCTCCCTTCCTTCTCCTTTTCCCGCACGAGAAAAGCTCTCTCTCGCTCCTTCGTCAAGCACCGCCTGAGCGATCCTGACCGCCACAAAGCAGAGCACCTCTGTGCCACAGGTCGCAACTAAGGTCGCAACCGGACCTCACGTTGACGTCTTCCACCCCCACGGCCAAATCCACTTCTACCCCCAAAATCGTCACTGCGCCAGCCACCTCTAGGAGTCCCACTATTTAGCTATAAGAGAAAACAGCCCCAAAGGCTTGCCGAGACAATGATTGGGGGTTTGCTTATTGCCCGTGAGAATCAATGTACGAAGAATTATATTGATTACTCTGCCCACAATTATTAACGCTCTTCTTCGTGGCTTTTTATTTTCAAAGGAGAAATACAAGAAAGAGCCATGCGACCATTCTCAAGGAAAATATGTACGTGCTGTAAAAAGATTGCTTTCACTGATTCAAGAAGTATAACAACTTACTTAACAATTTGATCATATTTGCTAGTTGGTCATGAAACTGCCACTTTGGAGCCCTTACACTTCAATTTGACAGAAACTGAGTTAGCGACTAATAACTTTTCCAACGAAGACAAGATAGGAAAAGGTGGATTTGGAGAAGTTTATAAGGTAAAAGATCGATAATAACTTTAAGATAATAAGTTAATAATTTTCTATCTTATATAGTTTCACTTTTTCATTTGTATTCAATACGAGACTTAATCTTACACCTAGATTCGTAACATGTACAACTAACTAAATCATTTACCCAGTTACTTTTGTTTTCGTTGTCGACAAAAGTAGTTACTAACATGCTGTGATCACTTGTATTGTTGGAAACAAATTTGTCGCTAAAGTGAAAGTTTTCGTAATATAATACAGGTGGTCGATTTGTCAGACACTATTTCAGTTGATAAATAACACAATTTTGAATAACTGGTCTATCGAAACAGGAATAAGGAAACAAGATTTCGAAATTTTGGTGTCACCCTAGATATAGTAAAAATTAACAACTAAACAACACACCAAATCTGATCCCGATTGAAGTATCGTTTTTTGAATTGCTAACTAACGGTGAAACAGTAAGCACGCATCATTTTTAGCAAGGTGCTATATATTTGTTGATTAGCTGATCAGTGTCACCACTGATATTGTTTCTCCACAAACTTCCAACATTTGTTGTTTCTCTTGCATGCCACATATATATGTAAATCAATTACAGTCATCAAATTTATTTTTCTTCTGAAATTTATAAAGTTGAATCGTACTCACTGTTTAATAAGTTTTAAGAGAAAAACAAGGAGATAGAGAGGTTGGGTATGGGATGATGGCAAGGGTTGGCCCCCATTGATCTATAATGTAATTGATTATATGTTAGACAGATATGGGTCTCTCATTACTCTTTAGTCTTTTCCAAACCCTGAAGCGATTCAACTCAACTGTGAAATGATGAAAGAAACCTATGGGACCAAGGCTATCAGATTCAGTGAACTATATGAATAACTCAAAAGCCATGGCCATATATGGCATTCTGATGCCTTTTGTCACTCCATCCGTACACTCACTTCACCATAAAATAACATAATATATGTGTACATCATATTGACTTAGGTATAAAATCCCATCTTAATTTCATGATATTGCAGATAAAAAGTTGACAGATGAGCAAATTATCGACAAGATTAAGTGTGGGGGATCGTAGTTGTTGACGAGGATTTCCTTGACATTTGGTGCAACCAGATTGCACATGCACGGTTCCATTTAAGTGCGACATCAACTTATAACAGTTAACCTCTGATATTAGTATGTCATCCATGTTTGGTTTTTCCGTTTTTCAAGTCTCAAATTGGACTTGGAAAATCTTCACCTTCAGATTAATATTTTCCAATATGAATAACCCTTTCTTGCACTACAAGTTTCTGCAGGCAATTTGTGTCGCTGATTTATTTACCTCTAGTTTTTATGATTATCGATTAATATATTTCTTACATTTTATTAAAGCTTTTTGGTCTAAAAAGTACAAACTAGGGACGTATAAAATGGTTAGGTTTATGGCTTTGTCCCAAAAAGCCGAAAACAAAGGTAGGGGTCACATATGACATTGGAATTTGAAGTTAGGTGTAGAAAACTTTTTCCTCTTGTGTGCAAATTAAAAACTTGGTTTTCTGAGATTGGAATGGTTCAGCGATTTTGGATCTGTGAAATAAAAATAAATTACCGCAAAACACGTGGTTTAAAGCAATGTTTTTGCTTACAATACAATCTAATTTTCGACTCTGTTTTCGGATTCGGACTGAAGGCTCCACAATCCAAATTGCTGTTAGTAGAAAGACCCCACCACTCATGGTTTTCTGAAGTAACGTCATACTAACAAATCATCACAAGTAAAAAATATATACATATATTATTATGAAAAGCTATCAAGTTATGCACCAAATTCTATGTATGAAGTTCTGCGTAAATAGACAGAACAATGGATGCTTTCCTGTTTTACCTCAACAATGAATTAAACTGAATATGCATATAAATAATGACGAAAAGGAAGGGCTTCAAATTCACGTGAAAAAAGTCCTCATATATTTTTTATCATTCTAGGTATATATGTTTTTCTCTTTATCTAATTCATTTTCTTTGCACTGTCTTTGTCTCATCACTTTTTGTAGCTTTTTTTCCACCCAATCGAAGGAGGAGGAGCTGGTATTGAAAAGTACTGTTAGTTAGTTATCTGTATGGGTTATGAGATAGTTATTTTTGATTAAGAAAATAATGGCAATTATGATATTATACAGTGGCTTTTGAGCTTGTCAATCAATGCTAAGAAAGGAACACACGTAACCGACCACCTTGGAACCTTATAAAAGAGTGTCTGTGCTTAATCCCTGAACACACATACACATACTTATTTTGCTTTCTTCCTCACTTTTGTTTTTTGAAAGAGTGTTTTTCTGAGGAGAGGAATAAAACATCCCCACCACCATCCCCTTCTGTTCCTCATAATTAACACTTTCTCAAAACACACTCAGAAACAAGAAAATAACCAAAACCTTTGAGATGCATGCACAACACAAATCCCCCAAGACATACCCGACACTTGCCCAGGTAAGATATCTCTTTTTCTATGATTTTTCACACCCACATACTCTAAATAATATGTACACTTTTATTTACAAAAACATCTATCATCCACTCCTCACTTTGTGTTATTGAAAAATACTTATACCCAATATGGATCACTCGTTCATGTGTTTTTATCAATCATGCAGGTATTAGAAGAAGTAAAGAGAATGACAGACATAGGGTTCCCAATATCAGCCATGAGCTTTGTGGGGTACCTTAAAAACTTGACCTTAGCTGTGTGCATGGGAAGGTTGGGAAGCCTGGAGTTAGCTGGAGGCTCTTTGGCCATAGGTTTCACCAACATAACTGGTTACTCTGTCCTCTCAGGTCTAGCCATGGGCATGGAACCCCTCTGCACCCAAGCCTTCGGTTCTAGAAACTTCTCCTTACTCTCTCTAACTCTGCACAGAACAATTCTCATGTTACTTCTATTTTCTCTTCCCATTTCTCTTCTTTGGCTCAACCTCCAACCTCTCATGCTTTTCCTTCGTCAGAATCCAGACATAACTCGTGTAGCAACCCTCTATTGCCGCTTCGCCATCCCAGACCTCATAGCCAACAGCTTCCTCCACCCTCTTCGCATCTATCTACGCAGCAAAGGAACAACTTGGCCACTGCTGTGGTGCACTTTACTTTCCATTCTTCTACACCTTCCCACCATCACCTTTCTAACCTTCAAACTCCACCTTGGCGTTCCGGGAATCGCTGTTTCATCCTTCGTTGCCAATTTCAACAACCTTTTCTTCCTTCTTCTGTACATGCTCTATACACGCGTTCCCGAGGAGTCCTTACACATGCCGTTACTACTGCCTCCTACCATGTCACATAATAATGTGATAACATGTGGTAGCA
Source organism: Vigna radiata var. radiata (assembly GCF_000741045.1). NCBI lineage: Eukaryota > Viridiplantae > Streptophyta > Magnoliopsida > Fabales > Fabaceae > Vigna > Vigna radiata. The sequence goes on from NC_028357.1 coordinate 48,463,219, forward strand.
GTGGTAGTACTCTTGCCATGGAGTGGGGTGTGCTACTGAAATTTTCAATACAAAGTTGTCTGGCTGTTTGCTTGGAATGGTGGTGGTACGAATTGATGACAATCTCAGCAGGCTACCTCAACAACCCTCGTGTTGCTCTAGCCACGGCTGGCATAGTGATACAAACCACATCTCTTTTGTACACTTTGCCAACAGCACTGAGTGCATCGGTGTCAACGAGAGTAGGGAATGAGCTTGGGGCGGGGCAAGCTGAAAGAGCGAGTTTGGCAACGGTGGTAGCGATTGGATTAGCACTTGCAAGCTCAATTTTTGGTTTATTGTGGACCACTGTGGGAAGAGAAAAGTGGGGGAGAGTGTTCACCAGTGACGGTGAGGTGCTGCAACTGAGTATGGCAGTCTTACCTATAATCGGAGTTTGTGAGTTAGCGAATTGTCCACAAACCACAAGCTGTGGAATCCTGAGAGGAAGTGCTAGGCCTGGTGTTGGGGCAGTTATAAACTTTTGCTCCTTTTATTTGGTGGGAGCACCGGTAGCCATTGTTTTGGCCTTCGTTTGGAAACTTGGGATGGTTGGGCTGTGTTATGGATTGCTGGCAGCACAGATCGCATGTGTGGTGTCAATTTTCGTTGTGGTGTACAAAACTGACTGGGAAACGGAGTCATTGAAAGCCAGAAGCTTGGTGGGAAAGGGTGTGTCTGGCACTTTCGCATTTCATCAGAACCAAATTACGGTCAAATGTGAAGAACCTGTTGTCTTTCTCAAAGACAACAACTCAGAAAAGTGAACAAGTTACGCCCCTGATATATACACCAGAAACACTTCAACCCAAAATTATCATTCTTTTAGTATTGGAAAATAGATTGTTTTCACACCCCAAATCTTGCATCCTTCCCCATTAATACGTAATGTAGGAGGAGGATCTAAGATTTTAGAGCGTGAAGTTTTATTTTTTTACTGTGATTATACATATGCATTTACATAACGGTGAACTTTTTTTCCTTGCAGCAAGCCTCAGAGCAAGGTCTAGGTAGATGCTACATGAAACATGGTTAATGTAATTGTAAAAGTAAGGTGCATCTAATTTGTACTTGAATAATATAACAGCTCGGTTTCAGCAGCATGATTCAAATAGTTTTGAACGATAATATTTTAATAACTTTTTTTTAACAACTTTTTGACAAGAGGACACGTGTCACAGTTCTATTGGTATGTTTGAATTTATTCTAAAAAAATATTTGAAACAGACCAATCACAAAATGTCACGTATGTATTGTCAAAAAATTGTAAGAGTTGTTAAAAGAGACTTTTTTCCTAATAGTTTATGGGTCAGATTATAAATTTTGATGTGCTAAGGGTAAAAGAGAAAAAAGGAAAAGTTGATAAGGTAATGTAATTAATGCATATAAATATAAGGAAAATGATATTTTAACACTAATTTTTTTACACTATTTTTATACTGTACACGTGTCAAAATGTGATTGGACGATTTCAAATTAAAAAAAAAAATTGGTTTTTCTCTTTCAAATATGTCCTTGTCTCAGTTTTTTTTAATTTGAAATCGTCCAATCACATTTTGACATGTGTGCAGTGTCAAAATGATGTTAAAATAGTGTAAAAAATTGGTGTTAAAATATCATTTTTCTAAATCTAAGTACTTTTTTTTTTTTTTTAAGAAAGAGATATTTCAATAGATGATTCTATTTCAACTTTTTTTATTTATTTTCATATGACGTGAAAACAATTGAGTAAGACATATATAAGACTCGGGTTTAATTATCTTGACCTAACTAAGCATGTGCTTGCATGTGTTTCTCAGCATGCATGTGGGGGGGACACAGAGGGAGAGGATTATAACATTGGAGATGAAGATGGGTTAATACTTTAGGATTTCACACAAAGAGAGACGAGACAACCAGAGTGATGAGACAAACCGTGAATGAAAGAAAAATAAGAAAACGTAAAAAGAAATTTCATATTTTTTCTTTTACATAATATTCTTTCCTTAAATTAAAGAATAATTAATCACCAGGTGGCAGTGTCGAAAAAATATCAAAATTTTAGTATTAAAGAAGCGTTTTCCTTAAATAATATATAAAGAATACTTACAATTTTGAAGACGGAAGATATTTTACCAATATAATTAGTTTAAATTTGATCTATTACCAGTGTAAAACATTTTATTTGTGAATACATTAATATGTTCCAGAATGGTATTGTTTTGTATGCCCAAAGGTTAAACTATGATGCATGTAATGTTTTGTTTTATTGATCATGAGATGGAACATATAGATGTGAATTGCTTTATATGTGCAGTAGGAGATATAGGCTGTACTTCCTTTATGTTCCATAGCATGAAAGGGAGATTTTTTTATCGAGAAAAAAATTTATTTAACAATTCTTTTTTAACAATAAATATATATATATATATATATATATATATATATATATATATATATATATATATATATATGATTGTTTATGATGAGTCCATTTTAAATATTTTTTTAAATTTTAATTCAAACAAACCAATAAAATGATAATACGTACTCTGTTATAAAAAGTTATTAAAATTTTTTTCAAAATATCATTGTCCTTTTTTTTATTCTTCAATATTCTCTATAATTCTTGGGGGGCTTTGTTCTCTTACCAAACATCGATTTTGTGGAAATTGAATTTTGGCAGAGAAGGTTCCAATTTTGAGTTTGAGATTAGGTTTGAATGATACGTTTAGGTATTATCACACATTTTATATTTATTTAATATAGAATATAAAAATAAAATAATTATAAAAGTATAAATTTTTGTATTTTCTAAAAAAAATAAAAAATAAACAACAATAATATCAAATAATGTTAAAATTTTAACTATGTCAAAAAATATTTTATATGTTTATTGTGAGCTTCCACGTATAACCATAGAAATTCATTATGAGCTTTCGTTCCATGGAAAGAAATACCCTTCTTTTACATCTCACCCAAAGTAAATCAGATTTGACCTACGACATATTTACCATGTTTGTGTTTTCAATAAAAAAGATAATACTTTTGATACACATAAATTTTTAATATTCATTTAATATTGTTTTTTCTTATTTTTTTATTTTATTTTTTAAAAAAACTATCAAAGTTTACTTTTTTTCATAACTGTTTTAGTCTTATTATCTATATCAAATAAATATAAATATACATTATTTCGAGTGGCTTGTCGACAAAATAGAGATTGAAAGTATTTTAGTTTATTTGTTTTTTTTTAATTGTCAATTTTCGGCTTTTTTGTGGGTCGTTAATTTTAGGTGTGCTTTTCCATAACCAAAGAGAAGGGTTTCCTAGGCCCAAATTGTGCCATGTTCTCCCAAGTGTGCCATTTTCTTTATACACAGTTGAAATATCTCACTGCACCCCCAAAAATACAAAATGATGAAATTACCTTCAAACAAAATTTTGAACTTGGTTGTACCACAAAAATTATATCATCTGAAATGTTTCAGAATTTAATTTATTATTTTCGAATGAATTTTTTGGAAGAGGTTAGAATTTGTTCTAGATTTTTTTTGGGTTAAAAAATCTTTTCTTTTGATATTTTGCAATGTTTATGAAAAATTAATCCGAGAAGTAACTATCTAAACCTGTGAAAGCGGGGCAAAGTCATGTTAAGATGTTTCAGTTCCCATATAAAGAATGTGCTTGAATATGATTGATCAAAATAAAGATCTATAAGCCGATATTCTCAAAAAAATTATAAATTGATGATATCATAGATAGAGCTGTAAAGTTAGCTCATTTGATAAGATTTGACCCTAGTCTATATGGATTGGGACAAAAAAATCCACATAACCAAAACAGTCCTTTATTAAAAAAGTTCACAAGACTGAAAATTTCCAAAACCGTATGGATCAGGGTCAGTCCATAAGGTTTCATTTTTACTAAATTTTATGTATAGAAGAAAAAATTATGGTCCAGAAACAATGCAAAAACAGATAAACAAAAATTTTAGCTTCTGCAGGAATTTTGGCTTCTTAATCAGCATTGAGTCTCCAAATCAAGTTCATTCAACTTCCAGAACAAATTTGCATAGCTACAACATTCCAAATCCAGCAAGTACACACAATATTTGTAATGATAGATTGTAAGGTATGGACAACATTCTGCTGCTGTATTCAAGTGCTGTAGAAGGAATTGATTGGAAGGTCTGTCAAGATTCCACGATGAAGGCTGTTGTTGTTTCTAGCTTTAAAACTTCAAGACTTATACTGCAGTTCAATCAGTCAAACCAGAAATAACATTGTTCAATCAGTCAAACCAGAAATAACATTGAACATGTAATGACAAACTGGTTCAGACTGAAAGTTTCAGTGAAATAACAACAGACCAAATTGGTTATGACAGTAGGAAAAGATAATTGTGATGAAACAATTGTTGGTTAGCTTTTACAATTCAATTATGGCCCATAAGTTGGCAAAGGTCACTGCAACATGTGCAGTAAAAATCAAAGGCAATTAAAACTGACTATAACGAAGATGAAACCAATTTTAATCCAAAACCATTTGACCATGAGTTTTAATCAAAATAGTAGCTACACAAGCCTTAGTTGGATGGAATCTGAAATATGTGGCAATGACTGAATCCTTTTTGTTTTCAAACTGAAGTTATGCAATGGACAGTTTGCTCACTCAGTCCAAAACAGAAACTGAAAGACAGATGCAGATTTTTAATTATGATAGTGATAGCATGTGGCAGAAAAGAAATTTATCCGAATAAAAATTAGTACAAAACATTGGATATTCTAAAGAAAACAAACCAATAAAATTTATCATATAAAAAAATTTGGCATTCATTTAATAAAATATGTGCTTGTGTAAATTTGACCTCTAGCAAGTCTTTCTCAATTCGTTCCTTCAATTGATGCATTGAAGCTGTACCACCAGTAAGCTGTGAGATGCACAAAATCAGTTTCGAATATGTCCAAGTACCCTTAAACTCAGAAAGAGGTAAGATTTTGGCAACAGTGCATATATTGTAATATAGAATAGCTAAAAAATATACATAGAATAAAATAAAAATATAAAGAGAACCGAGAATTATGGCATGAATCTAAAATAAGATTTCAAAATTTCAAGTTAGTAACAAAGGGGTATGACCAATCCTGCCATAGCATTTGTGGATTCCAAAACAAAATGGCTACCTTTCCTTTAATTCCGATATTCATTGGACGGTTAGGCACAAAGAAACAAATTAAAGTGTGAGATATGGCTACATGTTAGGAGATGCACATCTAAGAAGAAATAAACCCGAGGAAGGCCATTTACTTCACTTTCTATCAGAACTAGCAGGGAGGTATTATAGCCACACAACAATCTTCAGAGAAAACATGCAGTATGCAACATATCAAGATCTCTATTCTTTCACCAATTCATCATTCGACCAACATCATCTAGCTCAAAGTCAAGATATGCATTTCAACAAATTTCATGAGGTAAAACAGAATTACAAGCCAAACAAAGTAGTCCACATATATCAACCATTACAGCAAAGCATTACAAGGTATTCATAGATTAGCTCCCCTACCTCAACTCCAGTAGTTCCAACTCCTCTATAGGATCTAAGGGGTCTCCAAATATCTAGATCTACACTGATTTTGTCCAACCTCCTTGCTTACTTCTTTCTATCTCAGACCAATGTTCTTCCTTTCATTAGCTTCCAAATGAAATTTCCAGATGGATTAACTTGTCAAAGACCAAAATATCAATGGTAGAAGCATGCTTCAGACACTGCACATAAAAGTTATGAGAAAAGAATATATTCAAAAAAAATTAAATAAATAAAGTTTAAGAAAATTGGCATTAGAAATTTTTTTCACCAAAATCCTAAGGGGGCAACTGAGATAATGGTGGGTCAATTTTTGTAGCTCTTTTTCACAGTAAAGTTCAATCCTTTTAGATCAAAAGAGGGAAAAAGAATAACGGCTTATGCAGCACCTAACTTACTGTTTTGGTAAGAAAATGTGCCATGGATCTCATTGCAACCGTGTGGATCCTCATACACCCTCTTCACACTTGGTTTCCTAATATCCATGCACCAAAGTTGCAAATGAAGAATTCTACGCATACAGAAATTTTTTTACAGAATTTCCTTCAACAAAAAACTAATACATTGGATAACATTTTCTGCTATCAAACAAAATCAATATCCAAGAAAACTTCATGGGAACCAGTTAAACAATTTTTATTTAAAAGCCACAATTTCTGACACCATTTGTTTGAAAATTCTCAAAACATAATCAACAATTCTGGGTCACAACAATCCTTAGAAAAAACACGAAAAGTATCTAAAAGAAGCTAACCTTGATTCTTCTTCGCCGCTGTATCACCGCTGCCGTCAAGTGTTGTCGTTGACTCTACTTTGTGCTGTCCACTGTGTGCTGTCGTCCACCATGCGCCGCCGTCTGCCGTCGATTCTGTACTGCCGTCTGCTGTCGACTGCGGTTGCTAGCTCTTAAGAGAATAATTCAGGGTCGAAAGAAAAGATACGTTGTTGGGGCTACGGGCTAATCCGGCCCTAATTTAATCAGAACCCATAAAATGGGGCTTTGGGATCAGGGGCTTTAGAAAAGCCCCCTGATATATGGGTAAAAAAATGGGCTAAATTATAGAGAGGGCCGGGACTGGCCTTGGGGCTAAAAATAAAATGGACAGCTCTAATCATTGAACAATGAACAATCAGGCAATTCGATCAAACACCCTAATGGTATAAAACGGAGTTCACAAAATATGAATGCGAATAATAGTAGGGACTATAGAAGTGGTTAGCCATGAAGATTCCAGCGCTGCACTCAGTACAGTGTTGGGGCACTCCTTGCGGAGCCTCTGCACCTTGCCGGAGTCGTCAACCTTATAGAACTGCAAAATCGCGAGCTTCACCTTCTCGTGCTTGTGCTTGATCTTCTTAGGCTTGGTATATGTCTTCTTCTTGCGCTTCTTGCCACCACCGCGGAGACGAAGGACGAGGTGGAGAGTGGTGAAATCCCAAAACCCATGCCAGTCAATGTTACAACACGCTATGGTGGCCTTACTAAAACTCCGTCAAAGTTCCTTCCTTTCTCCGTTCTTCCTCCGCCGCTTCTGTTCCGTTCCACCGCCACCAAGTGAATCCAAAGACGCCGAATTGGTGTCGAATCTCCTGCTGCAGCACCACAACCCCTTCCACGCCACCGAATCGAGCCTCCAGCTCCACGGCGTCACCCTCACCCCCGACCTTCTCTTCCAAACCCTCCTCCGCCTCAAGAACCATTCCAAGATAGCCCTCTCCCTCTTCCACTTCGCCAAAACCCTCCCCAACCCCCCTCTCACCTACGACTCCTACACGCTCCTCATCGATTCTGTCGCCAAGGTTCGCCAATTCGACGTCGCATGGCAACTCATCGTCGAAATGGCCCAGCGCAACCTCCATCCAACCTCCGCCACCTTCCTAACCCTAATTCGCCGCCTCATAGCGGCCGGCCTCACTCGCCAGGCGGTACGCGCCTTCCACGACATTGACGCCTTTGCCAAAACGACTCCCGACGACTTCTGCTTCCTGCTCGACACGCTCTGCAAGTACGGCTACGTCAGACTCGCCGTCGAGGTTTTCAACACAAACCGAACCGCTTTCCCTCCCAACGTGAAAATGTACACGGTTTTGATCTACGGGTGGTGCAAGCTGGGGAAGGTTAAAATCGCGCAAACGTTTCTGAACGAAATGATTAAGCGAGGGATTGAGCCTAATGTTGTTACTTATAACGTTTTGTTGAATGGGGTTTGTAGGAAGGTGAGTTTGCACCCTGAAGAGAGGTTTGAGAGGACTATAAGGAACGCAGAGGAGGTGTTTGATCAAATGCGTAAGAACAGGATTGAGCCAGATGTGACTAGCTTTTCGATTTTGCTTCATGTTTATAGCCGCGCGCATAAGCCGGAGTTGGTGCTTGATAAGCTGAGGTTGATGAAGGAGAAAGGGATTTTTCCCAATGTGGTGATGTATACCTCGGTTATCAAGTGTCTTGCTTCGTGTGGGAGGCTTGAGGACGCAGAGAGGTTGCTTGAGGAGATGGTGAAGGATGGAGTGAGTCCATGTGCCGCAACGTACAATTGCTTCTTCAAGGAGTATAGAGGAAGGAAGGATGCTGAGAGTGCGTTGAGGATGCTCAAGAGGATGAAGGAGGATGGGTTCTGTGCGCCGAGCTCGCACACCTATGTGATTTTGATTAGGATGTTTTTGAGGTTGGGCAAGATCAGAGTTGTGAAGGAAATATGGGAGGATATGAAGGCCACTGGGGCGGGGCCGGATTTAGATTTGTACACGGCTTTGATACATGGGTTGTGTGAGAGGCAGAACTGGAGGGAGGCTTGCCATTATTTTGTTGAGATGATAGAGAATGGGTTTCTTCCTCTGAGAGGTACCTTTGAGACCCTTTACAGGGGGCTCATTCAGGCTAATATGTTGAGGACTTGGAGGAGATTGAAGAAGAAGCTTGATGAAGAATCGATAGCTTTTGGTTCAGAGTTTCAGAGTTACCACTTGAAACCTTATAGGAGATAAGTTATTACATGCACAGTACTCTTGAGACTTTTATAGGTTCTTTGGCCCGGTTTATCTTTATGCATCTACAAGATTTCAACAAGACTTTGATGACTTGGAGATATGAGTGAGACTATCATTTTATCTCCAATATTTTTGTTAGGTGTGATGTAAATTCTGTTTTGATTATTTCAATAGTATTACTGATTTTTTCCTCAAGACTAGGGAAGTTGTGTCACATTTTGAGTAACTGGGGTGCCATGACTGCTTGGTATCTTTCTCTCTTTCGCCCTGAACGAATCAGGGCTCTTGTGAACATGAGCGTCACATTTACTCCCCGAAACTCCCCGAAACCCCAAGAGAAAACCCCTTGATACCTTAAGAGCAGTGTATGGAAATGATTACTATATTTGCAGGTTTCAGGTTTGTTTTCTTATGTCATTTGATTTGCTTCTAACTGAGTTTCAGTTATATATACCTGTTGATGTGCAAGGGCACCACCACTAGTTATATATATTGTGTTGTGTTTGGATATGATTCTTAGGTCTCAAAACATGGTTTAAGTACAAGTGAAAAAAAGATGATTTTTTGTTGGGGCAAAGCATGGTTTGCAAAGTGGTTTTGTTGCTCAAGTGGATTATTGCAGGAGACTGGGAATATAGAAGCTGAGTTTGAGAAGATTGGCACTGAAAGAGTCCTGAAGGAGTTCCTGACATACCGCAATCCTGGTCCACTTTATCTACCTGAGGGTAAAGCCTTTGATCGTCCAATTCAAACTCCCTCATGGCTATCTCAAGAAGAATGTGATTACTATGTTAGTAAATATGACAAGACTGGTTTCACAGGGGGGTTTAACTACTACAGAAATTTGGATCTGTATGTCTTTCTTCACCATCAAATGCTACATTTGGATCTGTATGGCAATATTAGTATTATGGAATTCAAAAGAAAGAAATTCACACGCATTATTCCGAATGTTCATGAATATGTTTCTATATTGTATAGTGATGGAGGTCTAATTGCAAGCAACAATTTTATAGTTTATGTTTTACCTTTTCCTTTCCTAATCAAAACTATTATACTTTTATGTTGTAGAAATTGGGAGCTCACAGCACCGTGGACTGGTGCTAAAGTTAAAGTTCCTGTTAAGTTTATTGTGGGTGATCTTGACCTGACCTATAATTCACCAGGAGCCAAGGATTACATTCACAAAGGTGGGTTGAAGAGAGATGTGCCCCTTCTAGAGGATGTAGTTGTAATTCAAGGGGCGGGTCACTTCGTTCATCAAGAAAGGCCTGATGAGATCACCAAACACATCTACGATTTCGTTAAGAAATTCTAATTTCATGTTGTCATGTTAGACACGTATTCCTCTGTTCTTGCTTTGATTCCGTCTTTTTCCTTCACTGCGTGCTTGATCTGTATTTTTCAAAGATAACTCTTGCTGGGTGTATTCTCATGTATGCTTGAGTTTAAAGAGATAAAAATAAAAGTTGAAAATAGCATACTCAAGAACAAACAATGTTAGCAGAATTCACCATTATCCACGTTATAAAGCAGCACACCCACATCATCACACCCAACTTATTGAAGCACCGATTCGAAGACCATAAATAAATTGAAAAACAAAATACTGGGCCCAGTATCTGTAGACTCTGAACTCCGAAGCCCATATAGCAACTTTTATTGAGTCCCCCTGTTTCTCTTCTGCAAGAAACCTGCTGTAGAACTGAAGTGGCATCGAAGGTTTATGAAGAATGTATGGGGCTTGCTCTTTTCTCAACATTGAACTGTACGTCCACAAGGCCTGTAATACCAGCAGTAATTATTTGACCCTCTTTCACTGGTCCAACACCCGGTGGAGTGCCTGCATATAATCAAAATGTCTGTTAACTGAGCAAGGGCCTTAGATTTCCCTATTTAATTTATCTATACTTGCAAAATAATTGTATTTAATCAGCTCAAGTTTAACTTACCTTGAACTCTCGAATTACTCAATAATTAAATATTTCAGTTTTACTAGGCTCAGAATTTGAACTTCACAGAGTCTATATTTGCAATACCATCATATGTGTATGTGTGTGTATAGTATGAAATGTCAATAGTTTAAAATAATAGTTGAATAATTAAATGTCAGTAAATGATCGAATATGTAAGGATCGAAGTTCAAATCCTTCTATAAACAAGCCAACATTTTCAACTAGTTAAACTGAACTGCCAGGTCGTAATAACAAAGTTTCCCATCACCACTGTGGCGATTCATTTTTATTTTCTTAGGAGTGCACAAATGATAGGTTAAATGAGACATTTTTTTAGATGTGTAAGCATAGTATGTGAGTGAAATTTTATGAGAAGGATTGGATTTACGAAAAAGAACGAAATGAAGGAACATGAACATAAACCTAAAAAATCCGGCACGACAGGGACAGCAGCGAAGGTGGCGCCGGCTTCTTTTAAAGAATCTTTCCTACTGTACTCTCTGTCTAATCTAATCACCTATTACTATTACCTATTTTATTTTATACTTTGAGACGGCTTTTTTTTCTTTCAAACTCAAATAAAATCGCGTGTCACACCTTTTCTAATATTTATTAAAATTAAAAAATTAATTTAAAAAAATAAAAGTAAACTAGACAAATTTCGTGTCATCTGAATATATTTATCTCTTTTATATATTTATATATAACCTCACTTACAAGTTATTGATACAATAACTATCTATAATTATAAAATTAAAACCAACATGTAAATCGAAAGTGTTTGATAAAAAATATGGTTAATACATATTTTCAATAAATAGTTTGTAAAACCACGTCAACAACAAAAATTAAACAAGATCTAAAAGTAAAAGACTAAAATAATAAAATCTGAAATTTAAAACATCGAGAAGACCAATTTTTTACAAACTAAAACAGTGTATACAAAGACTATATATAGCATAATCAAGCCTTAAAATAATACATAATACATAAAAGTACATTGTATTCAATTCTATTTTTAAATAGCACAAAGCTATTCTCCATATAACTTGTTTATTTTCAACTTTATTTAATCGTCTAAACAAATAACATATTTTATTCGTTTCATTTCATTCCTTTTTTTTTCTTTACTTCTTTCCTCCTTATTTCATAACTCCTGATAAAGAAAAGTTAAAACTTAATTTAAAGTGTATATGGACGTCGTACAAGTAAAATTAACAAAATTACTTAAATTACATGAAAAAAAAAATCAAATTATATCTGTATGTGAAAATTATATAATAATTATGAGTTTTATATATATATATATATATATATATATATATATATATATATATATATATATATATATATATATATATTGTTAAAGAGTTTATGAAACGAAGAACTTATCACCACAGCAACAGACATAACACTAATGAGTAAACAATTGAAACTATCTCTAATAAAATATTTTAAGATAATGGATTGTTGGATCGTTATTTTTATATTTGAATTCCTAATAATTTTCCTTTTATATCGTTGTTATATCACAATAAAACACATTTGTTTAAAACTTTGGTTAAGAAAACTTTTGATATAAGTAACATTCACATAAGACTATTTATTTATATTGTATCTCGTCTTAGTCAGTTATTGAGACAAACCTTCAATTTTAATATCAATGATAGATTTATCTAGGATAGAATTCGTAAAAAATACACAATACAAATGAAACATGAGTTCAATTTACATAAAGATTTGTCATTATCTAAAACTTAAAATCTTAAAACAATAAATTTATAAATCTTAATTCTTATATAATATTCAATTTTCTCATATAAAACTTGTCATTATTAGTTAAATTTTGAATAAATATTTATATTGATTACAAGTGCTATAAAGATAACATATTAGATTGTTAATAAAATATACGAGCTCAATAAATTATATTAAAAATTTAGCATATATAATAAGAATGCTGAGAAAATATAAACGAAGAAACATTCTTTAAACTTAATACAGCATCCTTTTAAAAACAAATAAATTTAAAGATTCAACAACAATCTTTTAAATCATTCGCGTAATAATTCGACTAATTGTGTCATTTAAAATTAACATTTTAAGCCAGATTATTAAAATATTAATGTGATATAAAAAGCTAAAATTCCAATAATGCATATATTTGATAGAAGTATATGAAATAACATATATCACTATATAACCTTTAATTTAGTTAAACAACAATACAGTCACATGACAAAAACTTAAATATAACTTCAAATACAAATAATCTCTACATTTCTGCAGGGTATTTATTAAATCGAGTTTCATTGATTGGATTCAATCTGACCTAAATCAAATTAATGTGATACATACTTTTACATTTATGCTATTAACTATTTACATTGTGTTCTGTTTTTTTAGAACTCCACTGATAAATTTGCTCAAAACTTTAAATTAATTTTTCTAGAGATTGCATTATTTATTTAAATTAGATCTATATTTAGAAATTACAATATTTTTAACAAAAAACCTTTTTAAAATTTTGTTCCAAAACCAAACTCAATCCAACTAAAAGATATAACTGAGTTGATATTAATATTTTATTTAATAAATTAAATCATAAATTTGTCAAAATTCTATCCACCACAAATTGGAAACACCCTTCGGTTTCATATTTTATGTATGATTTTTGTTCCTATTCTGTTGCATGCATATCAAGGTCAAGAGTAGTTCAACCATAACACGGAAAAACGCGCTTAATGTGAATCTATACACTTCCTATCATCAAGCACAGCCAATGTAATAGTTTGACAAACTACAATTAGATTATAAATATACATAGATAATGCATTTTTTATATGCTTTTTTATTCATCTTCGAATGGTCAACAGCTACAACCATGCAAAAATGATTGAGTCAACGTCAAGCAATTTAATGACAAGCGACAAAGTAAAACTTATAAATCAAGGTAATTGCCACATATTATCTAAAAAATATCTATGTTTTGGATAGTAGAATTGAGGTTGGTATTAGATACATATTAAAATACATCCAGTAGATATTCTAAAGTAGATCTTCTAATGTCAAAATCAATTTGAATTTGACAATTCAAATATTAAATACATAATAAATGTAATTATTTATTTCATTTTTTAAAACTTATGTTTATAGAATTATGATATTTGATTCTAACTATGCCCAAACCAATGTAATTATACTTTATATTAAGTCGTTTAACATTAAGATTAATATTTTTAAAGATTAATAGTTCAGTCTCATCTTCTAATGATACAGTCACAAATAGTTATTCATAAAGATAAGTCTCATTTTCTAATGATACGGTCACAAATAGTTATTCATAAAAATATTTAACCAATGATTGATTGTTCAATTTGTCACTTAACCAGACAATTATATTCATATGTTACTTTTTTTTTAATTGGATATAAACATAGATAGTGCTTATTCTATCAAAATTCATTTATTTATTTTCTCTGTTTCATTTTTTTTATCATATCACACTTTTTATGATTTACACTCTCTTGTCACTGAAATATTTTCCCCTTGTTTGACTAATTATTCTTTTTTATACACACAAATTATAATAAATAAACCAATGTAAATTAGTTAGTTTTATGAATTTTCAAATAAAATTAAAATACATTATATATATATATATATATATATATATATATATATATATATATATATATATATATTACTCATAAATATTTTTGAGAAATGAGTTACTTATTTAATGTTAAAATTATTTATAGTCATAAACATCATGATTGTTTAAACAGAGATTTGTAGGGTAGATGCCTTGAAGTAGTAATCTTGTTTTCTTTTGATTGTATACTATATATGTTTTTTTATATAGATGGAAATATCCTACTTATTTTAACTGCTTCATTTATTTATATTTGTTTTTATCCATAAAAAATATTATCTATAAAGATGTCTAAACTTTGATTTGAGAAGATATAATAAAATCTCGCATTAAGAAATATTATAAATACATAAGATTTTTTATTCAAAGAGGGTTCTAAGAGTTTCCACACTCTTTTGATCAATCAATTGAACACAGGTTAGAAATCCTAAAAAAACTAATATTTATCTTGAATCATTTTGAAACAAATGCAACAACTATCTACTCATGCATGCATGACCTTTAAAAATTCACTCAACAAAATACGAACTTACTAAAAAAGATAAACAAGTTGATAAAAAAAAGTTAGAAAGAAGTAATAGAAAGAAAAAGAAATAATTTTAGAGAGAATGACTTTTATAAAATAAAACTTCAATAACTAATTTTTAAATATGTATAAGTTTGACATTTTAATAGTAAATCATTTAAATGTTCTTACTTGTATTTTTAACTAGTTTTTAGGTCTTAAGTTGTTTTTTTTCACATATATCATTTTAAATTTTACACCCAAATTATCTTTTTGTTTATATTATTTGGTTAATGTACAGTACTTTTGCGGGTCAAGTCAATTTAATAATATACTTTACCTTTTAAATTAAATAGAATTATGAAGTGGCTTAAAAATAAAATTATTATTTTAATATAAACTGTACATGTATGAATTGTATAGAATAAAAAAATATTTATATAAATGTAATAAAGTTTTATTTATACTAATGGAAAAGAGAGTGTGGCTCTGTATTTTTTAAACAAATAACAGTTAATGAATTATCTGTATAATATTATAGTGTTAAAAAATGTGAATGACTTATAGTGTATTAATTATATAGTTGAATTGTCTATGCACTTTTATATTTTATTTTGAAATATGATTAAAGATAAAATAGAAACATTAGATATGTGTTTCAAAGAATATAATTCTCCTTATATATAAGATTTTTTTTTTTAATTTACGAACAATCCTTTTAATTTTAAACATCTCATAATAAGTTTGTTAAATATATAAATAATATGTATTAATTAGAAATTAATTTATAAAATAAAATTAATAGTAAAATTTGTTTTCTAATATATTATTTTTGTCCGTTGAAATATTAAAGTAAAAGATATAGTAGGAGTGAGAAAAACATTTTAGTTTTGAAGGAGTTAAATGCACCTTCTGAAGTAATAATAAAGATACTAACCTCTCTACAAATTTTCTTTCTCTAGACTGCACAAATAATCATCATGCCTCTTCTTTCCTTTCCACCTTCATTAATTGGTGAATTAAAGTTTCAGATTTTGTAAGGTAATCACAATGTCATCTTTTAATTTACATTTCCTATACTAGATTCAAATTATTTGTTATTTATTTTTTTCCTGTCACTAGCCAGTTAAAGATGATTTAAAGTTAGGACATAATTAATATTATGCATATTAATTTTATATTATTTGTATTTGCGAGTATTAATTGTTTGTAAAAAATAAAAATAAAAATATATATGATTTATATTTTATTAAGTTAAATTTAATTAAAATTAAAATTAATTTATATTTTATAGGTTAAATTTAATTAAAATTAAATTTTAAATTATATTGTATTTTATATTTTTTTGCATTCTAATTAAAATTTATTTTAAAAAATCATAAAATATATTTTAAAAGTATTTTTGGATAATTAAGAATATTTTTTAAATAGATATTCATGCAGTGAGGGTAAATTTTTTTTTTTACATCAAGTCTGATATGTTATCATATCTAGTTTATACCAGTTTCAAGAAAAAGGATAATTCACCAACCAAATTTAGTTGAGTGAGTAAATATTAGAGTTATATCCTAAGACTTAATGAAATGTTAATGATGATTAAGACTTATATATACCTAATCATAAAAAGTCTTTGACATTGAACTCAGTTGGACTTTTGTTATCATATAAAGAAAACATGGATCCACATTACCCTGTGTGGGAGTACTAAAAAAGACAGAGAAAAAAAAACTTAAAGATATAGTGTTTATCTTGAATATCAAAGTTCAAAGACAGTCACACAAATCATGCACTGCTTCAACTAAAAGCTCCCACTAAAGTTAAATGTCACTGAACACTCACTCACTCATTCATTCCCCTCTTCTCTCTTTCCTTCTTTTCTTTACCACCAAAAAGATCAGCTCATCCATCCAAGAATCAATGATGGATACCCTAAGCCAAAATGCTGCTACCAAACACATTAACACAAAAGGACAAAACGCACACAGTTTTTTTCCTTCACCAAAAATATTTCCCAAACTAAAAACCATCTGTTACGTGGCATTTCCATACCCAAACTAGTCAAATCTCTGCATAAACTTCTTACTGCTGTATAGCTGTACGGGACCCACTTTTCTCCCTTCCTACTATTCTATCCTTCTTCTTCCCTTCTATTTATTATGCTCTTTCCTCCACCATTTTTCATACACCATTAATTATAAGACTAACAAAAGAAAACCCCTAGGATGAAACATGGTTGGTCTTAGCGTAGTGCTGGAAGTTCAGAAACCTTGTATCAATAAAAAGACACCTCAAGTCATTAACAAAACCACCATTTTGTCTACCACCACCACCCACAGAAAACCTTTTCAGTCCCCCACTTTTCTAGACCAATGCTTTCTCTGTGGGAAGAGACTTTCGCCGGGGAAAGATATCTACATGTACAAGTGAGTCCTTTTAATTCAAATATACAACAACTCAGCATTCCCTTCTCTCTCTTTATGTTTCTTTTTTTCCTGATCCATATAACCTACATTATTTAGTCTGTTGGATATAATAAGACTTTTACTTTTGTTGTTGGGTTGTTATTTTTAGTTACTTTTTTCAGTCTAGGTTCAGATCTTATGATATCTGGATCTTTTGTTTGTTTATCGATGTTATTGAAGTTGTTTTTTTCTTTTGGGGTGTGGTTTTGAAACACGAACATTGTAGAGGGGACAGGGCATTTTGCAGCGTGGAGTGCAGATGCAAGCAGATTTTTTGGGACGAGGAAGAAGCTATTAAGGAAGAGAAGTGTTGTTTGGCTGCAATGAGGCCGACGTCGTCTTCGTATTCATCTTCTTCAAGTTCACGTCATCACCGGAAAGAAACAAGAAAGGGTGGTGTTGGTTTTTTTTAAGGAAGATTGTAATTTTTTGCACTCGCATTCCAGTTTTACCCACTATTTATTTTGTTAATGACAGCAGAGGCCTTGTCCTTTTTGCTTCCTAGTATGAAGCCAAAATGTCCTTTTAGCTTTTTTATTTTTTGGGGTCCAACTTCTGGCTGTGCCAACTCTGAAACCTGATGAAGGGTGGCATTGCGATGCACAGAAACCGAACCCACACAGAAACACTTCCATGTTTTGTCTTTTATTTCATTTTTAGTTGCTGACAGTTGGAAGGGTATTTCTGGTTTCTGGCATCTTATCATGGTTGCTTTCTGAAATCAAGCAAGTGTTAATAATGTCCATGGATTAATGAAAACTTGAACTCAATGGTTATATGAAGCAATTGGGTTGGATGGTCATGGTCATTGAAAGTGATTTTGAGAAGAGTAATAATTAATTAAGCTTAATATGATGAACTGAAATATTAATAGTGGAAGGTGATTGATTGATTGATTGACAGTGAGTGGATTTTCCTTGGAGCTTGTGGCATGAAAGAGCGGTGATTGTTTTTAAGCAAAATGACAATGGAATACAGTGATCAAGTTTCCATGCATTTGTGAAGTTGTCGGGGTAAGTACGAATGCCACATTTGTAGTTAGGTATGCAATGTTTCACATTTCTAGCTACCTCTCCCAGGTGCTCATGGAACCACCTTACTCTTTATACTATGCTACCACGCTAATTAAATATTAAGTTATAACGCTTTTTTTTAGAAATTCACAAATAGTTTCTCCATTACAAAATTCTAGACAATAATAGATGTGATTTTTCTTGATTTTCATTTTTATATATTGTATGCAGTAATAAATTAAAATTTAAATATATCATATTAGGAATAGGTTATTAGTTCAGTACCAAAACAGTATGATTAAGTATAGTGGTGAAATATAACTAAACATATTTTTATAATTGATTGTGTTACAAATCTAATTTTGATTTGTTTATGCTACAATTATAGATTTTTCATTTATTTTAACTACTTTTTTGTTCTCAATTTAAATAATTTTATTCTTTGTTATCCTTCATGTCAAACATCGCCCATGTTTGGTTCCACATCGGAGCAGATGTGGCACATTGCTTCAGAAGCTACCTAGTCTTAGTCCTGTACTTTGAATATTAATGTGATTTGAAATACAACCATACATCAAGTTATATATGTAAAGAGATCGAATGAAAAATGAAAAAAAAAAAAAAAGTTATAATTAATTAATTAAGTAAGTAATAATTATTTCTTACTAAACATATTTATTACGAAACGTGGAGTATTTACTGATGTTCGTATCCTAGTTCACTTTTACTTTCAGAAGCAATTTTAGTTTGTTTTCTCTTTCCTTCAACTTTAACTTTTTTTTAAGTTAGTTTGATACGGATTAAAAAAATATTTATTTGATACTAGTTTTAATTAAAATAATAACATAATTATAATAAAAAATATTATTTAATCGTATCAAATAAATGTAATTTGTCGTTTTATTGTGTAAAAGTATCACTACTTCTTTTCTTTTTTCAAAGATGTTGTGTTTCCTTTATTATTTTTTTGTTCATCTTTGTTTGAAACAAAGAATTACATGTATTAATACATGTATTAAATTCCTTTGATATTTATTTTATTATATTTTGCATTTGTTAGATTTTGAAATTTGGTTTATAAAATATTTGTTAGATTTTAAAAACTATACGATAAATAATTTTAGTAAACATTTAGTTGAGTAACTACTAAATTTAAGAATACAATTGACTTTTAAATTATGATTTAGGAAGTAACTGAATTGTTTTATATAAAAACAATATCTCCAAGATGCTCGGAGAAATACAATAGCTTCTCAAGCAAATCTGTCACACGACAGATCTCTAAAGAACATCAAATAGAATATTCGGAGTGTTGTAGGTATAATCAGATGCAACAAATATGTTTGTGGAACATACTCTCACGGTTGATTCTTACAACATTCATTGTATATGTCTTTCAACCAACTTAGTTTTACATGAGACTATGACATTACCTAAGCTTAGATGTAGTTCTCGTGCAGTCCAAATTCAAAAGATCCATGAAAGTTTTCAAAGTTAACTCAATTCAACATATAATTCTAAACAACAAGATGACATGGTCCATTTTATTTTTATTTTCCAAAGACCAACTTTATTTCTCTTCGATCTTACACATAACAATTGCATATAAAATTTAAACAAGTCATCAACCATAAAAAAAAAAAAAAAAAAAAAAAAAAAANCAAACTACTAACCTGACCTTCTCAGAATGCATATGCAATGTGATAAACATAACATGTTAACAAATAAGTGTCGTGTGGACATCCAAAATATCCAACCACTTCTTATTTTTGGTGAACAACATCCTTATGTTGTTCAATAACATCCTCCTCGTACTCATTGACATCATAACCAGTTAATGTTGTAGTTTCTCTAATTTTACCATGCAACCCCTTCTACGAAAAGATGTCATAGGTTTCCTTCTAACTTCATCCTTACTATATATGTTGAGACACCTTATATTTTTGTCATTCTTATAACAAATAAATTAAAACAAAAACAATAAATTTAACAAATAACTAAATTTGAAGAAAATAAATAAATAAAATAAAAACACACAAAATAAAATAAATAAACTAATAAAACCATAAACCCTTAAAAAAAAATAAATATTAAAAAAAATTATATATCCAATTTCAAAATCCGATAAAACAATGAACTATATTTTGAAAATTGTCAGACTACTCAACCAAATTTCCAAATTCATAACATTCTCTTCACTGAATTTTAAAATTCAATATTATTCTTAACTGCGTTTCGAAACTTAATTAAAATTCGATACTGATCTAAACTGAATTTTGAAATTAAACAATTAAAAAATGAAAAAAAAAAAGAAAATTTATTTGACGAGGAGTGTGCAAGTGGAGAGGACGAAGAAGACTATGGTGCATGAATGAAAGAGAATGAGGTCGAGGGGTCGAGAGTGCGAAGAAAAAAAAACAAATTGTGAGTCGTAGGATTGGTGTATGGGAAGTGAGTGAAAGAGAGGTGAGTGTGGTGCTAAGGCGAAAATACGAGGGGTGAATTCTTTGATGATAAATATAAGAAAAGAGAAAAATTAAGGTTTCACTCTACTCAAAATCAAGAAATATTCAAAATATTTACGAAAATTGAAGAGTATAAGAAAAAAAAAAAGAAAACGAAAATATTTTACTTCTCCTTTTTCTTCTTTCCATATAAAACTTGGACTTCTCAAACCAACTCTCATTAAAATAATATAATAAAAAAAATTGCACTTAAACATTCAATCCGAAATATAACTTTTACATGTTTCAAAATAAGTGTTTAGAAAATTATTTTTAAATTTGTAAATATCTTCTAAAATACTCATTCTAAATTATACAAGAAAAAAAATCCAAAAATGTTTTAGAAAATATTTTTAAATTTAAAAATATCTTCCAAAAACCTTTAATTTGAATTTATTTTTCTAGTTTCTAAAACAGTTATTACGAAATATATTAAAAGAAATGAAATTTCAATTAGCGAATCAGAACAATGAATATTTCTTCTGGACAGGGAATGTTCGAGGATTAGGTGAGCCATGGGAGATATCATAATTTATGGGGTGTATAAAGAAAAAGAAAACTTGCTGGGAGAAATCCCTTGTTTATAAAAAAAAAAATAAGGTGTTGCTCCCTTCACCACTCTAAATACTATTACACTTCTCTATTATTATTATTTATTTCAAAAATACTTTATATTTCTCTATTATTATTTTTTATTTCAAAAATACCTTCTTATTCTCAATAATATTTCTCTTTCTCTTTAATGGAACATTTACACATTCCCTATTATCTTCAACAATTTTTTTCTTTTTCTATGTGAACTTAAAAGTTAAATGTAAGTAAAAAATAATAAATATAATAATATTAATAGTAAATAATAATATAATATATTATTATTATTATATACTAACTTTATAACGAAGAAATAACTAAATAAATTCCAAATCTTTAACAAATAATTTTTTTTATATTTTAAATATCTAATAATATTTTATATTATTTATCTAATAAATTAAATATTTTATTCAAGTTATTTGAATCAATCATGTTGGTAAATTTAAACATAATATAATGTTAAAAATTATAGAAATTAAATGTAAAAAAAGACACAATATATATAAATATTTTTCTATAAATTTAGAACAAAATCTGAATTTTACATTTTGTAATATATCACAAGTTCAAATTTAAACCATATGAATGCTATATTAATGGAAAGAGAGAAAGAGAAAAATTGTTGAAGATCATGAAAAAATTTAAGATATTTTTAAAATAAAAGAAAATTGTGAAAAATGTAAAATATTTTTAGAATAAAAAAAATAGTAGAAATATGCATAGCACTTGAAGTGATAGAAGAAGTAACACCTAAAAAATAATTATAAAGAAAAAGTAAAGATTAAAATTAAAAATTTCGTAAAATATAGAATCCAAAATTATGACTAAGTATAAAAAATTTATAAATTAGATTATCCAAAATTGATAAATTTATTTTTAAGCATAAGTAAATAATAATTTAATATTCTCTTAAAATGTTTGAAAGTTAATGGCAGTATTTTTTATTTTTAGTGCACCTTGAAAGTATCAATCACGTTGTATCTTATCAGTTCGACTCCCTTACCGACTATATATTTTATCTAACATTTAGTTATCTTTTAAAAAATGATTTTTCCTGTATGCATGTCGGAAAGTATAAAATCGGAAAGCATCTGAAAAACCAAAGGAAAGGTAATGGATATACTTTTACAAGTATCCTTACTCGATCGTATATGTATTTATTAAATAACTTCTATAAAAGTTAAAATTAAAGTAAGGAAAATGTTATAGAATTTAATATCAAATAGGCACAGTTTTAATGTTAATTAGTAATGAAGAAATTTTTAAAATACAGAATAAATTAAAGATATAAAATTTATTCCGTCCTTTTAATTTTATATCTTTCCTTTTTATATTTATTCTGTCTTTTTGTATCTTTCTTTATTAATGACGTTGAAAAAAAAACTAAATTATTGCTTTTCAAAACAAAATGTCACATAATTAAAAATATAATTTCGAAACAAACTTAAAATTAGTTGGACAAAATAAATTATTAAATCCGAAGAAAATTTAAGATATGAATTAAAAAAAATCCAATTATATTAGTGTGAAAAAATGCAAAAATGTTTAGTAATAGATTATTATTGTTCGAAAAAGTGTTGAAAATTGTTTTATATTTGATAATCAATTGTGTAGGTTTCCCAATTAACTGTAATGAATAATAAATAAAACAACTTATCTTTTGTACTAATTTATTTTCAAGTACATTATTACCTTTATTTTCATTTATTTCTCATTTTTTTATTCAACTTCCTCTCTTATTTTTCTCTCAACTAAACCAAACATCAGAGCGATGGTAAAATTTAGTCAAAGAAAAAATAGAAAAATATTTACATTTATCTTATAAAGAAAGAGAAAATATTAATTATTAATTATTTTTCAAACTTCACTGGTGGAAATTAACAATTTGACAGAATAAATGTAATAAATAAATAACTATTATTGTGAGTATAAATTAAGATAATTATTATGGAATTAACTAATGTAATATAAACTACCATTTGTAATTAGTTAAATTAGAAGGTAAAATTAGAAAAGCTATTTCTGAAGTTGAGAGAGAATTTTTTGCTTAAAAGAAGAGAGGAGTTGATGGGTGTGAAGTTGAGACTGATGTATTGTTATATAGGACTTATTTATTATTTGGATTAGAGCCAAGTTTTTCCTACTTAACAGGTCATTCCGTTCACGCCACTTCCTGTTATTTCATATCAAATCTGAATAATCGAAAACCAGAGGAATCGCATCACAACACAATGGGTAGCGGAAGAGGGCACACGCGAATGGAGGTTGGCTCCGACGGGGTTGCCGTCATCACCATCGTCAATCCTCCCGTCAATTCCCTCTCCTTTGACGGTACACACTTTCGCTTCTTCTTTTAGCTCGGAAACCTTTTTGTTCATCGTTTTTTAAGTGCTTCTTTGATTTCTAGTTCCACTACGACTTAACTTAAGTCTCTCATGATTTGTTGTGCCTTCAGTCATGAATTCTGAAAAACGAATTGATTTTAACTTCAAACAGCTTGGAACAGTCTTTTTAAGTTCGATTAAGAATTTTACTAATAACTTTAAAATCAATTTTATTGAGATTAATTTTGCCAGCAATCACCCAGGCTGACACTAGATTGAATGGACTGCGTGTTTTCTCGCCAATCTTGACGATCATGTGATAGTAGAACATTGCTTTTATATTTATATAACGGATTTGGGATTGCTCCGTGAAATTAACCAATGTTTTCTGATTAACACCACTGCATGTTGTGAAATTTGATGTGTGTTTCGATGTGCATATTTTTAAGTATCATTTTAAATTTTCTATTACTTATTATTGCTTTATGTTGCTCATCTGTCTCCCTGTGTCTCTTCTTGTCTCTAGTATTGCACGGTTTAAAGGAGAGTTTTGACCAGGCGATAAAGAGGAACGATGTCAAGGCAATTGTCGTTACAGGTATTGTGATTTGCTTTTGGCCAGAACAATTTCTAAGCTTGGCGCGGGGAAGGGACAACACTTAAGTTTGTTCAATTTATAACAAAATAGAATCCGTAATTAGGTAGGATTTGATATTGAAAGAAGTAACCATGATCTGGCAGGGACAATGTAAAACAAATAAATTTCTTAGAAGTAATTTGTTCTAAGGAGTCAATGTAAAACCAAAACTATGAATAAGAAGAAGATAAGGTGATAAATAGCCACCAATTGTGCCTATAACCTTTTACCTAAGTCCCCACCATTCATTACCAATGACCAACTGACAACTTAGGATATAGTTATCCCTGTCAAATTACAAGTACCTGATCAAATGAAGTGCTGTTATACAAATGTTAGTAATAGTTATGACTTTCAACCATCTAGAGTAGTCATTCTCACTCAACTGGACTAAATTTGATGACATGATTTTGACATTTTGATAAACACAGAATGTTCAAACTCCAAAAAACTAATTACAATTGAGAAGTACAAAAGGGAAAAGAAAAATGAAGCGTCAGGCTAGTTGTTGTGCTTCACCAAAGATATTTTTTGGCCAACTTCACATAATTATAACTGAATCTTGTCACATACATTAGGTGCAAGAGGAAAATTTTCTGGAGGTTTTGATATTTCTGCATTTGGTGGCATTCAAGAGGCCAAAGGTACTTTAACAATTTTGGGTGACTTTCTAAATTTCAATAATTGACATGCGTACTAATTTTCTAACTCTTTCCTCCCCTCTTATAGAGCGTCCAAAACCTGGTTTGATATCAGTAGAAATCATCACCGATACTATTGAAGGTACTTCGGTTTCTTGAAATTCTTTATTTTTTATTTGTTTTCATTTAGTTATATGTTAATTTTTTCTGCTTAATTTTTCAGCGGCTAGGAAACCATCGGTTGCTGCCATTGATGGCCTTGCCTTGGGTGGGGGTTTAGAAGTTGCAATGGTACACATTATCAACTAATTAGGAAGAAACATTTGCTCTTATTTTTCTGCAAAAATTACCAATTCTTTCTCGTATAGGCATGCAATGCTCGGTTATCAACTCCAACTTCTCAATTAGGTTTACCTGAACTTCAGCTTGGAATAATTCCAGGATTTGGAGGTACCAACTGAGTACTCCCTATTTTTATAAAATTAACTTGTATTTTGTGTATGAGTTCACATTAAATTATTCTCAGCACGTAACTTTTTTATTATTTATTTTGAAAACATACTTGTAACCTTCATGACTGGACATTGTTGAGTGACATGAGCTACAGAGGAAAGCTGATTGAATATCAAGTTTTGCATACTTTTAATGAAGTTATGAACTAACTAAAAGTTTGGTTAAATACCTTAATTCGCACATTTGACAGGGCTAGAATAATTTGTAAAAAGAAATTAGACAATGAGTAACAGTACCTTGTAACTAAATGTCGTCCTCACTATATTTTTCTTTAGTATTGCTAACCTGGATTTTAAATTGTCTTTTAGGAACGCAGCGGCTTCCTCGTCTTGTTGGTTTGCCAAAGGCACTTGAGATGATACTGGTATACTACATTTTATGCTTCCGTTTTATAACTTTGCTATTCTGTTAAATGTGAAGAAGGTATCTGAAAAACTGGTATATTCAAACTCAAGGTTGGTAATCACTCTAACAGCATTGCACTTCTATGTTTGAAATTTGTTGGATAGATATCACCAAATATTTTGGTTTAGTTTTTCACTGTGAGTGGAATTATACTTTCCATTTTAACAGAGAGTATTCAAGATTAGTGGTGTGGCTTCAATGTGCTTGCCTAGTGATTTTCAATTAACTTTTTTAACACTTTCTTTTTAAAAAATCCAGGCTTCAAAACCAGTAAAAGGGAAGGAGGCTTTTAGTTTGGGGCTTGTAGATGGTTTAGTGCAACCTAATGATTTGGTAAACACTGCACGCCAGTGGGCCTTGGATATATTGGGCCGTGGACGACCATGGGTTGCTAGTCTTTATAAGACCGACAAATTAGAACCCCTTGGGGAAGCAAGAGAGATTTTGAAATTTGCACGAGCTCAGGCTCGACAGCGGGCTCCTAACCTCTATCATCCTTTGGTTTGCATTGATGTTATTGAGGCAGGAATAGTGGCTGGTCCACGTGCAGGGCTCTGGAAGGTTGTTATCTGTCTACACCAGTTATCCTTTTCCCCTTTATATTACTGTTGCGAAAATATGTATGACATTGTGTTTAATATTTGTAGGAAGCCGAAGCCTTCGAAAAACTTGTGCAGTCAGATACTTGCAAAAGCTTAGTTCACCTATTTTTTGCTCAAAGAGGAACAACCAAGGTTTGTTTGGGTTGTGTCTTAATTTTACCTTTGATTTTCCAATTCAAATGAAAAAACTATCTATTAAGACAGAAATAGCTTATATTTTTTTAATACCATACTTTAAACTTTTAATAGAAAGGTTAAATGTTGTCAAAATATATAGTGTTTGGACACAATTGAAAAGAGACACAAAAATCACTGAGAGTAGCTTCTGCCTCAGATGTGGTGAGAGGTTGTTGATACACGTTAACAAATGATTTTCAAATATCCACTTAATTTCTAAATGTTGTATTTAATTTAGTTAATGTTTTGAAAAGACTCGTCTACTCTTTTCTCTCTCCTATGTCCATACCCCTTGGGTGTGGAACTAAAGGACCTTTTTCAAATATTTTAATCATTGATTAGTATGGGATGTTCTGTGGAGTACATAAGGGATTTGGTTCTTCCCCATTGGAAAAGGTACCTTTTAAGGAATGGTTCCCCGAGTACTTGAGTGGTTATTGGTACTGGATTTTGTTTATCGGTGTCTTAGAAAGAATTATTTTTGGAGTGGTGGACTAGAAAGGACGACTGAAGCATCATAGAGTACAATCATCAGGACGTCAACTCTTAAGTCCCATTTTGTAGTATCAAATTCTTGATGGAGTATTAAGCGCTTTCCTTCACCCCCTTGGTAACTAACTTTTAACTCACTTCCTTATTGTTTGTTATCTTTTCTTGAACACTTCCACTTAAGCAGTACGGGTTCAAAACTTTGATTCACTGAAGACTGCTCGGTAACCTTACTTAACTTCGGATACATCTCATGTCAAATGAAACTAGCATTACTTTGTCATTCCCAATCACCCTTCTAACTCATCTTGAAACGTATCTTAATTTTGAAAGTGAGGTTTTCTTGCCAGAGGTTTTATTGGATTGTTTAAAAGTTGCATATTCTCTATAATAAGGTTTGGGCAATCCACCAACCTTGAGCTAACTTTTGGGATTAGGTTAGGCTTGATGTTGGGTCACTTGCAAATATTCATTCTTGCAAACTTCAAACTATATGTATCATCCTAGACCTTGATATGAAGCAAAGTTAAGATGATAGACATTAGCTGGGAATATAGTTATACTCCTTACAATGTTTGGGCAATCCTCCCCTCCGTGACCTTGACTTTGGAGTCCAGTTAGTTCGATTCATCTTTTTTATAAAGACAATGGTTTTGAAGCTGCATTAACTATCCTGTCATGTCGAGGTCTATTTTTTTTTCTTTTTTATAAATATGACAAAGACAAATTTCCTGATACCTTGTGTCACGGACAGGTACCTGGGGTTACGGATCGTGGTCTGGTTCCTAGACAGATCAAGAAGGTTGCCATCCTCGGTGGAGGACTAATGGGGTCTGGAATAGCAACAGCTTTAATTCTTAGCAACTATCCTATCATCTTGAAAGAAATAAATGGGAAATTCTTAGATGCTGGTATCAATAGGATTAAAGGTTAGAATAGATTCTTAAGAGTTGGCTCTTTCCAGTCCCTATTCAATCTGCATTTTTAATTAAGGAATAGATGATGCTGTTTTCCTGTTTTAATGTAATGTTTTTCCACTATGAACAGCAAACTTAAAGAGCCGTGTAAAGAAAGGTAAAATGACCAAGGAAAATTTTGAAAAGGCCATCTCTCTTGTAACCGGTTCCCTTAACTATGAAAGCTTCAGAGATGTGGACATGGTCATAGAGGTTGTATAATGAAACTCCAAAATATATTTCCTTATTTACCGTCCTCAAGGTTATGGTTGCATGTTATGGAAGTTATGAAATTTTGGTGTTTGATATCTTGACAGGCTGTTATTGAGAATGTGTCCTTAAAGCAGCAGATCTTTGTTGATCTTGAAAAGTATTGTCCACCTCATTGTATACTTGCAAGTAACACTTCCACAATTGACTTGAACTTGATAGGAGAGAAGATCAAATCCAAAGATCGAATTGTTGGAGCCCATTTCTTCAGGTGGTATCTTGTATTTGGAAACTATTTTTTACACTGCAATGTCTTTTTGATCTAAACTTCTGACTTGTGCTTACTTAGTCCTGCACATATTATGCCACTTTTGGAAATTGTACGTACAAAGCAGACCTCTCCCCAAGTGATAGTTGACGTACTAGATATTTCAAAAAAGATAAAGAAAACACCAGTGGTGGTTGGAAACTGCACTGGATTTGCTGTTAATCGGATGTTCTTCCCGTACACGCAAGTAGCTCTCTTGCTTGTTGAACGTGGTGCAGATGTTTATCAAATCGATAGGGTAATCACCAAATTTGGAATGCCCATGGGGCCTTTCAGGTATTAATTCTCGGATTAGATATTTATATTCTTAATCAATTCTGGAAGAGCCTGGTTTGTTACATGTTTACTTGTGCAGATTGGTTGACCTTGTTGGATTTGGTGTGGCAATTGCTACTGGCTCGCAATTTATTCAGAATTTTCCTGAGCGAACTTATAAGTCAATGCTTATTCCACTTCTACAAGAAGATAAGAGAGCCGGTAAAGATAAACACTGCATCAATTGGAATTTTAATGAGATATCTGTGTGGAATGATTTACTAACAATGAAATGCCCAGTCTTATTCTACTGAACTAATTCATGAACAATCTTTATTTAACACACTTCTAACAGGTGAAACAACTCGCAAAGGGTTTTACTTGTATGATGATAAACGCAGGGCTAGTCCTGATCCGGAATTGAAGAACTATATTGAGAAGGCAAGGGGCATTTCTGGAGTCTCTGTTGATCCTAAGGTATTTTCTACTTTCCCTAATTCATAGCATATTTGTTGGCTGAAGGAAACAAAATTTGAAGCTTGATTTGTTTTTAAATTTCCATTGGATCTGATGTTTTTAATCTGAACCTGGACAGCTTGCGAAATTACAAGAAAAGGATATCATAGAGATGATATTCTTTCCTGTGGTGAATGAGGCTTGTCGTGTCCTTGATGAAGGTATTGCAGTCAAAGCAGCAGATCTCGATATTTCTGCTATCATGGGCATGGGGTTTCCACCTTACAGGTTTGTCTTATTATTTATTTGGCACACTTATCAAAAAACTGTGTACTTGTTCTAAAATTTTGAGGTCGATTTCGTTAGGGGAGGCATCATATTCTGGGCTGATTCTTTTGGATCCAAGTACGTATATTCAAGATTACAAAAATGGTCAGAGTTGTATGGAGAATTCTTCAAGCCCTGTGCGTACTTGGCTGCTAGAGCCGCCAAAGGAATTCCTCTGGTGAGTAAAACTATGCTCATTTATTTCCATTTCATTTCATAGAAAACCACTTTTTATTCCAGGAGCGTTTAGCCAATGTGTCTCTTTGGTCATTGGCATTAGGTTGGGATTGTGTGCAAATTGTTCTTTCCCACGATAGTTTTTTTGCAGCATTATTAGATCTGTTTTTAACTCAAGAAAAGATAGAAACTTAAGGTAACTTCGTTATCTGAAGGGCACTTCACTAACACAATGCATCTGTAGCCACAAAATCAAGATCATCTATTATAGTTAACTCCTTTGCTTTATTAACTGCTTTAAACACTTAGTGAAGGAAACAAGCCTCAAGTTTATGCCCTTAAGGAAATAACCAACACCTTATTTTAGTCCTTTTGCTTTAGTTTACAACATTCCAGAATTCGTTCTGGCCATCCCTCTTCGTCGTGACTGTGTACACTTAATATAGTTCCTTGAAAATTTTGTGTAGAATCACTTGCAAAAGTTTATTTATTGATGTGGTTAAACATATACTGCAGTCCCTAAACATATGCCAAATGAATGACTTGTTGCACGTATACAGACCAAATTAAATTGTTTTAAGAGAGTTAACTTCCGATGTACGATGATAGGGTGAAACTTGTAATATTTGTATGTATAATGATCAATTTAATAAAATTTTACTTATAAAGTTCAATATAAAAATTTGTAACATGAATAAATTCTAAATTATATATTTAGCTTTATTATATTTTCTCCCTACATATAACGAAACCACATTTTAGCTTAAAATAATAATTGTCACAAAAAGTTGCTTGCACTTTTGAGAAACTACAAAAAATAAAGATAAGCAAAATAGGTGCTCACGACACACACACACACATGAATGTTATTACTGCCTGCTTCAATTCAAAATACGGTCTATCGTTTAACAAAAAAATAGGTGTAATTTTTTCATTTAAAATTTGGAAAAAATATTATGAAATATTTTTTTTATAAATCAATTTACGTATGACTGAATTTTAATTTATGGAAAAATTGATTTTATTTTATTATTTGATTTATATAAGTTAATTTTGATCTAGTAAAGAACTGATTTCATTTTTTTTTTCTGATTTTTCTTTTATAACAATGTCTATTGGGAAATTGTTGTAAAAATAACTTATGTCACTTCCCCAATAGATAACTCTGGCAGTGTATTGCGTTATTTTTGCCCTCTAATGCCTTTCATACTATTGTATTGCAGAGTGCTCCTGTGGAGCAGGCAAAGTCACGGATGTAAAAAATAAACAGCTCATCAAGTGTTACTCTGTTGCATCTACCTTTTCTCCTTTCAAATGGTGGGAATATAGTGGTGACTTTAGAAATACCTAAATAATGTATGATGAGAAAATATTTAAACAATTTAATTTTTTGGTCAATAAAATAGATGTGTTTCTTCTCTATATCCCTTGACTATGTTTATTTGTTAATAAGAATAGACCAAGGAAATCAAGAGTTTGACTATAACTCAAATATCCAATAATTGCACATGCATGTGTCTTGCACACATTTTCTGTGTTCTGATATGACTAATAATATTTTGATAAATACAATTTTTTTTATATTTATTTGATATTATTTTTTATTTTATATTTTTTAATAAATACAAAAGTCCATTTCTTATAATTATTTTATTTTTACCATTTGTATCAAATAATGATTATTTTATTTTTGCAAAATGTCAACACTTTTCATTATGTAAGTATCAGTGGGAAATATCATAGTAATACTTTTGTATAAGTATCAGAGGGAAATATCATAGTAATACTTTTGTATCAGTATCAGTAATAGTAACAGGAAGCCTTTTGTTCTCTTTTCTCTTCCTCTATTTTCTGGTATATGGTATCAAGAATAATTTTCTGGAGCTCCTTTTAAATGATTTTTTCTTCTACCTCTATCACATCCCTCCCTGTGTTCTAGATAACTCTCTTTTTCAACCCCATTCGTTTAACACCCCTATCATTTTGAAGCTTGATGATAACAACTTCTTGCCATGGAATCCGCCATTCAAGGTCTTTCTTTAGAGCATTTCTTAGATTTTCTTCCATTCCTCCTCGTTTTTTCTAAAGAAAATGATATTTTAACACCATTTTTTGACACCATTTTGATACTGTACATCAAACTCAAAATGCTACTGCAACACATCAATCCTGCATATCTTCTTTTCCATAGCCAAGACAAACTTTTTCTTCCATAGATGTTACGCACCTCTACTCAAGTTTGGAAATCTTGACATCAAATGCATCCTTTATAGATTATCAACAAAAGAACACATCGAATGCATCCTTTATGGATTATCAGAAGATTACCATGGTTTTGTAACCTCCGTCATTTCAAGAATGGATCCTTATACGTTTGAGGATATTGAGTCTCTCCTTTTATCTTAGGTGGAACTTTTCGAACTTCACAGGTTTGTTAATCAACCCGCTCTTCATTCTAATGTTTCATTGTCTTTTGCCGACGTTGCTTCCAAGAAAAACTACAAGAACTTCTTTGCCAATAGTTTCAACAAGTTTCGACAGCCAAGCAACTCCTCTCGACAACCTCCATGGAACAACAAACTTACAAACAGATTTTCATCATCTACCACCTTTAGACGGATTGCTGGTTCAGATTTGATCAGTCATACTGTTCTTCTGTTTCAGCCAATTCTACACAATTATCTCCTTCAGAAGATGCAGATTTGTGTATACTTGGTACTCCATTAACTGGTCACGATCAGTTATGGTATTCGGGTAGTGGTGCAACATCACATCACTCATGAAGCTCAAAACATAACTCAAAAGCACACTGATAGAGACTCGCACTGGTTCATGTATCTCAATTTCTTCTATGGTTCTACTAGTTTCACTACTCCACACACATGGTAACCTCTTATTTCACGTGATCTTCTTTATCTTTCTTCTATCATGAAAATCTTTTCAGTGTGTCTAAATTTGCGCAAGATAATCATGTCTCTTGAATTCCATGCCGACAGATACTATGTAAATCAAAGCACACCAAACAGATTATTCTTCAAGACTTTTTTAGCAATGACTTATATGTTTTTCCTTCCCTTCTTAATACTTCTTCTATCACTACTTGTAATGCTACCTTTTCCTCTTCAATTTTTGTATACAAACTCTGGCATGCAAGACTTGGACATGCGTCTTAGCCCATTGTAAATCGTGTTTTACAAACTTAATATATCTTGTAAACATATTGGTGATTTATGTGATGCATGTACTATAGATCAATCCCATAAATTTACAGTTTATCACACTCCTTTAAAACTAGTGTTTATGGACATTTGGGTCCTGCATCTGTGGCTGCATCATGTGGCTCTCGGTACTATTTCACCAGATTATACCTTTTTATGCACTTTTGGATGCTCGTTATCTTATGGTGCACCCACATCACTCAAATAAACTCACCTTAGGTTCAACATTATGCATTTTTCTTGGCTACAATAAAAAATATAAAGGTTATGTCTCTGTTGACCATTCAGGTAAAAGATATATATCAGGCACCCTGTTTTCAATGAAAATCAATTTCCATTCAAACTTGTCTCAGATCCTTTTCTTCTGACACATTGTTACTTTTAATATGTCATCTTACTGTGGTTTCTCATAAACATATGCCTCACACTACGTTTCAAGATGATAACGGTTTTTCTTCTCCTAACACCACTACTGCTGCATCAACAAATCACGAATGCAACTTCTCCTATCATGTCAATGTCATCACCAACTTCATCCTCTACTGATACTCCTGTGAACAATGCTCACTGAGACCTCACCAGGTTCAACATTCTCTTTGCAGCATGTCGCGCCTAACACACATAGTATAGTAACCCGATCAGAGGGAGGTTTTTTTAAACCAAAACTTTATAATACTTATCTTACTGCCATCTACATTGAAATGTCACGGTGAAAGAAGCCTCGTCTCAACCACGAGGGCATGATGCTATGAAAGCTGAATATCAAGCTCTCGTCCGAAACAACACATGGACTCTTGTCTCCCATCCCGCTAATACTAAAATCATTGGCTGCAAATGGGTTTTTGGAAGAAGTGCAATGTGGATGGATCTCTGCAAAGATGAAAGACTCCTCTCGTTGCAAAAGGATTTCATCAGACGTTTGGACTTTATTACAATGACAACTTCAGTCTTCTCATCAACCATGCTACCATTTGAGTTGTAACTCTTGTTGCACACAAATGACCTGTCTACCGAGTTGATATGAATAAGGACCATGATATTATAAAAAATTTTTGACAATAAATTATATCTTACTATTTTATTAAACTAATCACAAGCTGTTATATAAGTAATTATAAAAAAATTATTAAAAAAAATTGTTAAAGATATATTTTTCTATTAATAATGCCTTTCTTATGGCTCGCTTCGCCAAATTGTCTACATGTCTCAACCTCCATGTTTCTCTCTAACATCTTTAATCTTGTGTGTAGATTCAACAAAGTGATCTATGAGTTAAAGCAAGCCTCAAGATCATGGTTTCTAAAGCTTAGTGCAACTCTTTATTCTCTTGGTTTTCATTCTGCAAAGTCAGATTCTTCCTTATTCATTCGTTTTCAAAATGACATTACCTTGCTTGTGTTAATCTATGTTGATGATATAATAATTACGCGTAATAATTTGCATGTTATTCAACACCTTATTCACATTCTTCGAACTAACTATGCGCTAAAAGATTTAGACCATTTACATTTTCTCTTGGGGATTGAGGCTTCGTGGACACCAGAAGCAGCTCTACACCTTTTTCAGACATCTATGATCTTCTTTCAAAAGCTGATATGCTGCATGCCAAACCTCAACAGATTCTCATGATCTCCTCTTCACGTCTCAACAAAGATGGCTCATCCCCTGTCCATGATCCCACTGCATATGGCATGATTGTTTGGAGTCCTTCAATATATATCACATTGACACGTCCAGAAATCACTGGAAAGCCGTCAAAAGAATACTCAGATACCTTGCTGGAACATCCACTCATGGCATTATCATTCGACTTGCTCGTGTTCTTCGTTTGGTTGGGTTCAACGATTCAGATTGGGGTTCTGATGTAAATGACAGATGATCCACTACTGGCTACTCTATCTACTTTGGCTTCACTCTGCTTTCATGGCTATAAATTATTTTATAATTTTACCTTTTAAATTTTATAGTCATTCGTAAAATTAATTAATTACCTACAACAAAAAACACTGTCTACAATAAAGGAATTTTCCATTTTCGTGTACATAACTTTTTAACCATTTTTCAAACTAAAATAATCATTTTACTATTTTATCCTTTTAAATAATTGTTTATTCAAAATTAACTAACTAATTTTTTCAAATTACCTAATAAAAACGGTGTATTAAATAGTTGACATTTTTTTTTATAGATACTAATATTGGTTAGACTAATAGCCAACAACAAGGTAATGAAATTAATTTATTTCTAGAATGATGTATATCACGCTTTCATATATTATATATTGTTCTTTAATTGTAGATATATCTTTTGCAAATTATAAATTATTTATTTTCTTTCATTATACTAAATAAAATTTATTTATTTTTATTTATTTCATTCCATTATTGAGATATAACATTCATTATCAATTTATATTTGCTGTAACAACTGTCTTTATATATATATATATATATATATATATATATATATATATATATATATATATATATATATATATATATATATATATATATATATATTAAAATATATGTAATGAAGTTATTACTATTTATTTAATATTTTATACCATTATATAATTTGAGTCTCATAAATAAATCATAATATTAAATTTTAATTTTAGTTTTTTTAAACAAAACAAATTATGGATCATGTCTTCGAAAAAAATTAATAAAGATAAATAATGATTTTCATTTATTACTTTACATAAACTCAATTCTTACATAATATTTCTATTTTTTACCTATATATATTAACTAAAATATTTTTTTTATAAATGGTAGGAAAGTTGAAACACGTCTTAACTATAAATTTTTATTTGTTTTCTCTCAATTAAAAAAAAAAGTGTAAGAATGAAATGCATGATACTTTTGGTTAATACTTTTTTTTACATTATAAATAAGAAACCCTACATCCTAAAATAAATAAAAAATTATGTAAGTTTTTCTGAATTTAAAAATATTAGTTACATGGTAATATATTTTTATTTAAAAGTAAAATTTTATTTACATGATATATTATGTTATTTTATATTTTTGAAATATTTTATTGAATAATTTATGAATGACTTACATCCATAATTAAATTTATGAACAGCTAACAACTAATAACTAATAATTTATGAGATAGTTGTGTGAAAATGAAAATTGACTTCAATGTATCCATGGAAAGGTGGATAGTATCATTGAATATTTTTATGTGGCTTGATGTGATGTGCGTTGCTTATTTATGTTGCAGAGTGTCACCATCTTCAACACAATTTCTCCATCTTTTTTGATTTATTATTTTCTTCTTCAAGACTGATTCTTGGAAAGTCAAAAGAGTGGCAGCACAATGGGAAGCAGAGGACACACGCTCATGGAGGTTGGACCTGATGGGGTTGCCGTCATCACCATTGTCAACCCTCCCGTTAATTCTCTCTCCTATGATGGTAAATTCTTACCCTTTCAATTCTTTTTTTCTATTGCTGAATGTCATTCTATGTTGTGTGCATAATTTCTCCTTCTGTTTCCGTGTCTCTATTTCTCTCTCCAGTGTTGCGCAGTTTTAAGCAGAATTTTGATGAGGCTCTAAGCAGAGACGATGTCAAGGCATTTGTTGTTACTGGTATGTTTTGCAATTTGCTTTGAGGCTGACATTATTCAAAAACAACTGGGAGGGGGCAATACTTAAGCTTGTTCCTTTGGTAGGGTTTGATATTGAAAGCAGTACCATGGTTTTGCAGTGGACAGTGTAAAATATATAGATATAATCTAAATTGAATTATGGAAAAGAGAATTTCATAGATAACCAACCACACACTTGAGTCTATAATCTTTTACCCAAATCATGAAAAGTCTTGCTTGTTAGTTTGTTATGACCGATCCTATTGTACATTCATTGATAGTCAAACCTATGTGTGTGACATTCATTGACTCCAACTCCAGGTATTTGACACCGTTTAGATTTTCTTTTTTTTCGAAGGAGTTCATTAGTTGATATTATATATGTGTAACATGAGTCTTATTTCACATAAGTTATTTGATTTCACTTTTAACTCTAAACTTTAAGACAACGACTTTACGAGTCTTTTATTTTATATGGTGTATAACTTTGTATTTTTATCTGATATGGAACTTGATCTCACACCTAGATTATATTCAACATTACTCGTGTGATATGATGGAGACATTTTGATAAAAACCAAAGTTTCAAACTATGAAGAACTAAGATGCTCTATTAGTATAGAGAAGAACAAATGGGAGTTGAGTGCTGGCTGCTTTTGGGCTTAACCGAAGATATTTGTTGGCTAACTAGCTTGTAGCTATCGCATCATAATTGAATCTTATGTTACTTTATCAGGTGGAAAGGGAAAATTTTCTGGAGGCTTTGATATTTCTGCATTTGGTGATAACGAGTCGATAGGTACTTCTTTGGGAGTGTCTTTCTAATGTGGTTACATTCATAGACATTGTGTAACTCTATCCTCTCTCCTCATGTAGAGCGTCCAAAACCTGGTTGGCTATCGGTAGAAATCATCACTGATACTATAGAGGGTACGTGATTTCTTTATGAAACTCTTTATTTGCTATTTATTTTTCACTCTGTGCTATCTACAATCTATTTTCTTCATTTTTCAGCGGCTAGGAAGCCATTGGTTGCTGCCATTGATGGCCTTGCCTTGGGTGGGGGCTTAGAAATTGCAATGGTTCGTGTTGCCAACTGAATAGGAAAAAGAAACTTTTCTTTGTAAATTTCTACGAATTGTTACCCATTCTTTCTCATATAGGCGTGCAATGCTCGGTTATCAACCCCAACTGCTCAGCTTGGTTTGCCTGAACTTCAGCTTGGAATAATTCCTGGACTTGGAGGTATTAACTCATTCTTATCTGTTTTCGTCAAATTTACTTGTATTTTGTGTATGAATTCAAAATGTTAAGTAGAAAATAAGACCATGAGTAACAGTGCAGTTCTTATGACTAATTTTCTTTTTCTTTAGTATCGACAATCTAAAATTTGAATTGTCTTTCAGGAACACAGCGACTTCCTCGTCTTGTTGGTTTGGCAAAGGCACTTGAAATGATGCTGGTACTATACGTCTTTATGCTTATTTTTTGTAACTTTGCACTCTGTTCAATGTGAAGAACTGATCTGAAAAGCTGGTGTTTTCAAACTCAAGGTTGCTGATCAATCAAACAGCACATTCACTGTTCCCTTTTTGAATTTTTCTGAACGTATTATCAACAAGCTTTTTGTTCAGTTCTCCACTTTGTGTTGAATTTTTTTTTTCTTTACAGGAAAGTATTCAAGAGTTGTGACTTCAATGTTCTTGTATAGTGATTTTCAATTAATTTCTTCACATCTTTTTTGTTCTCTCTTTTTGAATTAAGACTTCTAAACCAGTTAAAGGGAAGGAAGCTTTTAGTTTGGGGCTTGTAGATGGATTGACGTCGCCTGATGATCTGGTGAAAGCTGCACGACAGTGGGCCTTAGATATTGTAGGCCATCGGCGACCATGGATCGCTAGTCTTTATAAGACTGACAAATTAGAACCCCTTGGAGAAGCATTGGAGATTTTGAAATTTGCTCGAGCTCAGGCTCGAAAACGGGCTCCAAACCTCCAGCATCCTTTGGTTTGCATTGATGTTATTGAAGCAGGAGTAGTTGCTGGCCCCCGTGCAGGACTCTGGAAGGTCTGTCTCCAGTATACCCTTTCGCTTCTTCATACTATTGCTGCAGAACTTTGTGACATTGTCTTTTGATCTTTTGTAGGAAGCTGAAGCATCTGAAATACTTTCAAAGTCAGATACCTGCAAAAGCTTAGTTCACATATTCTTTTCTCTAAGAGGAACGTCCAAGGTTTGTTAGGGTTTTCTGTCTTAATTTTACACTTTTTTCTCGTGCTTCGAGTGACAAAACTAGTTATTCAGAGATAAAGAGTGTTCATTTTCCTGCTTAAAAGTTTGTTATAAACTTTTTAATTCAAAGCTTAAATATTACATAGATTTAATTGTAAATTTTGTATTGAATTTGATGAAAGTTTTGAAAAGAAAGACTCTTCTAATATTTTATTTCCTATTTTCATTGAATCCTGACCCATCTTGATACAACAATACCCAATAGATGTGGTTGATTACATGAATTAATCAATACCATTAGCCCCGGTTAAAAATAATTTTTCATGGATATAATTTACCATGGATCCCTTTTAATAATTTTTCATGGATATAATTTGACTAAAAGCCTTGGCAATTACCCTCCTCCTCGGTGCCTCCAATGACTTTCTTTGAACATATCCCCCCAGAGTTTTTGGTCATTCAATCAAGCAGATCCTGCAGCCAGAATTATGTGACTACCCCCTTCAATATGATTGCTAATTTTGTAACTATTTCCTTTAGTATGATATTTTTAATCACATAATTATGTCGTTATCTACTTCATTAGGATAATACAGATGTAGGTTAGCATTTATAGCAGTTCAGCTCCTTTTCAAGGCTGGAATTTTATTTATTATATTACTTATATGAGAATTCTCCAGATGAACACATAGTTTTGACCTACAATTTTTCGGAGTTTAACACGATATTAATCTGAGGTGCGATCCTACCTAGGTTTGCCCAGGATTCCTTGCCTCTTGTATTTGTTATCTCATTTCTGTCCTACTCTAGAATAAGTTCATTTGACCTCTGTCCCTTTTTCAATGTGCCCCTTGTTCCACTCAATTCTTTATGGCATCTCGTTGGTTCACTTTAATGGCAAGAACTACACACAACCTGAGCATTTCAGTTCTACCCATTCTTCTTGGAATTTTAACTCTGGGGCATCCAATCAGATGACCTACAGTGCTGAAACCCTTACAAATGTCACAGGATACTCAGGAAATATTCAAATTCGTACTGGAGATGGAATCCATTTACCTATCACGGCAATGGGTGATAGATAACATATTAAACAAATGTCTTTGTTTCACTTAGTCTCATTAGTGATCTTATTTTTGTTGGTCCATTAGTTAACAATGATTGTCAAATTCAGTTATCAAAATTTTATTTTCTTGTGCATGATCAACAATCATGTAAGATGTTCACGAAGGGCCTAAAGTTGTTCATCTTTTCCCCCTTCATGTCTCAGTCTCGGTGTTCCTCCCAGCCTTTTATTTCTTATAATTCTACTGT
Organism: Vigna radiata var. radiata; assembly: GCF_000741045.1. NCBI lineage: Eukaryota > Viridiplantae > Streptophyta > Magnoliopsida > Fabales > Fabaceae > Vigna > Vigna radiata. Next base: position 48,503,344 of record NC_028357.1, read on the forward strand.
TAATTTCAAAACATGGAATATGGTATCAAAGTGTATCTAGTATTGATGTTGAGTTACCCACAGCTGGTTAATCTTGCAAACATCAGACTGTGGAGGTGAGGGACTCTTAAGATGTCTCCCATTACCTAGTAATATAGTCTGAATACTCCTTTTACGGTTTGGGCTATCCTTCCTCCTTGAACTAGCTTTTGTGATTAGGTTAGGGTTAGATATTCAATCCATTTTTTATATGGATAAATATGGCTGCGAAGCAGAATTAGCTAGCCCGACTCTGAGTGCTAAATTTATGTATAAATTTTATCGATATGAATTTTTCAATACCTCTTGACATGAACAGATACCTGGGGTTACGGATCTTGGTCTGGTTCCAAGAAACGTTAAGAAGGTTGCCGTCCTTGGTGGAGGACTAATGGGCTCTGGAATAGCAACAGCTTTAATTCTTAGCAGCTATCCCGTCATCTTGAAAGAAGTAAATGAGAAGTTCTTAGATGCTGGTATCAACAGGATTAAAGGTGAGAATAGATTCTTCAGAGTTGGCTCTCACCAGTCCCTATTCAATCTGCATTTTTAATTAAGAAATAGATGATGCTGTTTACCTGTTTTCATGTAATCTTTTTCCACTATGAACAGCAAACTTACAGAGCCGTGTTAGGAAAGGCAAATTGACCCAGGAAAATTTTGAAAAGGCAGTCTCTCTTCTAGAAGGTACCCTTGATTATGGAAGCTTCGGAGATGTGGACATGGTCATAGAGGTTGTATAATGAAACGCAAATTAAACTTTGCTTATTTACTGTCATCAGGATCGTGGTTGCATGTTATGCATTGCTTGGGAAATTATTAACTTCTTTTTGGTGTTTGTTGTCTGGACAGGCTGTTATTGAGAATGTTTCCTTAAAGCAGCAGATCTTTGCTGATCTTGAAAAGTATTGTCCACCTCATTGTATACTAGCTAGTAACACTTCCACAATCGACCTGAACCTGATTGGAGAGAAAACCAAGTCTAAGGATCGAATTGTTGGAGCTCATTTTTTCAGGTGAGATCTTTTATTTGGTTAGTAATTTTTTTCCGCTGATGTAAATATCTGACCTGTATTTCCCTAGTCCTGCACATGTTATGCCGCTTCTGGAAATTGTGCGTACCAACAAGACATCTCCTCAAGTGATAGTTGACGTGTTATATATTTCAAAGAAGATAAAGAAAACACCGGTGGTGGTAGGAAACTGCACAGGATTTGCTGTTAACCGGATGTTCTTCCCATATACCCAAGCCGGTCTCTTGCTCGTTGAACGTGGTGCAGATGTTTATCAAATTGATAAAGTAATAAGCAATTTTGGAATGCCCATGGGGCCTTTTAGGTATTAGTGATTGGATATGTGCTTGATATTCTATCAATTCTTGAAGTGTACGATTTGACAATTATTCACTAATGCAGATTGGTTGACCTTGTCGGGTTTGGTGTGGCGATTGCTACTGGTATGCAATTCATTGAGAATTTTCCCGAGAGAACTTATAAATCAATGCTCATTCCCCTTCTACAAGAAGATAAGAGAGCTGGTAGAGATAAACTCCCGCATCAATTGGAATTCGGACAATATATCTGTGGAAAATGTTTACATAACAATGATATGCTCCATTTTGTTTTATTAAACTAATTCATAGACTACCTTTAACACTTGCTTCTAACAGGTGAAACAACTCGGAAAGGGTTTTATTTGTATGATGATAAACGCAAGGCTAGTCCTGATACTGAATTGAAAAACTATATTGAGAAGGCTAGGAGCATTACTGGTGTCTCCGTTGATCCTAAGGTCTTTTAACTCTTCCTAGTTCATAGCATATTTTTGGACAGCGAGAAAGTACATTTTAAAGTCAAATTTTATTGTAAATTCCTCTGGATATGATGTTCTGAATCTCAACCTGCACAGCTTGTAAAGATACAAGAAAAGGAAATCATTGAGATGATATTCTTTCCTGTGGTGAACGAAGCTTGTCGGGTCCTTGGCGAAGGTATTGCAGTCAAAGCCGCTGATCTCGATATTGCCTCTGTCATGGGCATGGGTTTTCCACCTTACAGGTTTGTCGTATTATTTATTTGGCACTTATCAAAACTTTGTAATCTTTATAAATTTTGGGATTGATTTCACCAGGGGAGGTATCATATTCTGGGCTGACAGTCATGGATCCAAGTACATATATTCAAAATTGGAGAAATGGTCAGAGTTGTATGGAGAATTCTTCGAGCCTTGTGCCTACTTGGCTGCAAGAGCTGCCAGAGGAATTCCTCTGGTGAGTAACCTAAGCTCAATTTTTTTTTTTTTTCATTTCATCCATTCCAAACTATTTGTCGTGTTAATCGAGGACTATAAATAACTTTAGGTAGTTTTGAGATCTAAAGGGTACTTTACGAATGCATTGCATCCGTGATCATAAAATCAAGATCGCCCAATGGAATTTGTCTTTAATTAACTATTTTAATTAATTGTCTGTTTTCAACTCTAGTAAAACAAACAAGTCCTAACTTGTCTTGTTTCATTTATTAAATAATGATTGAACCCTAAGTTTATGTACTTAAGAAAATAACCAACACATTCATTAATACTTCTTTGGAGTACAATATTCAAAATTCTTTCTGTCCATGGGCTCTGCATATTGACTGTGTTGAACACTTAATAGACTGTTATCTAAAAGTAAGTGTTGTTTAAAATAATAACTATATATGGTGTTTTTAACATTTTCCTTCTATATGCTATAAATCCACATTACTGTTTAGACAATAATTGCTTTGTGTATAAAATAAAAAGTTAAATAGATAAACAACAAAGTATAAGATAAAACTGGAAAAGTAAGGGGTACACGACATGGCGATATAATGTTGTTGCCTGCTTCTCGAAAATTTAACAAGCTGTCTTTGTAGATAATTCTAAGTCTCTCTTGCCATTTGTATTTCCCTGTGACGAATTTTGTACTTTTATATTGCAGAGTGTCTCAGTGGAGCAGGCAAATTCACGGTTATAAAAAATGAATAGTTCAATAAGTGCTTACTTGATGGAACGGTCCTTTCAAACGGTAGGAATATAGTGGTGACTTGAAAAACAGTTTAATTTATGATGAGAAAATATATAAACAGGGTAATTGTTTGATCAAGATAACAGTGTGTTTGTTTGAGACAGCTGAAATGAATAAATTTTGTTTATTAATTTAGAAAATTAAACTGATTTTTTTTTAAAATCTTTTGAAAATAAGTTTGCATACAACTGAAAGTCTGAATTTCATATTAGGCAATACTTTTTTTTTTCAATAACTTCAGATTTCTTTTATAATTTACCATGTAAAAGTCTTATTTTTTTGTTGTAGAAAACATTATTATTTTAAAGTTGTCTTGTAGCAAATTCATCCACACAAAATTTGATTACATCTTTTAACTCTCTGTAATTAGGAATAGGAAAAAAAAAAATAATAATAGACTAATTAGCAGAAGATCTTTATCAGACAACTTATTCAACATTCAGATTTTTAAATTACAAATCGAATCGTTTTTACTTTTTAACCTGAGATTGATGAATGTTTCCCATCACTGTCTATACCTGTCAGCACTGCGGTGTTACTTGTCCAAACACTGGAAATGTTCCCTGATGAAATCTCAGAACATAACTCAGTGAAGACAAGGAGGTAGGTGAAGTGTTCATGAGAGTGTTTTGCAAATTTGTGAAAAATGATAGAAGAGTGGTTCTGGTCAGATACATTTATTTGGGATTTATAAAAGGTCTCCTATATTATATGAGTGAACATTGATGCTTGATTTCAGCTGGCATTTTCTAAAAAAAATTACTGACAAATGATCTATCTTATTAAAAATTGATAATTGATTTACTATTGTAAGGTGTGTATTATGAAATTTGGTATTGATTTATTAATAAAAATGGAAGAAAATGAGAGTATAAAATAAATTGTTTAAATGGAGAGAAAGTGAGTGAAAATAAAGGGAAAAGTGATAATATATATGATTGATGTAATAGAAGAACATTAAATTAATTTTAAAATATATTAAATTATCAAAATATCTTTAATTTCATTTTCATAAAATTAAACAGTAATTAAGATTTAAACCTGATTAATTGTAAAATAATTAATCTATAAAATTAAAAAAAGAGAGTGAGTTTTATTGATAATATTTCATAAAAAATACATAGATTTAAAGAATAACTACATTTTTAATATGATTTTATAATTTTATATAACTAATTTATTTTAATAATATTCGTTTTACGAAGACAAAAATTATTGGTATCACATCAAGCAAAGTGATTAAAAATGTTAAGATGAGATTTTAAATCCAATACTTTTCCACCTTGTTGAGTGATGTATGTTCTTATGAAATACAACTAGTTTGTATGGTCATATGAAATACAATTAATTTTTAATAATAAAAATACATTTAATATTTAAATTGATATAATGAACATTTTAATTTTTTAATTTCAATTTAAATACATTTTAAAATTATTATAATTAAAAATCAATACATTAAATTATAAAAAACATTAAAGATAACATTAGGTATCTAAACCTAACATTTCCTTACATTTAAATACATTATCAATTGATTATGCACCTTATAATTTGGAAGATTTGACTCAATCCATACTTCTTTTCATCAATTGAACTATGCACATTTATGTAACATGCAAGAATAAAGGGGTAAAATATCACCAGACAGACAACTGTATTTCTTCTTCTTTCTTGAAGGGGCATTTTACAAATTAATTTATGTAATTTTAATTAAAAGAAGAAAAAAAATATTTTTATTTTGTTAAAGAAGAATTAGTTGTTAGAAAAATGTTGGAAGGTGTATATTTGTATTATTTAGTGAAAGTTCCTTAAGCATGCATTGAAAAGTGAGGAAAGGGGGGTCTGGATTGAAGGGAAGTACAATGATGATAAGTTTGAAGTAGACAAGTTAATAAATGAGGTAACCTACTAACAAAATCATAATGATCAATTTATGACTTATAATAAAAACATCAACCATCACTCATCCATATTCCATTCTTCCTTCCACTCAAACAACAATAACTCATTCTGCAATATCTTCTCAAGCTATCAAGGAAACTAAGAAAATAGTATGCATAAAACTAAAATAGATTAGAGACTATAACATATATATATATATATATATATATATATATTTTTTTTTTTTAAAATTTAAAATTAAGGAATAGTTTAACCCTTGTGTTTATTATTTGCATGAGAATAGATAAGAAAGAAAAAGATAGTTGAGAAGATTGGATATATTAGAAAGTACAAGAGAAAAGAGAATAAAGTTGGTGTCTTCCAAAAAAAATACAAATACATTTTCAACCACTTGGGATAAGAACTGAGTACAAAAACATGTTTGTTTTTTTCTTATGAAAATTCGAGAAGATTGATAAATAAAAGTGAAGTGAAATAGAAGAAGAAAAAAAGTTGAAGTTACTTAGATCCGCAGGTGAAATGCATTTTTGTTGTTGTTGAGTTTATGGTAAGCTTTTAATGCCATTGTTCCCCAAAGCTACCACTCTTCCCTTTTCCTCCGCTTTTACCTTCCCACACTTCTCTTTCACACTCAATTTCATAACCTTTTCTCTTTTACTTCTATTTATTATGCTTTTCTTTTTTTATTTACTCCTAACACTTTTTCCTTTTCCCCCATCATAATGCAATTATTGCTTCTCTAACTTTTCATTAAATCATAACATTTCCATAAAATAAATAATAAAAATTAAATATTTATAATTTTTTAATAACTAATTGAATCATACTATAAATTAAGAAAAACTTACTAACCAAAATCACAAATCTTGCAAATAACATTTCATGAACGAGAATTAGTTTTACCATCATTTGATGCAAACTACTTATGAAAATATTTATAGAAAATATCATGTAACTTTTGCAAATATTCTCTGTAACAGGTTGGTTTCAATCACAGAACACTATAATACATTATAAGACGAGTACTCTTCTTCTAAAAGGCTTATAAAATAGAATGAAGAAAGTAAGTTAAATTATTGTACCCTATATTCTATAGGACAATATCTGATTGATCAAAATTGCTTAGTTTTTTAGGAATCGAATCGATACAACTTAATATTTATAAAAAATATATATATTAAAACAAAATAAGAATCATGCTAGAATAAATTAATATTATTACCAAATGTGTATATCTATAGGGCTTTAAATATAATAAAGAAGGTTTAGTATGAGAATATATGGTATGTATAATTTTTGATAAAAATAGAATTAGTGTAATTAAGTGATAAGGAGGCGTAGTAAGTAAGTAAGCATTGACATAAAGAATTGGTTGAATCATGTGATCTGAGACATGTATGTTCCCCTAATGTGTTGTTTTGCAGTTGTTTATTGTACTAAAGAAATGTCAAAATCACTATAGAACAACAGTGTACTTCTTCGTTTGGAATAACATATAATGCTGGGTTTCGCAGTACCTTAATAATTATTTGCATTATAAAGGAAAGAAAAAAATTTCTCTCTTCTTTGTGTGATCTGTCAGCTCAACCAGCATGTTGAGCCATATTAGTAAAATCTTCCACCTGCAAACACCCAACATCAATGTGAAAAATCATCAATCATCATTATCTTAAACTTTCAAAACCATCCTATGTTTGAGGAAAATTTATAATAATTTTGGGTTCCTTAATGAAATGTATGAGATGTGGGAGTTTGAATTAAAAAAGGTTGAATGAAGTGGTCCAATGCAGTGAGGTTATTTTGTAAGGATATGGAAGTGGAATGAGAGAAAAATGCAGAGATGGGGACACATAGTGACATGAGTGAGAGTAACTTTTCAATGAAATATCATGTGGATTTGGGAAGACAACTTCAGAATCAAATAAAGGAAAAGGAAGACACTCCAAACTTCCACATCTTGCATTTGCTTAAACACACAAATATTGGCACATCTAACCACATTTTCCACTTCCCTTCTTCACCCGACAACTAATTCTATCCTTATCAATCATACTTTTTTTTTTTTTTAATCTTTAGCACTGTGATTTTGCTACGACATGAGACTTAAATTATCTTAATTAAATATCTAAATAATTTATAATTTTTTTATCTAAATAATTTGTGTCACTTAAAGTTAAAAATCTAAGTGTGAATCTTAATCTATCATTAAATAGAAATGAAAAAGTAAAACATTATATAAATGTGAAAGACCTATTAATATATTGTTTGAAGGTTTTTAATAGAGAGTGATGTCAATCTTTTATATAGCTTATATTTAATCGATATTGTGTCTTCCTAGTAAATTCTTTTTCAATAGACCTAAGGACACTTCAATAGAAGGGAATTATCTTTTAACCACCCTTTGCAATTCCTCTCTTAATAAGTTTTTTCCAATTCTTATGATTCAAACACTCTCATGAAAGTGGCTGTTATTTCACAATATCCATAGAGAATAGTTTATTTGTGAAAGACAGGAGTGTATAGTTGCTGCAGCAAAGGAATAGGTACAGAACCATAAAAATTCTTTTTTTATGAATTGTGTCTCACTGCTATCTAATGTATCTAACATGTAATTTTAGAAACATATTTTACTGAAAAAAAAAATATGATTAGCTTGTGAGGAAGATGTTGATTTGATATGATAGCATGCAATAGTTTTTTTGAAGTATGAGGTAGTTTAATATGATTAGCTAGCACAATCTTTTTTTGGTGTCCCTTTGTGCCTATGATGAATTGAAATGCTGCATCCAGATGCACCTTTTACACAAAATTTTGTGGTCCTCCTTTTTCACTTCCTCATATGGATTTTTCTACTTTATGAACCTAACTTTTCCAACATTGCTCTATCTCCTACAATACTGTCCTTCTTCAAAGAATTATTGAGACATTAGATACCCTTTTTCTGTCTAAACTTTTACAACCCATTTCATCATTTTCTTCCTTATATTCACTTTCTCCTCACTTTTACAACATAATATATTATCAAATTATTCATGTATACTGCTCTATTACACAATCTATACCATATGCATAAGATACCCGACACACCGAATCTACATGCTCAAACACATGTCACTTTTTACTTAAGATATATAGTAACACAATTAACACGAAATATCTATAATTTTAGTTTGGTAAAAGATAATTGACTAAGTGATGATGTTGATGCAATTAAGGATTTGTTTTCCTATTGTCCTTATTTTTCCATGAGGCTTAATAATGCAAAATTTATCACTTGAAAAGTAGGGTCGAGGTTTATCTTCTAATAATTATCATATCCTTCTCATTCATACACCACCAATAAAGGCAAAAACTCCTTATTTTTATCACTGTCACCATGATGCCCTTGCCTTTGTCTTTTCTCTTTTGGATTTTTCTTCAATTTCAAACAATTCAACAATTACTTTAGAAACAAATTGACTTGTAACTTCCTTGCCAAAAAAGGATCTTTAATCTCAAACGTACATATATAATTCTACTGTCATTACTGAACAACTCTGTATATCATTACCAGAAAATTCGTCTTAGCATATTTTCGCTACCAATACACAAATATTTTACCAAAAAAAAAAATAAGTAAAAGAATGATTGTTTATTAAGTTTAGACATGGTTTTGTCCCTTTGAATCGACACAACATATTAAAAAAAAAAAAGGAAATAATTTCTATGTACTTTTCTATTTTGTCTTTTTTCATCAAATTTAAGTTTCGTTCCTGATAAAAGATTTGAACAAACAATGAAGTCTTTTTTACACGAAATAGTGTGATAAAAAAAATAAACAAAAATCTTCACGTGTTCAAATAAACATATAGTATAAGTTTGGTAGAGAAAAATAAAAGGAGAAAAATGAATATTAAAATAAAATAGGAATATAAATGTTTGGTTTAAAGAGAAAAAGAAAAAATGATTTTGTTTGATAAATGAAAAATAATAATAATGATTCACAGGAGTTGGGTTTGTCTCTTTCAGTCATTTTTAATAGAAGAGGAAGTCAGTATTCCACGTGCTCCTGGGGAGTCTCCCCTGTTTCACTACCCTACGCTACTCTTTTCAATGCTACAATACTATTACTTTTTATTTCTTTTCTTCCTCACTCTTCTTCTTACTCTCTCTCAATCGCATCATTCATTCAGATGGAAGCCATGAAAGGAGGCGGAGGAAGAGTTGGCGTCGGAGAAGACCATGACATCTCAGACGGAATGCAGTGCACCGACCACCCTTTCCGAAACAACCCAGGTGCCATCTGTGCCTTCTGCCTTCAGGAGAAGCTCGGCAAGCTTGTTTCCTCTTCCTTCCCTCTCCCCATTCACGCTCCTTCTTCCTCTTCCTCCTCTCCTTCTTTCAGATCCGACCGACCACCCTCCTCCTCCACCACTCGCCCTTCCCTCCCTCCCACCGCCACCTCACCACCCGCCCCCTCCTCTTCCTCCTCCTCCTCTTCCCTCCCCCACTCCCACTACCACCACTACTACGCCCGCAGAACCCGCCTCCCTTTTCTCTTGTCCAAGAACAAGAAGAAGAAGCCCTCGCCCAATGCATCCTCCCACCTCGTTCTCAAGCGCAGCAAGTCCACTGCCACGCCCCGAACAAACCACTCCTTCCTCGACGCTGACCACGACCAGGATTTCAGTCCCAGGAAGAGACACGGCTTCTGGTCCTTTCTCTACCTCTCTTCCAAATCATCCAAGAAACTCAACTCCAAGAGCTTCAGGGACACCAACACCAACACCAACGTCAACGTCAACCACCCGCCCAGGATCTCTGCCATTAACTCCGCACCGGGAACTACTTCTGTCAAGCCCAAGGAAAACACTTCCTCTGCTTCTTCTCTCAGGACTGACATTGTTGTTCAACAGGACACCAATAACAGCAGTAACAGTCCCACTGCTCATGCCACTTCTTCTATGGAGCGTAAGGTATCGAGATCCAGATCTGTTGGCTGTGGCAGCAGAAGCTTCTCTGGGGACTTCTTCGAGAGGATTTCTACCGGGTTCGGAGATTGCACTCTCCGGAGGGTGGAGTCTCAGCGTGAAGGCAAGACAAAGGTGGGCGGTGGTGGCGGTGGCGCCGTGAGCCGTGGCGGCGATCACCACCACCACCATTGCATGAAGGAGAGAGTGCGGTGCGGAGGATTGTTTAGTGGGTTCATGATGACTTCGTCTTCTTCGTCGTCTTCTTCGTCGTCTTATTGGGTGTCTTCTTCTGCTGAGGAGGGCGCAAATGGGAAATCAGCGAGTGTGGCCCTATCTCATAACAGGGGTAGGAGTTGGGGTTGGGCTTTTGCGAGTCCCATGAGAGCTTTCGGCGGCAAACCCTCTTCTAAAGAGAGTAATAGAAGAGATATCATTAGAGATGCCAATGACAATAAGAATGCTACGCCAAACTTATCGGCCATACCCTCCTTGCTCGCCGTCAGAAGCTGAGAACAGAGAAGGGGCAAAGAAGAAAAAAATAGTATAAATTCGGGAGCTTTAACTTGGTTTATTATACACATTATTAGTACGATGTTAATGTTAATTACTGTCTATTATTACTATTATTACTTTGTTTATCTTGTGGATGAGTGTTAATTTTCTTTCATTACCAGCAATCTAATACTATTAAAGTTCCTTCTTCTTCTTCTTCTTCTTCCGTTTCTTTGGTGTTTGTGAATTGTGGTGAGAAAAAGGCATGGTGGCAGGGAATGGAGTGTGGTCGAGAAGTGGGGAAGAAAATCTCGATGCATTTAATTCTCTGTCATCACGTGGATTGTTTGAACTGCGACAGCACGTTGTAATTTTTGAGGCGTCGTTGTTGTAATTCCACACTTGTGTTACGGCAAAGACGTGTAATTTTTATTTGCGAAAATCACTATTCACATGCATACACATGTTTGAAGGTGGTGGAGGCAGCAGAATACGGGGATATTATGCATAGATAGATTGAAAGTGAGTGTATATTATCTGTGTTGTGCAATTTAATAAGTTGTTAAAGTAATAATTTATGATTGAAAAAAGTTGTAGTGGTCCAGGGTAGTAGGGGATTGGAATTCAAGTAGATGATGTTGTTGTTGTTGTAGTTACAGAGCAAGGTGGCATTTATTCCAAAGTTGTAGTGTGCACCTAATTGGCAGTACTAGTAATTCTTTAACGCATTTGCATAGCTGTGTAGAAAGCCAGTGGTTTATCATGTGCCTAGGAAACTGCATGAAGCAGAAGCATATCATAGCTCTGAATGAAGGATTTATTATATTTCATTTCTGGACACCAAATGGAATATCTCTTTTTTTTCACATAAATCATATAATGTTATGTATATATTCTGTAACTTTGATTTTGAGTTTGATACGATGATCATGTATTATAAAAATAGGAGAGGGAGAGCAAGTGTTTTTCTTCATCATCCTTTCTCTTTCAATATTCCTTATTCTTTTCTTGTTTTTTCATGATTGACTTATGCTTCTACATGCGTCTTTCTCTCTTTCATACCTTTTTCTCATACTATTTATGCAAATTGCTTCGCCATCTCTTTCAAAAACATTTTATGACCAAATTTTAATTTTTAAAACGAATAATAACTTGAGGATACGGTTATGAATCCTAATAATGTCTCAACACATTTGGAATCAAAAAGCTTAGAATTCAAAGTCAAATGTATTATAAAATAATTCATTGTAGATAAAACTTCATATACACCTAATATTTCTAACACCTACGGGCTAAAAATTATTTGTATTTATTAAAATGTTTAGATTATTGTAATGATAAGTAAGATCATGATCTATTAAGTGTTATCATTAAAGAGTGGAAGAATTGTGTATTGACAGATAAGAGTTTGACATAGCTTAAAGTAAACTTTATAAGACTTCAGTCTACTTTAAAGTAAATTTTGTTCCTCAAAAGTTGTTCGTGAGATCTAATAATCAAACCTTTTTTACAAATAAGGAAAAAAAAATGTAGGCTGCAAAAGGCTTCTTCTTGTCGGAGAGGGGAGAAGTAGCTCTCACATATGTAAAAGGTTTAAAATTTGAGAAAGGAAAAGAACAAATAAAAATAAGAAGAGCTTAATAAATGTCACATGTCTTTTTAAAAAATATAAAAACCACATTGAGAAAAAATAAATAAATAAATAAACATTTAGTCATTACATTTAAGACATAAGGATACTTCTTTATTAACGTTTCAACAAAAGAAAAAAAAAAAAAAAGGAGATAGAAAATTACATTTATGACTTTTAATCCTTTAGGGGTTCTTGTTAAAAGAGAGTTTATATTACAACATAAAATTTTCATAAACTGTATACAATTATTTACCTGTAATTGCACTTGAAAATTATTTTTCTAATGAAATTGGATGTTTTAAGGATAGTTATAACTATCCTTATTGAGGTAGAATGAGATAGAAATTTCTTTTATGGAATTCATTTGGTATTTTAGAAAATTAGAAGTTAACATATTAACTCAGAAAATTGTAGTGTGATTTTTTCTTTAATTGTCTATGATTAGTGATGTATGGCTGAACTTGATCAATATTTTCCGCTCGAATTTTTATATGTAAGGAATAATTAAAATTTAGAATAAGTACGACACAAATTTTATAGAATTAGTTATTAAATGAAGGAAATGATCTATTAAATATTTGTGTTATCCCCTTTTTTAGTTATTGATGATTAGTTAAGATTTGTTGGTATTTTTCCCTTTAAGTTTTGAAATAATTACGACTTAAAATTTCTTTGATACAATTTTTTAAGAATTAATAATGAAAATTTACTTTTGATTGGTGTTTGCCGAAAAATACAGTGGACATAATTTACATATAATTTATTTGACATTTATTTACTTTTAATTTATCCAAAATGATCTCATTATTAGTTATTGGAATGAGGTTGTATTATGAGTAATTAGCTATTAGAATTAGGATCGTGTGAGAGTAAATTTTAATAAATCACATGAATTTTTTAAATTGATTTTATTTTGATAAAAGATGTAATTGTTTGCCTTATTTTTGACTGTGACGGAATATAACATTATTTATGAATGTAATTATGATTTTATAATTAGAGTTTCTGTAAAAATGTGATAATGTTGTTAATGAATTAATTAGTAAAGTATGATGATGAAATGTTTTACAAAATTATAGAATTTCATCATTAAAAGATAGTAAAAGATGAAAAATTCTGATATAGATGAAGAATGAAACGGTTTGAATTGTTTGCCTTGAAATCTCTTGATGGGACTAAGAAAATATGTCGTGAATGCTGTATATTCAAAATCGAAATGATAAAAAAAAGGAATAAAAATTGGACATGAACATAATTGAAAATAGTATCATTCTTAAGATATAATGATTGAATTTGATGTTGACTTAACAGCAAATACCAAATTATAAAAAATGATAGTTATAAGTATCGGTTTAATTAAATTGAAAACAATATAATAAAAAAAAATATCTATTAAACTTTAACGTAGAAAGATAAGCAGAAATTAATATAGCACAATATTATAAAAACCATATCCCAGTCTTCTTTGTTTAGCTTATTATACGACATAATTTAACTTAAACTGTTGACCATACTTTAACACAAGGTTACCGCCAAGCCAAATCCTACGTGATTTGAAGCAGTTCCTTTTTCAACTCTACTTGTGCTTAAGCAACATCCGTCGGAGCTCCACCGGGTCAATTTCAGGGGTGTGGTTCATGGGCCTGTAGTCACCGGTTACTGGGTCTGGGGCCCAATCGGAATAGGCTTTTGCACCATCTCTTGTCACCGGCTTTTCTTCTGCACCTCCCACGATTCCACTCCTACGCCCAATATTATTACCCAATCCAACTCTTGCCGAAACATCAGACGCAACTGCATAACCTCGCCTACCATAATACGCAGGTCATATAAGAAATTCTAGTACGACAAATAATGATAATTGAAAACATTCTTAAAAAAAAGTTGAACTAACCGATGAAAAGGAAGAAGGAGACGGAGAGATTTGGCTTGCGAGAGAGAAGGAGACATGTTATATGCTGCTGCGAAAACCCTAATGTTTTTGGAACAGATGAAGCTTTCGCAGCAGCCACCACACCTTTCTTTGATGAGAATATTCTTCTCTCTGTGTGTCTTTGTTTAGGATGTTTGTGTCCTTTTAAAGAAGACAGATATTACAGTGATGGGAATGTGAAAGGAACCAAGTGTAACCATTTGGTAGGAACACCTACTCCAAGATCTTCATGCTCATGACACCTATTGCTTCATGCATGCAATTCTCAAATGCTAATCAATTAAGAATCTTTTATACTAATTTTAAACAAAACTATATGGAAACCTCCTTTTAACCTAACAAACTGCTAGTCACTATGGATTTTATGAAAAGGGAACTAAACAATAAAACCATGTAGAGTTATGTTTAGTATGATATTTAAACAATATATTAAATTCAAGATTTATGAATTTTAAAAGTACATAAATAGAAGAGATCGTAGAAGAATTGACTATAGATAAGTTACATCAACAAAGTTATTGGTATAGTGATAAAAGAAAATAATAGAATCGAGAAAAAAAGATTACTTAATCACTTCTTTTTAATAAATATCAAATAGGTTACTTATTTAATAAAAAATAATTGAAGCAGGTTAATTTCTAAATAACATCACCAAGTTAATTATGTGAATATTTTATTCATTCTTTCCCAACATACCCGCTTCGGACAACAGGTGGGCTTATCATATGATTTACTCTAAAAATTCAACGTAACCATGATAAGGATGATAATTATTTAAAATAAACTCATGCCACCTGTACGATTGTGACATGTTTCTTATTCTGGTACACGCGTTTAGCATCTAATCTAATCTAATCTACTTCTATGTATTATTTTAAAGTGAGGGAGATATATATATTTTGATTCACTAAGTGCTAAATTCAAAGTATAATAATATAGATTAAGGATTGTGGCTAAAGTGATCCCAAATCCCTATTCAATTTGCTGTAAAAATATAAACCATATATATGAATAATTTAAAAAATAATTATACACATGCAAAAAGTGTAAGAATTTTAATTAAGGAGACGCGAATGCGTACAAATAAAATAAATTAACTCGTTGATAGGTATTACTTTTAGTCATAATTAATTCGACTGTGATTTGCTTGTTTTAAAGTCTGTTAAGAATAAAATAAATAAACATTGTTGGTATATTTTTAATAATTAGTTTATCCATGGTTTTGATAACATTATTTAACGACGCATGTTGTATTTGTGATATTCAATGTTCTTAGCTTGGTAATTAAGACAAAGTAGATGAATAAAAAGAATGAAAGAACACATTGTGCAATATATGAATCACAAATACAACAAATAAAATCTACGTTGTTTTCCCTTTGCGGGGCTGTTGTTTATTTTTCTGTCAGATGTACATATATCTCATTGATTTAACAGACACATATCTAATGTAATTTCAAATAAGCTACTGCAACTAAATTTGGTTATATATATGTTTATTTTCAGCGATGTTTTGTTTTAATTAGGTTTTCTACGAATCTATGCTACAGATTTGGCAGCTGTTAGTTTTGAGTCAGCGAACAATCTTTGCCGGAAATCAGATACCATTAGAGGAAGTCCCTCTCGGAGAGACACAGAGGGCTGCCACCCAAGAAGCTCATTCGCTCTGGAGATGTCTGGCTTCCTCTTATGTGGGTCATCTTCTGTATTTGGTCTAAACTCTATCTTTGCATTTGGGTCTATGGTCTCTTGTACCACCTGAGCAAGTTCAAGCATCGTGAATTCACCAGGGTTCCCGAGATTGAAAGGACCAACGTGCTCACCTTCCATCAGCCGCATTAAACCTTCTACCTGCCACAAACACATAATGAATCTTTTTCCTCATTCAGAAAATATGGATATAGAAGCCATGAAAAAAGATTTTTACCAAGTCTGATACGTATTGAAAGCTTCTTGTCTGCTTTCCGTCGCCATAAACAGTCAATGGCTCCTTCCTCAACGCCTGCTCAGATTCAGAGTTATTAGCAAAACGAGAAGGAAAAGCAAATCAATAATGTCCCAAAAAGGAGAAGCAAATACCTGAGCGACAAAGTTACTAACTACACGCCCATCATCAATGCACATTCTCGGTCCATAGGTATTGAAGATTCGAGCAATCCTCACCTACACGTAAGACAACAACTACGTTCAAGCCCTTTATTTCGTTGAACACCTAGCATGCACGAAAAACGAAAACCTGAGATTACGAAGAACCAACCTCGATGCCAGCGCCTCTGTGATAGTCCATTGCCAAAGTCTCTGCAGTGCGCTTTCCTTCGTCGTAACAGCTCCTCACACCTGTCGCAGAAGCATGCAGTGCGATTCAACCATAAATGAAGATACAAAAAGTAACTGACATGTAATGAAAAAGAGATCAAAAAAAGGTAACCGAATGCGATCACAGAAGGTGCAAGATTTGAAAGAGTAACTACTAATTATTGAGATTACCGATGGGATTAACGTTGCCCCAGTAGGTCTCGGCCTGAGGATGCTGAAGAGGATCACCGTACACCTCACTGGTGCTGGTAAGCAAAAACCGTGCACCCACTCTCTTTGCCAACCCCAACATGTTCAACGTTCCAACCACATTAGTCTTGTGCTCCAGAACCACGTAAGAATCAAGGATTCCAATTTCAAGCAAAATCAAAATGAAGAAACAATTACATGAATGAATGAATGAATGAATGGAAAAGAAAGGTAAGAAAATATGGAGGAAGGATATGATGGTCTTGACAGGGTTGAACTTGTAATGAACGGGGGAAGCGGGGCAAGCCAAGTGGTAGATCTGGTCAACCTCGAGGAGGATGGGTTCAACGACGTCGTGGCGAATGAGTTCGAAGTTGGGGTTCCCCATGTGATGCAGCACGTTCTCTTTTCTTCCGGTGAAGAAGTTATCCACCACGATCACGCTGTCGCCTCTTTCCATCAGACGGTCCACCAGGTGGCTTCCGACGAAACCGGCTCCGCCGGTGACCACGATCCGCTTCTGCCTCTTGCCCTTCACACCGATAGGCACCCTTCCCTTCTTCTCGGTGTGGTCTTCCATGAGGACGCGGCGAGTTGGAAGAGCCAAGTTGGTCTCTAGGAGCGAGACGTGAGGAGCTGCTGCGGTGGATGGAGAAGGGAGAAGATGGAAGAAGGCAGCGGCGATTGCCACGCCGAGGAGGAGGAAGGGGAGACGGTGGCGCAACATGTAACCGATCCGGTTGGTTGATTTGGGTGGGCAATTGGAGTCGGGCGGGGAATCTGAGTTGCGATGAGTGAATTGTGATGTCTGCGTTCTGTGAATGAGTTCAGAGGTCATTTTTTTTTTTTGTTTATTTTGTTGTCTGGAATGTGTGAATTGAATGTATATAGTTAGATGCAGATGAATGTGTATTGTGAAGCATGAAACAGGGCTTTATAATCGCTCTAACATTCAACTTTTCTTCCTTGATTTACAAATTTGAGGTTTTCCTTCTTTTTTGGTTTCCTTTTTAAAAAGAAGATGGCGATTACACTTTGACACATGATAATTACTTGGCCTCATAACTAACTTCAAATACACTGCTACACCTTTTAAGATATTTTCTTTTTTATCTTCTCTCCACCAAATTAATACATAACCTATTCCTTCTAATTCATTTTCAACTACTCGCATAGCGTTTCATGCATATTTTCATTCTTCTGTACTTTATTTGGAAGAAACAACATAAATAAAGAAATACTAATAAAGTGGTTCACAAATTTAAGGGTTAAATATAATTTTAGTCCCTATACTTTGAAACGATTTTGGTTTTAGTCCCTCTTTTCAATTTAAGATATAATTTAATCCTTCAATTTTAGAAAACTCTGATTTTAGTCATTTTTATCAAATTTTTTTAACTTTATTTGATGTTTCAAACTTATTTCTCAGTTAACATTGAAGTAAAAATATGTCAAATAGTATAAACAATCTAAATGCTATAATGAAACGTGCTTTAAACAGTAAATAAAGTTAAAAAAATTTGGTAAAAAATACTAAAATCAGAGTTTTCTAGAGTTAAAGAACTAAATGAGTTTTCTAGAGTTAAAGAACTAAATTGTACCTTAGTTTGAAAGAGAGACTAAAACCAAAATCTCTCCAAAGTATAGGGACTAAAAACATATTTAACCCTAAATTTAATATTTTTTAATTTTTACGTGTTTTTTTTTTATATTTCTTATATCTCAAAAGTTTACGTAATTTTTTTTTCGAATTCTAAAACTATTTATATTCAAGAAGTATTTTTCAAATTTTTACTCTCCATCGTTCCTCCCAAATTTCTCACTCCCTTCCTCCCTCTTAAAATTTTGCATTCTCTTTGTTTCTTTTGAAATTTATCAGAGTTATTCACATTGTCTCATTTCCTTTGTTCCTTCTCCAATTTCCTCTTCCCATTCATTTTTTCATTTTCCCTTTCAATTCCCAATCCTAAAGTCATCCATGGAGCTGCAACAACAATTGCGTGGACTGGTAAATACAATAATAGTAAACAGTGGAGTTCTCACTTATAATATCACGATCCACCACAAGAAATGAGGAATCATTCATGAGTGGTTCGTACTTACCTTTCTAAAATTTAATTTATCCTATACTTTTTTTTTTATATTCACTACAAGAAAAAGTGAGTTATCTACCATGGATTTGAATATCTAAGTAATGTAAGTATTAAATATATATTTTACCTATAAATTTTTAAAAGTGAGTAATATATATGGATTTTTTTTTGTAGGTAATGAGAAAAAATTTGTTCTATCGATTTTTCATATGTAAAATCAATATGTACATTTGATGTGTCAGGGCAAGAAAATTTGTGAAGAAAACTTTTTCTAACTGATTTCCTCCGTTCAGTTTGATGCCATTTTCGTTGAGTCTATAATCACTTGGATGGTACCTATAAAAAGTACTTTAATTTGTAAGTCAAAAAGGGTTTCGACACATGTAGTGAAGACAACAATAAATTATCATAACTACTTCTCATAGACCTCTACTTATAAGTTTTTACTTACTACCATCTTAAGTTCGGCTCAATCACCTCTTAATCATGGTTACATGTATACTAATATGTGTAGACACTCTTAATCATACTAAATATATGTTTAATCAATAATTCAAAGAATCGATCAAATTCTTTTATAAAACAATATGACTTTATTTGTCTCGTCAATTAATATGTTGGATTGATTTGATAGTCCTATGTTAAGGTTAACTCAATCAATTATCATTGAACTGGACAAAAACCGATAATACTTGTACTGTATAGTTTAAAACACAAATATATATACAAACTAATTCATAAGTTCAGTTAGTCAAATTATACATCATTTAACTTCAATTAGATTACTTATTTAGTAAACTGATTTTGAAAGAAAATTTAACTTATTGGATTTCCAAAAAAGATTTAATACATTAATTATTAAGTTTTAAATTATATTTAATTTGGGTTAATTTATTGTTATCCTTTGTTTGACTAATTATTCTGAACATTGATTAAGTAAAATCATCTTAAAAATTGATAGACAATCTAAGTTCACCTCGTCATTCAATAAAAGATACGGAATTTCGAGCATGTATGGTGAATAATCTAAATAAAACATTTAATCTTTCCGTTTTTATTGCTACAATTGCAAAATGCTACAATTGCAAAAAGCATTGTTCACATTTCACATAATTAGTTACAATTATTCTGGATAAATAGTAAAATATATATCTACAACTATTATTAACTGGGAGTTTTTATTCAATTGTAAAAAACAAGAAAACTGCTAAGGTTGTTTCTTTTTTTAATTTACATTCTTCCGTGATCATTTGTGAACTATCTTTATTATTAGTTTATCATTTGTGTCATTAAACACTTTTTTTTTTATAATGAGTTTGGTATAGTTATTCTACAATAATTATTAAATGGTGTTGCAATTATGTGATATGATATTTTTTAACATTATTAGTAGTTAAAATTTTTAAATTAGCATATTTTAATTTTAATTATTATAAGTATTTCACACTATAATCGCTTATACATATATAGGATTGTGTTTTAGCAATTAGATAATCTTATTATTAATAGACTAAAATTATGCATCTTCCATAAAAGTGAATTAAAGTCCTATTACAAATTTTCTTCAATAAAATATTATTTATTTATTTTAGTTTTCACTCTACGGCCTGATCCTAGAGGCAAAGGTCAGCCCGGCCCAACTTCTGAGACCCACAAGTCAACGTAAATCACACAACGCAGGCAGTTTCTTCCTGCAACCCCATAATTTTTTTCTTGTCCTATCATATAAAAATAATCTATTTTTAACATTTTAGATTTATTTAATCTCAAAATTATTTTTGAAATAAATAAAAATTTAAATTACTTTTATTTTCCCAAAAATTCCAAACATCAAACTAAACAAATTTATTTCTCTGTTTTTTTTCACTTCCCAACTACTAATCATTACAATTAATTGTACAAATATGTCAAATAAACAAATGTTACAAATAAAACATGAAACTACTAATCTAAGCATTTAAGTAAAAACATCACTTAAGTAGAATTTTTTAAAAATCTACTTAAATATTTTAAAGGTTAACATCACTTAAGAAGAAAGTTGTCTAAGTTTTAGCTGAATAAGAATTTTTAAAAAATAAATTACAAAAAGTTATACCAACAAAAATAATTAAGTTATAAATGTTTTAAATAAATTAGAAGCGTATTTAAGTTTTTTTAACAAAACAACCAATGAAAAAATAATAATTTAATAATAATGAGTAAAATTAATAGGTGAAAGTGAAGGTAGGATTGGACATGTTTACCCCTGTGTAGCGATCCAAACCAGAGTTATATTAAAGTGGAGAAGACAAAACGCAGCCACAGAAACACACTACAACTTTTGCTACCTACCATTTCTACAAACCCTTCACACAGAGGGGTTTGTAGTCATTACAATCACTGACCCATCATCTTTCAGCGTAATGGTACCGGAAAGACAACACGGCGGTGCTGGTGGTGGTGGAGGAGGAGGTGCGCCCCACGGGATCCTCCTGGCGGTGGTAGTGGCAATCGTGGTCTTAGTGCCCTTTCTGGTTGGGGATCAGGGCGAGGCCATAACCGAAGCAATCTCTGAGCTTCTGAGCCCATTGGGCCTCCTCCTTCTTCCCATCCTTCTCCTTCTCACCATTCAGTTCCTCTCCTCCGACCGCGGCTCCTTTGTCTCCGCCCTTTTCTCCACCGGCGAGCCCGACACCATCCACCGGGTCAGCGGCTCCCCCGTCGGCGTCGCACTCCTCCTCCTGCTCATTCTCTTCCTCCTCTACAACCGCTTTTCCATCTTCGGTGGCGACGATTCCGATGACTGAAAATCAAATCATTAAAAAGAAAAGGTTCCCTTCGAACATTCCGGATCTGCTACGATAGTGTTGTATATGTACGTGCATGTATGTACCTATTCTTTTTCGATCGAATCTATGGATTTAATTGGGATTATGGAAGTTAATTAAAGTCATAGTTGCGAGATTATTGCGCTAATTACCACCTGCTCATGTTATTACACCTTAGTTTTTGCCTTTAAATTTCAGTTAAGTTTTTGGTAACTTTGTTCTTGAAGCGTGCTATTTGTGGGGATCTGAATAAAAAAATGTATTGGGAAGGTGAAAAGTGACAAAGTAAGAGAGAGGGTTTGAATTTGAAAGATGGTAGTTTTTAAGGAGATATTCCGTGTCGGTGATTTTCTTTTGCTTTTCTATTTGGATTCTAAGACAGTATTTCAATGTTAAAATTAAAATTAAAATTAAAATTGAAAATTTTAAGGTAAAAACAAATAATGTGAATTGAATCTAATGTAACGAAAACCAAACACTAAGGACGGCATGCGCTGACGTGTGGGCACCATGGTGTGGTCCCTACTTCCCGCATGCATCATCTTTTCTAAACTATTTTCTTATTAAATTGAAAATTTCAAACATTGACTGTATATTAAATTAGTATAATTTGCTATTGAGTTGTAAATTGTAATGATTTTTAAAAACCCATAAGGATGAAATTATATTATTTGATTAGTCATCCTTTTTTTTATCTAGTATGTTGTAAAAGTGCGTGTTAGGGATGTTTAATCTTAATTGTCGATCATGATGAATTCAAATCTGAAAAGGAAATAATATTACAAGACACAAGATTTTTGTTGTCGTTAATGGTGGTAAAAAGGAAAAGAGTGTTGTTAAGGAGTAATTGGGTACGGATTTTTGTTAATGTGATTTTGTGAGAGTGAATCATATTCCCTTTGAAACAAACAAAGGCTAAAAGACATTTTTTATATTTTAAATATATAATTTTGTCAATGAAAATGAATATAGTTCCACTCGATTTAATGAAGTGTTAGCATAAAATATTGTCTTCCATTCCCTTGTAAATAATTTTGTTATCAGCAAATTACAAATCAAAATGTTTGTTAAATTTATTGATTTTATGGTGTAAATAATAGATACGATAATTGATATATAGAAATATTATGCAATATATATATATATATATATATATATATATATATATATATATATATATATATATATATATATATATATATATATATATATAGTTTTGTGGTGAAGGTGATGTGAAGTATTATTAAGTTATAGAAGTGTTAAGTGACAATGTGAATCTTGGTGATAGAAAGATCCACAAAAGACGCTGACAAGTGTCTCTTTCTCATCTCATAATGTGAATTATTAGGGAGAAAATGGTTAGCACGCGTTTATTAAATTTCAAGGTAAGAAC
This sequence comes from Vigna radiata var. radiata, assembly GCF_000741045.1. Classification (NCBI taxonomy): domain Eukaryota; kingdom Viridiplantae; phylum Streptophyta; class Magnoliopsida; order Fabales; family Fabaceae; genus Vigna; species Vigna radiata. The sequence goes on from NC_028357.1 coordinate 48,526,123, forward strand.
AGAAAAACAAATGAGATGACTCCTTTTTCTAAAGGACTAATTGACATTGTAAAATATGTCAGATTTATAGTGTCATTTTTAAATATGGTGTAAATTTGGACAAAATATCGTTGAATTTGACAGGAAGCGTAAATTATATAATGACTTAATACAACTCTATCAGTTGTAAACACCCATTTCGGTGGTAATAAAAAAAAAGCCTCTAAATCATACATAAAATATTTAAAATCCATAAAATTCAAAATATTTAATTTCTTATACATTTAGATTAAAATATTCTCAATTTTCATCTTCTCCACTCTTCTATTAAGTAAAATCCATAAAAGCCTCTAAATCATAGTCGCATTTTTTCGTTGGACCGATTTCAATAAAAAAAAACACACACACATGAAATTAAAGACAAAAATAGAGCATTACAAAATATATTTCAAACACTTTTCTTGTACTCTAACATATCATAATCAAATTAGAATTGTTATTGAAAAATTGTATTCACCAAAAAAATGTGAAATATTTCATTTCTTTTATTCTTTTAAAAAAACTCAATCTGCAGTAATTTTATACTTCTCCGAAGAATAAATTAATCGTTTTAAAAACTGGAAATGGTAATTGATAACATGCTACTGAAAGATCACACGTTTGAACAGTGATTATAATAGTTATGCTTTTTTATATGGCAGCAACAGAGAAAACGGTAGAATGAAAATAAAAAATAATATACAGTTGAATCCAATTTAACAGGTTATCACACAAGAGAGAAATATACATTTGAGCAAATTTAATTTGAATACCCAACAGAAGGTCCATCTTTTTTTGTAAAATGAAGAAAAAACCTTTAAAACTATATTGCTAAGAAACGCGAAAGCAATTACATGATGATTGAGATGACGAGTGAAGAAGAGAAAGCGAGAGTGTCTTTAACGGGGTACTCTTTTTCTACTTAGTATCTCTTGTTCTTTTAGTCGATGTTGGAACCTTGCGAGACGAGCTTGAAGACTCACCAGGCTAGCTGCTTTGCGAGAAAGCACAAAACTCAACTGAGTTACATAATTGTCAATTAGACTTCCTGGCTGGTCCACTTCTGCCAATAGTTTCATTTCCTAACAACCAAAACCAATACACTATAAGCTCCAACAAACAACTACCATGCAAAAACAAAGTTTTACTTATTTTCTTGAAATTACTAAGAAACAGAGATAACACCTAAAACCAAAATTGAGGCAGGTACAGGTTAAGTGAGTGGGATATTTGAATAACAATGGTTGCACTACACAGTTAATAGAGCATGTACCCACGATGCAAAACATCATATCATATTGGACCATTCCTAAGAACCCCACCACCTTTCAAAAATTTTGTGCTATCAAACATTGAATACACGCATAAGCTTTTTGTACCAACGTGTAGGTATGAAAATACAAAAAGCAAATTGACGGATGTCAAGTGCAATGAAAAAACTCAAGCCCTGAAGTTTACCTAACAAAAAGAAATTAGAAATTGAGTTTGACAATGTTAGGATATAAGGTGGGAGGACATTCCGTATAAGTTAATTAGAGTAAATAAATATAGTATAAGTTAATTAGAGTAAATAAATATATATTTCAAGAAAATATTTAATATAAGATATTTATAATTAAGGATATATGTTAGGATAATATATGGAGAAATATTTATATTAAATGCAAATATATTATAGGGAAATATTTTATTTAGAGTAATATTTTAGAGAAAGATTTAGCAGAGTATGGACGGGAAATAATTAGTATAAATAAAGGAAGAGTCTAGGATTAGAGGTATGCTTTGATTTGTGAGTTTTGTAAAGGAAGTTATGTTCCAAGATAATTGATGGAGATTATGTTCCCAATTATTGGATAACTGAAAGAGGTTATGCTACCAGTTATTGTTTACTTGTGTTTATCCAGATATTATCATCAATAAAAGATATCAATTCGTTCTATTCCATTCTTTTATTATTCTTTTGAGTGTGTGAGATGGTGATTTCGTTACTTTCTCTACTCGGCTACGTGACAGACAATGTTATCGAGAAGCTAAAGAAAAATTTGCCTAACTTACTTCACGAACAATCTCCATTGTGTCCTCAATTTCTTTCCTATGAGCAGCAATTAGTGCTTCTTCCTCCTGCAGAAGCATAAATTAAACAGATACTCAAAAGTGTTACAGTAAATTTTTAAACGGAAAGAGGATAGCTCCAAACATTTGACAAACCTCAAGTATTGCGCTGATATTCACGTCAGAAGAGGATTCTGTTTCAGACTGCCCCGATCCAGTGCTAACTGTGTTATAATTTCCTGTGTTCTGCTGCTTGGAGCTTGTGGTGTTATTAGAAGCATTGGAATCCCTTTTTACCCAATTTATAGATCTTTCGGATTTCTCCTCCTTAGTTCCTTTTCTGCGTGGAGGAGACACCCTTTGCACTTTCTCATCTATAACATTTAGGGAATAAGAGTTCATCTTTTGACTGGTAGAATCACCGTGAGAATTCTTTACTTCAAACCTTTCCCTGTCCATTGGAGCAGAAGCCAGGCTTTTATCTTCTCGCCCATTGTATGAATAACTAGAAGAGAAACTTGATAGTTGTTTGTCAACATCGGTGGAAGAGCTGTACAAAGAACTTTCCTTTTCTACAGCTTTTCTGCCCAAGTCCGTTGCTTTTATCTCTTGACGCTGACCATTAAAATCCTCTGTACCCATGCTAGCAAGAAGTGAAGATGTGGGTGAAGCCTCTTTATTGATTGGTGGAACTTGATTTGGGGCCTGGTCCTTCCGAGGATTTCCACTCTTGGATAGACTTTTAACTCTGTTCATATAGGACAAAAATGGTTAATATCTAAAAGCGTGTGCGTACGAAAAAGTGCACCGAGTTATGAGCATAGTCTTCTTAATTTACAGTTGCAAAACACATACCGGTCTGCATATCTCAAGGTATTAAGTGTGTGTTCACAAGACCCAGCATTTGGGGATATACAAGAGATCATAACAGTTTTTGAATTTCCAACAAAGGAGTCACGGAGCACTTCCGTAAGTTTGCTTCCCCGAAAAGGAATATGGATCTGATCATTGTCCAAAGCACGGATGCACTCCTTCAAAGCCAAAAGACTCTTGTTGATTTCAGCACCTTCGATCCTGCAGTAGTGATACAATTAGTGACAAAAGTGGAGATTGGCTACTACAAGACACAAAGCAGGGATAGAAAGGAACTCAAGGAAGCCAACCATGACCAATCAAACCATGTTTTGCAGCAGTTACATGAAAATAACATCATCTCACACTATAAATTAAACAACAAACGAACAAACTTGGAAATTTCACATTTATTTACAAAGTAGATGTAGCAATTGCATCCCTTTGTTGCATCCATTTTCCAATCCACGCATGTATGAATCCAACTAATTTGCCCAATCATTGGCATAAAAAATTAATGGAATAAATCAATAAGTATTACTATATGATTAACAGACAATCCATCATATTTTCAAACAATGGACCGAGATATTGGATCAATGATTGCCATAGGAGCAAACGCCCACTGAGGGTCCCTTTGAAAACAAAACTCAACAGGACAGAAATTTAGTTGACCAGAAAAAGAAATAATTCATTTTTAAATAGATGAAGTGGATTCATCCGTGAAAAATATGAATGGATAGGTAAGATTTTTACTTTTTATAAATGAGTAGATTAATATTTTTAATAAATTGTTAACATACCATGAATGAAATAATAGTTTACTTTTTCCGATCATTTTAATCCACTGCAAATTTATCCAAAACATCCATTTTATTGAAAAGTAGTAATAGATGATTAAAAACCATTTGTGCAACTAAATAGTCCCTAAGTATATTATAGTAAATATAGTTGCAACTTTGAATACAGTAATAAATTGAAATTTCATTTTTATTACAAGTTGACAATATCTTAATACATGCAAAGTACCTACAAAACAGGTTATGAAATAAACCAAAACAAGCTGGCTGCATTAGATTTGTCAACTAGAGAACAGTTTATGTGTCCTGCTCTTATCATTTTAAATATAGTATAGAAAGGAGTCGATAAATGAAGATCTCAAAAGTAAGATATAACAAGCGCATATAACACTAAACGAGCAGATGGTTTATGCAGAAAAGATAACTTTAATGGTAAAGTACCTTGTTTGACGGTCATTGTCAGTAGTATCAGCACCTCTTTCACTTCCAGCAAGATCAATAAAAGATATCTTCCCCACAACCTTCCCACTTTTTGCCTCATTTCCATCATTATTGTTCCGCTTACTCTCTTTTATCTCATTGTGCCTCTTTACGACCAGTTGCAAGATAGCATGGGACCTGGACGACTCCTCATTGGCACCAGTTGACCCCGTACTTCTGGCTGCATTCCCCTTTTCAATGAATTCTTTGACAATCTGTACATCAGACACTTCAAATTCTTGAAGTCCTACAATACACACTTGCTGCCGTCCATCTTCTCTCATGCAGAGTTTTCTGTTCAAAGCAAAACAAACACAGCCACTCAGTAATCTATATAAACAGATTGCACTTCCAAGCAGATATAACATGCAAGGTGATAGCAGATATAACACAAAATAAATCAAATCCATTGTTAGTATGGGATGAAGTTTATGTTCCCTGGGAAAATCTAAAGTAATACCCTTGACAGTCGAGACTTGCCATAAATTTATTATTATATAAAAATTTAATCACAAATCCAGTAGCATTATGATTACGCTGTCCACACTTCATGTTTTTAGTGGGGACTTTGTATCAAGAGAAGCTGTTTCAATTTTTGAAAAATTATTCCCGAGAATATGAACTTAGGAATATAGCATTCTCACGTTTGTTATAAAGCTTAAGAAATAATTTACCCAGCATAAATGATTCCCATATGCATATTCAGCATGTCTTTCATTCCCATGATGCGGTGGGAATCTTGAAGTTACATATATTCCAACTTGTATTTTCTTCCAACTTCTACTTTTTTGTCTATCATTTGAATTTTGAAGAACATTACTGGGAGGAATATTAAATCTTAACCAAACATGCTTTGATGTTTACCCAGACATATTACTTCGAATGGAATTATCTATCTAGAAATAAAATCCACCTAAAAACACAATCTTCCAGTTAAGACCCAGATCACAAATACAAAGCATTCATACCAAAGGTAAATTAATGTCTGAAGGACAAACACACCAAAACACACAAAAAAGAAGTACCCACTTTCTGTCACTAAGAAGATCAAAAAGTTTTCCACCATATATCTCGAAGTAGCTAAGCCACAATTTAAATCTCTGGTTTCGATATGCTGGTCGATGCAACTGTCTAACAAGGTCTTCAGCAGCTCTGAGCGGCAATGGTTGCATTGTGTATGTTTTGCCACTACCTGAAAGTAAAACACTGTTAGCCACAACATAGAGCTGTTTGATTCATTTAAACCTTCAATTATTTGTGTGATGGCATCTATTATTATTACAAATATTCATCTTCCTCTAGGCCAAGGTCATCAGTCACCTCCAACTCCAGCAACAACAAGCCAAGTCTTTTCTCACAAGGTGGAGTCACCTACAACACATAAATCAAATGATGTGCTACCCTCCATCTCATCTACTCTCCTAAGTCCTAACTAGGGCCTACATTGAATTTGTGCACACATGCCAAACAATGCAAAGCAAGATTCTATGATTATTTGCACAATAGCCTCCAACTCATGGCCAGTTTCCACAAAATGAACACGTCATGGCTATTTTGGAATGTTAAATATACTGAATGGATTTCACAAGAAATGAATTGACTCCTCATTTCCACGACCAATCAAGAACCATTCACAAAAACTAAAATATATGAAAAACCAGCAAGCAAAATATATAAATAAAAGGCCTGGAAATATTTTTGAGATATTAAGTGCATTCGCCTATAACTCACAGACTTGAGAAGAACAATACTAGAAAGAAAAAGAAAAGTATGGAAGCCCTATGCTGCTATGCTTGGCTACTAATACAATAAAGAACCATCAACTACACACTCACTCACAAACAAAACACATACTTGGAAAATATTGAGAAGAAAAAGTATGGAAAGTAATATATTGGATGGTGGTTATATTTTGGTAAAAGTATGGTTTGAACAGGGAACAACAAATTTCTTACCTGTCTGACCATAAGCAAAACAAGTAGCTTTGGTTCTCTCAAAAATTGTAGGAATTATTGGTTCAACTGTAACTCGATATACCTGTCATTGCAAAGCAGCAACCATACCTTAGATTAACAGATCAAGAATCAAGACCAAGACAGAGGCAAGAACTCACGGTTTCATAAATACCAACAGCAAAGAAGAAATAATGGTGATGTTACAGCTACTGAGGAAAAAACGACCATTAAAATAAGAAACAGCAAAAAGATTCAATATTTGTTAAGGAGCTGGCTTACTTCGTCATTGGTAACTTTCTCATCAAGAACAGCATCAAAACAGAACTCATGCTTCTCCACATAAGCTGTCAAATCCACCTTTTACATGACAAGAACAAACAATTAGATCTTTAAACAGGCAGTAAGAACAAGAATAGCAAACTAAAATAAAATTTCATAATTAGTTATAAATAATTCAACCTTTGAACTGATATAGTAATAAATGGTAAAGCAATAACTAGTGTTTCAATTCAACATAAACAAACCTTTAGTTTTGGTTCATGGACTGTCAAATATGCACTGTCATATGCAGTTACAATGTCATCCTCCTTCTTAGCAAGCTCCTTCTTATTTAAAGGTCTTTTGCGTACCTAGGACATGCATTGGAAGTAAATGCCTAATATAAATAGCAATGGCAATTACAAATTTCCCTTAAATATTACTGAATCGATAATTAAAATCACATATTAAGAATGAAAAGTTCAAAATGCTTTAGGGAAATAATAAAACGCAATTAATAATGAAAGATGCATTTTACTCATAAGTTTCTTTTCCAAATGATGATTTTTAGTGAATTGTTCAGATAGTTTGGGAAAAATGGTGATAACAAAGAGAAGTGGTAATCGTGTTACTAGGTGCGATACAAAAATATCAAAAGAAAAAAAAAATGTAATTCAAAATTCATTGCTCACTTATGACAATGGATCATAAGAAAACCATAACTTTGCATGTTTTAAAGTGCAGGGAAGAAGCTACGGATAAATGTGTCAGGCTACTTATTTCTAGAAATATTGACATACCACAACTTTAATCTTAGCAACATTGTTTTCTCTTGTATTATTCTCTTTTTCATTTGTAGGTACAAAAACTGATGCATCAGCATCTGCTTCTCCTCTTTCCTGCTTTCTGCTAATTGGATTGAAATCATCTTCAAAAGCTCTAGCACCTCCAGGCATAAAGGGTGATGGCTCAAAGGGTTCTGAAATAACATGCTGAGGAGAAGAAAAAAATCAGAGACAATAAACCTATGCATGTACAGATACTTGTACTGAAAATGCACGAAATAAGGAAATTGTTGCAATACAAGGGATCAACGAGAATAAACATGCACAATCAAAAGGTAATCAAACTCAAACAGAATACTAATGGTTAAACATGCCTGTACTGATACTTAAAATTCATAATTTCAACTTTACTACAATTTGACTGCCTATATTTGTATCATAAGATGAAACTCAAATGACTATGTATCTTAAGATACATGTAAAATCTTAAAAAAATTGTATCATCAATACGATGATATGGTTTAAAAATTCATCAATTTTTTTTTTCTTAAATTTCTTTCACCAGTTCTCGCACAATAAAAGCTGAAAAGTTATATAATCTTTCTTTACAAACTCATATAGCTAGTAATTTTGCGTCACAAGTTTTGTGGTTAAGTTGTTTTGTCCATTTGTAGCTTATAATTATAATATTGAGCACCACGTATAATCTATAATCATTATGATACATTTGAAGTAATTCAAAGATAAAGAAACAGTTTTCCAATTCACAATTTGAATCTCGATTTGATAACTTCATTCAGACATTCAAACCTTTGTGGTTAAGTTGTTTTGTCCACTTGTAGCTTATAATTATAATATTGAGCACCACATATAATCTATAATCATTATGATACATTTGAAGTAATTCAAAAAGATAAAGAAACAGTTTTCCAATTCACAATTTGAATCTCGATTTGATAACTTCATTCAGACATTCAAACCTTTGTGGTTAAGTTGTTTTGTCCACTTGTAGCTTATAATTATAATATTGAGCACCACATATAATCTATAATCATTATGATACATTTGAAGTAATTCAAAAAGATAAAGAAACAGTTTTCCAATTCACAATTTGAATCTCGATTTGATAACTTCATTCAGACATTCAAACCTACGACTATTGCCTAAATAACTCTGCTTATATAACCAAGATTCTTCACCATCGTCAAACAAAAAGTTGCATTAGACCTCAATAAAAATTTGTTAAACTTATCATGAAAATTAATAGTGATGATATTAGGTTAATATTCGTAAATGGAAGACAACTTTACACATAAGACATATTATCCTTGCAAATGTGTAGAAAAGGAATCAAACTGCAGTTAGCTTGTTTAACCGAATGAACTGGAAACCACCATATGGTGAATTGTACCTCGGACAAAAGCTCTGTATCATCCATGGCGTGAAGATCCAGAAGCCCGGCTCCAAAATCTCCCCTGAAGTCTGGAGAATAAAACCCATCTGATACTGTCACTCCACTTAAATTTTGGGAAGTAGGAGTATATGGCTCAGAAGCAGATTCCCCGTTAAAATTGAGGTTTCTCATTAACTTAAAAAGCCTCTGCTTTTCTTCTGCAGACTGCGCTCCATAACCCTACGGCAATATCATTTTCACTTAGTCATCTCATAGAGTACCGTCATAAGCAACAATACGAAAAACAAACAACATTTAGCCTGTTCAAGTTCAACGGGAGGCAATGTAGTTTCTAAAAAATATATAGAACAGAGGTACACGCTAATTATCCGACAAAAACACAGGACCGTTCAAAAACTTCAAATAGGAACGATAGTCAGGTGTTTCAAAAATTTTAACACAAAAATGCATTCTAAACCCTAAAGGCACTATGAATTTAGGATAAGCACAATAAACGGTACACCCTTCCTCTGGAAAGAACAATATAATATTACTCATACAATAATACACAAATAAAGCAAGTGAAATAATAGAAGAAAAATGGAAGGTTAAAAAATAATTTAGCTATTCATGATTATCTTAACAAACCAAATAATCTAAACAGAACACCAAACGACCAAGTTACGACACTATATACAGCTCCAACATGAAAGAAGTTGCAGGAGAGGGAAAGTTAAAAGAGACGGTAATAATAAATTGGCATTCAGAAATCTTAAAGAAAGAAAGCGGAGAAGTAACAAGTAGTTTAGAAACGAAAACCTAACAGAGTTGTTATCTAAGAGAGACGATAAATACCTGCATAAGAAGATTGGGAAGGAGGCGTTGGTCGATACCAGTGGAAGCCAGTGGAGAGGCCAGATGCTGCAAGCCGGCGGATTGTAACCAGCGCGCCATGACGGCGTCGCCGGCATCGGTAGCCGGCCCCGCCGAATTATGGAGAGATCCGGCGCCGGCGTGGTCATACAGAGCAGTGGCCGCTGCATTGCTCTGCTGCATCTGGCCACCCATGTGGCGCTGCGACCGTCTTTGGGGCGCCAATTTTCAAGATCTGTTTTGACAAACTTCACAACAAACACACACGCTAGAATTCAAATTCGAAAACCGCCACAGTAAGATATCACCGAAAAAAAAGCATCAGGCACACTTACGAGAAGGAGAGAATTTGAATCCAAGGAAGAACATGAAAGTGAGTGAAAGGACGGAATTCAGAAATCAACGAAGCGTGATATTCGAGTGAACGGAGTAATTGAGGAACGAAGAATGCAGCGGGCGAGGGAGCGGAGAATCGAGATCTGCGCTGCGAAATGATTCAGATCTGAAAGTGGTCGAAAATACGAAAACGAAACCCCTGAACGGTGGGGAAGCGTTGCTTCTAATGTTCTGTTAGATGTTGTTGTTGTGTGAGTGAAGAAAATGGAATGATGGCGGAAAAAGAGAGAGAAATTGAAGCGAGGATGAAAGAGTAGGCGTGGATGATGTGATATATACTTCGACAAAAACAGAGGTATACGTCCATGAAAATTTACGGATAACAATCACAAAATCAAATAGTCAAATATTATATAATATTATTTTCCAATATGATTAAAACGGCTACAATAAATCATTTTTTTTTCCATTGTATACTCCTCCTTTATACATTGTACAAACATATTGAAAGTTTGAAATAAATCTGTTTCATGTTTGCATCTAAAAAGCTGTGTCAAACAAGTTGACACAATATTCGATGAGACTTGAAAGCTGAGTTAAATATTTAAACCGAAATCCAAATATCCCAAATAGTAATAAGAAGTAAATTTAATTTTAACTTACCTATTTGATGATTTTATTTTCTTTAATTGGATTCGGAATGTAGAAGGAAAGATGAAAAATGCCTTAACAATTTTCTTTTTCTTATTGAATAAAATTTTGAAATATATATATATATATATATATATATATATATATATATATATATATATATATATATATATATATATATATTGCGATTTGTTCAAATTGGAATTTGAAGAAAAAGAATTCCAAAAATAGTACATAACCGAGTAATATATTAATGTCAACGAACTAAAAAGTAATTCAATGCAAAAGGACAATAATAAATTAAGAAGGTCTTTTCACCTTTTCATATGTTTTTTTTTTTTCTTTTTTTTAGTTCTAAGCTTATTCTTTTTTGTCGTTGTAATCCGTAAAGTGTATAAACTGCATTTAAATTAGTTATAGCTGGTGTCAAAAAATAAAATGGTGATTTAAAATATGTTGCTCTGAAATATATTAAATGCGTATTTTATTAATATTATTTAGAATTTCATACACTCTATTTTTACACAGTTTTAATAAAAGAAAGGTATATACGAATATTGTCCTAACGCAGAAATATGTGAGGTTAGGTTGATGCCAATTGGCAAACACGTGGCTCATAATGAATGGGTAATGCTGAAAGGAACAAAAACTGCACATGTGTTAGTATTAGACATCGTGAATCAATTAACTCTCAAACAAAAACAGAGAAAATGGCATTTTGAAGTGTTTCTTTATACTGAATTTTTCATCCAAAATATCTATATAAAATATGTTATGTGGCTTGTTATAAAACGACTGCTTGTTAAAAATAATAAAATTATATGACATTTCTTTTATGACACTCTTGAATAATTTAAAATATTTTAAAAAATATTTTTGTATAATATGATTCGAATTTCCCACTTATGAGATGATTATGAGATAAGACAAATGTTAACACTCTCTTAATCACATGGTTAAACTTTTCCAAACGTTTGTTAATCACGATATCTAAAGGCGTTAATATATATTTGATTAAGTAAAATCATTATGGTAATCTAAATTACGATGATAACAATATAACTCAGCAACAACAAGATGTAAATTAAGACCTTAAAAGTTGAATATGTATGAGAGGTAAGTATTATGCTAACTTTTATAACCTTTATTACCATTAAAATATACTACTTAAAGTCCAAGTTATTAATAATGGATAATAATGAAGAAAACAAAAATACAGATAAATTATTAAAGGAATTCAATAATTACAAAGATCGTCTTATTCTAATAATAACACATGTATTCTTTGAGTTTTTTTTTTTTTCTTTTTGAAAATGATTGAATTTTAAATATATCTATCTCAAATTACCTAATATAGTGACAAATTAAATTTTTTAACCATTGTACGATGGACAAAAAGACCCACAACCTATTTCAAAATACTATGATACTATGATTAACACAGCTTTTTGCATTGCTAATTAATTAATCACACATGATAATTAATAAGTGCCACAACCAACACGAGTTTCCTTTGTGTGGGTACTTTACCTTAATTAATATAACTTTCTTTTGTAATAAAACATCTGTGGCTATTTCTAACATGGAAAATGTATTTTCTAAATTTTGATTCAATTTCAACATATATAAAAAAAAAGTGCGAAAATGGTGGTTTTGGCCTCATTGTGAAATAGTATTATTTCTTAAACAAAAAATAAAAAATAAGTGCATTATGACATACATTGACATTTATTTGACAGAGTTCATAAAGGGGAGGTTCGACACACACATAGATCTTCATACTTTGTAAGATATTGTTCACTTTGAGCCAAGTTTTTACATGTTTGTTTTTGGTACCACTCCAAAAAGTCTCTTTCATTAAAGTTATTTATATGTATATAAACCTATGTCCAATTCTTTTTTTATTCGATGCGAAACTTTGTTTGTATCCAACAAAAATATCTTAAAAAATGAACTTTTGTAGTTTTTTTTTTAAAAAAAAGTAAAATATAAAAAAAAGCAGTGTCAAGTTAATGTAAAATATATTATATATGTCAAAATATCATTTTTCAAAAGGAAAACGCTTTTAAAATGATGGCTAACATATGGTATATCTTGGGGTTCACTTCTTAATATTTGCTTTGGTATGAAGCATGAGAGGTTTGAGATGGAAAGATTAATTTGACTTAAGCTTAATGTTTTTGTTTTCTTGTTTTTAATTTCACCAAAGTAGCTCTACCATCTTTTCTAAACATATACGTCTAGATTTGAGTATGTTTCAATAATTGAAGTTTATAACATGACTCTCTTTTACGTCTTTTTCATACGCATCTCTTACGTTTTTTCTATTTCACGTGACTTTCTTAATAACCTTGTCTCACTGTCACGTTAATAATTCATTGGATGTTATTCATTCCATTAATGACTTGAAAAGGATCATGCCATTATCTTTTTTAGCTTGTTAACACGTCTTTTCTGGTATATATGTAAGCCACCAAATATACCACCACAAAACATTTAAAATTATTAAAATTTATATAAATAAATTTAATTATATATTTAAAATACATAGTATACGACATAATAAATAAGCTTCAATTACTAATTCTTGCGATCAGAAATTAATAAAGAGCTGTGTACTTTGTTTTAAGAAGCGTACGAGCTTTATAGAAAAAAAAATTAAAATCACTCCATAGAATAACAACAAATAAATATAAAAACTTACATACAAATTTAGTGAAACTATAAAAGACTGATCAAATAATTTAAACATTTTTTGTTTATATTTTAACGCTTACAGTATATACTTATAAACTATTATTTGAACAGAATAAATTAAGGAAGTTAATGATATTTAAAACAAAGATTGAATGCGTATTTATACTTTTATGCTAAATATAATTTTCCTTCTTAGGTTTAGAGATGATAAAGTAATTGCAACATGTTTAATCCGTCATATTTTATTGATTTAATTTTACATCCTTACATTCACCAATCTTCCAAATCTATTTTACATATCTTGTCCTGCATTAAATATTACTAGATTTTTCGTATTTATGTTATCCTTTTTCAAAAATTATTTCACGAAGCTTTACAAAAATAACATAAAACTCATTTCTTGCATTTTTTTTTCTATATAAAATATAAAGAAAAATTCCTAGAAAAATCTTCTAATAACAAAATGACAATTCTGTCCATTAAATTTTTTTTATTATCTTTATTACTAAATTTTGAACTTATAGTTGTCTTTTCCATTTTTATTTTATCTTCTTGCTATTTAGTGTGAGAAGAGAAATCGTACGTGAATTTATGGTAAAGAAGTCTCACATTAGTAAAAACTTATCTTGGATTTATTTATTTATTTATTTATTTGTATAAAAGGAGATTAATGTTTTTTAATGATCACATTTCAAAAATATATTCCTTTTATTTTATTATTTTTTTGCTTTATTGTTTGAAATAAAAACTAAGAGAGAATATTAATTAAGGTTAAATTTTCCTTGTATTTATTTTTTCTATTTTCAGAAAAAAAATATGTTATTATTTGTTTTCTTCTTGGAAATAGAGAGAAGGTATATAATTTTCTTTATTTAATAAAATTACATTCTTTGTCTTGTTTTATTCCTTCTATTTTAATTTTTTTAATCGTGACTACCTGTTATTTTGATTCCCAAAATCTAGAAGGATCATCCACCAACACAACACATAATAAAATTACTACCTTCAAATAATAATTATCCCACCAGATAAAATTATTAGTTTGCAAATCAATTATTCTATATATAAATTGATAGTACTGTATGAATAGCTCACACTGTAAAAATCTTTTACTATAAAGAAAAGTTAGACGATGCTAAGACTATAGTACCAAAAAAAAAAACAAAAAAAACTCCGTATGTAGGTATGTGGCTTAGCACTTCATCTCCTGGAGAGCATATGCAAAATACAGAAACGTGGGATCAGTGGCACCATCCTTATAATAAGCAAACACCAGACTGCCATCATCATGCATACTCTCTCCAACAAAGCTGCAAATTTTTAATGAAAGCTTTTGGTTGATTAACACGATTTTAACAATTACAAGCAAAAAAATCATACAACAAGTGCCACTTACAACTGAAGATCCTTAATCTTGGAGAGCAGGAACTTAGTTGCTCCTTCAATGTGTTTTTTCAACAGATTTTGTTTCTCCTCGTCAAGTTTTTGGATCAATAACTTAATATACCTCTTCATGAACACAAGAAACTGCTTCTTGTCAAAACCAGGTTGCTCCTGCAAAACATTAATACTACTAATTTAATCCATCAAAATACTAAAACTCAAACAATAATTAGAGATATGATAATCGAAACCTGAAGCCTGAATGTGTCAACAATATCAACAACTTTGGTAGCTTGATCGTCAACACCTTCATCTTCCCCACCTTCAGCAGAAGGATTTGCGCCAATGTCGACTTCAATCGCTCCTTGAACAACCCACTGCAAACCCCCCAAACAAAAATCTCTTATAAATATACAAACCACAAGTACTATATATATGTAATTTATAGGATAATCCATATATGCACCGTATTCAACTCACCTTTCCAGAAACTTCCCACAACATTCCATTCTCAATTTCTCTGTAGGGGAAGGAGTCCGAGAGAAGTTCGTCACCTACACAACACCGTACAAACAAAACAGTGAGAAAATCATGGCTACAAATTCTGAATAGTGTAAATTTCATGCAATTTCTATCAAAGTTCAAAAACACAATAACAAATGAGAGATGTAATACATATACCTGTGAGGAAGTCCTTGTAAACCAACATATTTGCAGAGATTTTCTCCGAGATCGTTTGGAAGAGAAGGCTTCTGCTTTGAAGGACGAGAGAGTTTGGAATTAGTTTGAACACTCTGATGCGAAGGCGCAGAGGTCTATTTATAGGGAGAGGTTTTTGAAGGAAGTAAACAAAATTTTCTATCTTTTTTCCTTGTTGATATAAATATGATATTATCTAATGATTTTGTTTTAAATCTTTTCTCATTTATCTCTTAAAGATTCTTCTCTTAAAATAAAGATAAATTTAGATTGCATTCATATAAACTAGAATATAGTTTAGTCAATAAATTAATTAAATATTCAACTCATTTTCACAAATTATTCGATTTTTTTTGTATATTTTTTCCTTAAATAACTTTTTTAATATTTTATTGAGTATTTACTTTCTTTATTTTATACTATCATATTTCAATTTATTTATTATCTTCTATCCATATCCGCGAATAGAATTTTAACATAACAATGTTTGAAGAAATTAAGGTGTTAAAGATTAGTCTATTTCATTCGAGAAAAAAAAACTGATTTAATATTGATTAAAAAATATTCACCTCAATGTTAACAGATAAAATTCTGATTAATGTCACTTTAAAAATAATCTTAATTAATATTATAGTAAAAAAAGAACTTTGATTAATGGTTGTTGAAAAATAATTGTAATTATATCAATTAAAAATAATCACAGTTAAAAAAGTTTGTGCTTCACATAAAAGAAATAGTAATAATGTTCATGAAAAATCTTAACGTTTATTAACAAATAACATTACTCTTTATAAATATAAACATAATCTTGATATAATATAAATTTTAATATGAAAAAAATAATGTAATTTGAAAAATAATTTTGAGGAATAAGTTGGTTGTTAAAAAAAAAGGAAATAAGTCAACTTTACTTTTATTCAATGTGATATATTTAACACACCTCATAGTGATGAATGAAAATTTAAATTCTGCATGTTGAATCTAAAAACTTGATTGACCATGTGTTTTTATATTATTTTAATATGTAAATTTATATATAAATCAATCTTATAAATTGATTTTTGGAAGAAATTAATGATAGTGGTATTGATTGTAAAGATAAGACTGGTATTGACCCAAATGAAATTATATAAAATGAAGAAAGAAAAGTAAATTTGCTGTTGAATATTCTATTATTTGCTTTGGTATGATATATGGTTGGTTAATTTACCCTCGGATAGTTTAAATTTAATATATTTTTTCTCTGTATTGGTTTCATTTTTCAATTCAGAGTCTTTTCTTTCTTTCTCTTATATTTTTTTTTATTATTATTATTTTGTATGTAATACATTAAGAGTACTTTGTATCTTAATACTATAGTTAATAGACAATCATTTAACTAATATTAATATGTTTGAAAATGATATAACTAAAATATATAGGAGTTATTACGTAATTCTACCCTAATTACTCTTGAATAGAATGATTTTTTTTTTCTAAATTTGAAATTGGAATAGGTAGCAATGTTTTCTTGGAGTGATAAAATTTTTCAGTAGAATATAATTTTTCGACTCTCTGAAAGACAAATCCTTAACTCAAAGACATTTTTGTTTTCTTAAAGAAAAGAAAAAATTAAAAAAAACATTAAAATTAAAAATAAAATTAAATAAGAAAAAAATAATTTAAAATTTTAGATTAAATGTTATTTTCTTAAAGAAAGAAAACAAAAAAATTATTTAAGAATAGAAAAATTTTAGTTTCGTAATATTAATTTTGTACTATAATTTAGAATGAAATTTGTTATTACTATAATGATTGATAGAAAAAGATGAGTGAGAATGAAGAGATAAACTTAAAATTTTATAATAATAATATTATTATTGCTATTATTACTTTCAAAAAAAATCAATAATTATAAATTTTCAAATTATATTAAAAAATCATAAATAGTTTTTTGTGTTTTATAAGTAATTGTGATTTAAAAAGGACATTTTTAATTAATTGTTTTAAAAAATATTATTAAATATCTAAAATAATATTAGATATTTTAATAAAAAAATG
Source organism: Vigna radiata var. radiata (assembly GCF_000741045.1). NCBI lineage: Eukaryota > Viridiplantae > Streptophyta > Magnoliopsida > Fabales > Fabaceae > Vigna > Vigna radiata. The sequence goes on from NC_028357.1 coordinate 48,543,395, forward strand.
CACCACTGTTTGATTTTTGAAAAAGTTATACAAATATTACTAACAAAATAAAATTTAATTATTTGCATAAAATCGTAACTTCCAGAAGTTATGATTTCCAAATACTATAAAATTAGTTTCAACCAAACGTGGTTCACCCTTCCCGTAAGAAAAGGAATATTGTAACACAAAAAACGAATATAAATAAAATAAAATAAAATAGTTTCCAAGCAAACCCAAAATCTAAATCAAATATATCATATTACTTAAGTTTAAATTTTAATAAAATAGACAAATTTCAATCATTTAAAATAAGATTAAACATTTTTTTAGTTCCGAAAATTTATACAGAATTAAAATTCATATATGTTAAAAAAAATTATATATTTTGATTTCAAATTTTCAAAATGAATAGATATAATATTTTAATCCAATTATCTTAAAGGTGTAAAGAAGTCAAATATTAATATGAAACATATGTGTAAACAAGTTAAATTATTAAATAAAATATCATTAAAAGAATTTAACAGTAATTAGTTTTAAATAAAAAACTATATTCATTAATTTTAAAAAAATAAAAAATCAAGATATATCAAAGTTTTTGATAAATATGAATTTTAATTTCACAATAACTAAAAATTTATTTAACCTTTTAAAATAAAAAATACAATATAAAAATAAGGGTTAAATATGTTTTTAGTCCCTAAACTATCAAGCCATTTTGTTTTTAGTCCCTCTTTGAAACTAAGGTACAAATCAGTCCTCCAACTTTTACAAACTTTGGTTTTAGTCCCTGAAACTTAACACCGTTAAAACCTTGGTGATGTGGCAAACGTTTCTNTCCATATGGATTAACACTTTAGCCACGTGTTGCTCGTTTGTGTGATCTGTTAAGATAATTTCAATTGGGAATTATTTTGTAGTTTGAAATTGTTTTTTTAGTAAGTTAGGGTTCGTTCGGAGGACATAATTTTATCTGGAAAGAGGAGAACATGGTTTCAAAACTGACTTAGGGTTCGTGGTTAGGGTTCTTGCTTGTTCGTGTTCGTGGTCGTGCTTGCAATCGTGGTGGTCCTGTTGTTCGTCGTTGGTGTGTACGTGGTAGTGTTCGTCTTCGTTCAAAATCAGTTGCGTGTGCATTTTGTGTGAAAGATCAGTGATTCATCCAAGAAGGTAATTATTTAGTTGTAGTGAAATTTATATTCTTTGTTTAATGTGCAATTTTCTTTGCATTCTGTTTTTAATGTTCCAAGTTTTGATTTTACCATGTAGGTAAAATGGTGTTTGACGTNTGTCTTCATCATATGGGGAAGTTCCTCAAGGGATTACAATATGTGGAAGGAGAGATACATGTTTTTAGAGGAATTGATCCCGACATGTGGTCATTCTTTGAAGCGGTGGGATTGGTTAAAGAATTCAAGTATGATGGAGAGTTCAAGCTTTGGTGGAAGGGTTCGAAAGAAAAGGCAATGAACAACCTTAGACCACTTACAGATGACAGAGAAGCAATTTTGTTGTCTAACTATGCTGAGGCAAATAAGGAGGAAGTTGAAATCTATGTTCAACATCTCCAACCAAGTCAGCCAGATGAAATTAATTTTCTTTCCTTTTGTGAGGAAGCAATTGAAGAAGGAGTAGAAGTGATGGTGGAAGAGATGGAGGAAGAGGATGAAACCCGTGGTTATGTTGTTGAAGAAGGTGAAGCAGAGGATGAAGAAGATTTTGGTGGGGTGGAGGGAAATGTGGAAGTACAAGACTTGGTACTGGATGGTGAGGAGGAAGAGGGGATTGTTGAGGAAGAAACGGTGGAAGAGCAAGAGGTACAGGATGAAGAGGGCAATATTGTTGACGGTGATGGTTTGGAAAATGTTGATGAAAGTGAAGAAGAGAGAATGGCAAATGATGATGATGGGTTTGGGATGGAGGAAGAGAGAAGAAATATTAATCCAGTTTTGGATAGGTGGAAGAGAATGAGAATGAAAAAAAAAATATAAGTGTCAAGAGCAGAGTTGAAGGTAGTGATGGGGCATTTATGATTAACGAAGAGGTTGGATATCATGAGATAAATGAAGATTATGATACAGATGATTTGTCTTCAAATGTAGATAGTGATGAGGATGTGAGGGATAATAAGAGGCATTTTTCAAAGTATAGAGCAGAAGATATGACGAAGGGGTTCAAATTTAGATTGGGAATGGAGTTTAAGTCATTGAAGGAGTTTAAGAGTGCGCTACAGGAGCATAGTGTTTTGAATGGAAAAGAAGTGAAGTTTGTCAAAAATGACTTGAAGAGAGTAAGGGCAATTTGTAAGAAANGGTGTGGTTTTGTTATAATGGCTAGCAAGGTAGGAAGTAGCCAAACCTTCAGATTGAAAACTTTAGTTAGGCACAAGTGTGGAAGGGCTTTTGGTAGCAAAAGTGCAAGTGTAGAATGGATTGCACAGGTTTTGGTTGACAGGTTTGTGAATGTAGGAGGCATGACAGTGATTCAAATCATAGATGAAATAAAGAAGTCATATAGTGTGGGAATAAGTCATTGGAAGGCTGGAAGAGCTAAGAAAATTGCAATGGATTCTTTAGTGGGTGATGGAGAAAAACAATATGCTCGTCTTTATGACTATGTGGCTGAGTTGTTAAGAGTAAAGGCTGGAACCGTCAAGATTAAGGCCATCCAACCCCAACCCACCTTGCCACCAAGGTTTGGGTCATTTTACATGTGTTTGGAGGGCTGTAAGGAGGGGTTTTTAGGTAGTTGCAGACCTTTCATTGGGGTAGATGGTTGTCACTTGAAAACAAGTTATGGAGGTCAGTTGTTAATTGCAGTAGGAAGGGACCCTAATGACCAGTACTTCCCACTA
>NC_028357.1:48549400-48572418 GCF_000741045.1 Vigna radiata var. radiata
CCGATCTGCAGAATTTTCCTAACACTTGCTTTCAATCATCCAAATTACTTTCTGCCACTTGGAGCAAATTTCTTTGATTGTATTAAGTTCAGTTTAATTGTGTTCAAGTTTAATTAGTTTTGATTGCAAGATTTGACTAGTATAGTTGCTTAAAAATGCTGGTAAAAATGCTGGTAGCAGAACTGACATAGTCCAAATCTGATACACTTGCAATTTTGGATGTAATTGTGTTCAAACAAGTTTGATTTAGTCATTCAAATATGCTTGAAACTGACTTACTTGACCAATTGCTGTTCTGCAAAATTTGCATATGTTACTTGCTAAATTTTGGGTCAAAAACCGTAACAGTGCAGTGAGTGATGATTGAAAGCAACTGACATAGTGAAAATGAGAATTACACCTGTTTAAACTTTGTTCACTGCTGGAACAAGTCACAATTGGATAAAGAAAGTTGCTCAGATCATAATACTGATTGTATAAACTGGTTTCTGCAAAAGTGCCATCTCAACCACTCAATTCTGCATAAGTTCACAGTTCTGCATAATTTCACAGCAAATAAAATTGCTTTAACCACCAATTGCTGCATTCTGAGTTTGGAAAACACACTTCATGTTAATTGCTTCTTAAAGTTATTGTCACATTCACAAGTTCAACCAATTTGATATCTGTACTCAGACACAGACACAACATTANCTATCTGTACTCAGGGCAGGGGCAGAATTTAACTAGGCTTGAACTGAACTTCCACATTTTATTGAATTAAAAACTTCAAAGTACATCCACAACACAACATTACCTATCTAATTACAATTTATCTTCAAGACAAACATAATAGAAAGCATTGCTGTTAATGCCCATGACAATACAAAAAACACCAACATGATTTTGAAATTTTTTCTCTCTTGCTCTAATTTCTTCTTCAACTTCTCCTTCTTCTTCCTTAGATCAGACACAACATTTTCAATACAGACTTCAACTTCTTCACTNTTCCTTCTTTCTTCAATTTCAAAAGCTCCTTCATCAACCCATTCAAAGAAGTTACAGGTTGAATTACTCTGCAAAAAAAAATTACGAATCACAAATACAATTATCAACACAAAAAATAAGGCATTTCTTCTCACTTACTGCCCAATTTCTACATCTATAAAATAGTCTCCCTTTGTTCTTCAATGTAGTTGCCTTCAATAACAACAATCTTTCCCCACAACCACACATTTTTGAAACTAAGTGAGAAGAGGATCCACATGTTTGGGACATTCCAGAACCTATGCTCCTTGGTGTGCAAACTCCTCTATCAGCTTTCATCTCCCTTCAACAAAGATTAAGCAAAGACAATGAAGTTCGACTACTACCACGATTGCAAGCACAAACACGAACCCTAACTTATGTCCTCCTCCACCACAAAAGAACGAACCCTAACTTAATAAAAAAACAATTTCAAACTACAAAATAATTCCCAATTGAAATTATCTTAACAGATCACACAAACGAGCAACACGTGGCTAAAGTGTTAATCCATATGGANAGAAACGTTTGCCACATCACCAAGGTTTTAACGGTGTTAAGTTTCAGGGACTAAAACCAAAGTTTGTAAAAGTTGGAGGACTGATTTGTACCTTAGTTTCAAAGAGGGACTAAAAACAAAATGGCTTGATAGTTTAGGGACTAAAAACATATTTAACCCTAAAAATAAAAATTACATGAAAAAGTTTAATATAAATTTAAATCTTTTTGGTATCCCTAACTTTAAATAAATTTAATTTAATTTTTTAAAAGGTACTTCTGTCAATCATATATTATGAATTTTTCTCACGTAATTGCACATTATTTATGAAACATATTCGATTTTATCATTATTTACGAAACATGTTTAGTTTTCCTCCCAACTTATTCATTTGAAGAGAATTGATCCGAAGGCAGAAAATTAACTTTTTTCCCGAGGTACATAAACTAAAACATCATTTTAAAATTTGACCTGTAGTTTAATTATTTTCAGAATTTTATTAAATATTAGGAAAAGTTAATGTACAGATAAAAAATCTCTTTCAAAATGTCTTAAATAGCCTTCATTATATTCAACAATTTTCTTTCTTTTATATAATAAGAAGAAAATAAGGGATAAAACCATCAATTCAGATACTTAATCTAAATTGAAATTGAATTCACTATACCGAAGATTTTGAAATTGAATCAGTTTTATTTTAAACACATTTCTGAAAAAGAAAAATATATATATATACTTAATAAATAAAGTCTAATTCCTAAAATTAGTTGTTCTAAACATATTCTAAAATGCTTCATAACATTGCTTCACATAAAATGAGAGTAAGTCAAAATCAAAACCAAAGTAATGCCCCGTTTTCTTCACTGCTCTTAATTCGCCAGATACGAGGGCTCTGCATCACCGCACAAACAAGTTCAAAATTCAGTAGAAAAGGACGCAAATAGTAACTAGACACCTAAAACGGCTATCATTACATAATTAAAATCACGACCTTATAACGCATCTATGATTCACCTTTGCGTAGCATATACAACCTAATGCATACTACACTACCTAATGGTGTACCTGGATATCAGGACGATGTGCATAATAAGTCCAGTCCACAATCTAACAAATGCCAGAACTTTTGAATGGTTATGGCCAAGATCAACTGAAGTGAAGGATACTTCATCAGAAAGTGATCAACTGATTTGACGTAATGACTGTTTCAGATTTCTGATGACTAAAATCCATTGGGGAAATACAGATAAAACATTCTTTAGCTCAGTCAGCTCTTAATCTCAAGATTTCTTTAGCTGTTCTGCGCCGGAAGTACGACATGTGTTCCTACAAGTAGAATTATGGGAAGAAGAATTCAATTCAGAAACCACATGAAAAAAATAGTTACAAAAATGCGCCTTCCTTGGCGAGTATGTGGAACTTAAAGAGTAATTCGTTAGTTAATTTTAGAATGTTCCGTTGGGCAAGGAAACTTGGCTATTAAAACAGCTATCGGTCACACCATAGACAACATACAAGTTTTAATCTTAAAAAGAAAACTTCAAGTAATTTAAAAGATTTGAAAGTTGAAATGTTCTATTATGCAGAACTCTAGGTAGCAATATATCCTTTATAACAGTAAGAAAGTATTCCTTATCAAACAGGTGAGTGAAATGACTTACAAATAAGTCCATGGCTTCAGGAAAAATAAAATTCAATGCTATAAAATGAACAGAAAACAAAGGCATGATTTTCTTACAGAAATAGAAAACTATAATATCCAACCTGGTTGAAACACAGCCCCGAGTTTCTGCTATAGAAGTCAGCGTATTTGATCATAAAAACCCCACAATCATACCTGTTTAAATATTAAGTTGCATTTAGAAAACAATTCGCCCACAAACTACAGGAAATACTGTTCAGAGCTACAAAAGAATAGAATGTAAAGTGAGATTGTATTAGTAAAGTATTGATGTCTAAACAATTTCTTATTTTAAGTCCTACCAAGCTCGCAGTTAAAGAAATTCTTTCCAATAGTGTAATAGAAGAACTTGGTTAGACTATTCAGAAAGTCTTTATCCAATGCTAAATAAACACCAATTTCTTAAAATAATCAATACTTGTGATCTACATTTATATTGGACAATTGACATGCCATCAAACTCCGGTGAACAAAAATCATACACATTAATAAAACTACGACAAATGATCACCATGACTACCTTCAGAGAAGAAAGAAAATTAAAACTTCCTGTAGTGAGCCCTTAGGACTAATTAATCCATACGAAGTCTTGATGATAAATGATAAACAAATTAATTAACAAAGAGTCAAAAAATAGATCTTCCGGTAAATTCAAAATTTATGGTCAGTGCATAAAATCTATTTATGCTGAGTTTTCTTATAACCAATCAATGACAAGACAAACATTTATCCCTTTCATTTCCAGAGTAATTCCCATTTTCGAATATATTATATCTATACAATGATATTTCATTTTGAATCTAGAAATTGAAGAATATATTAATTATATAAGGAAAGCTGTCTGACCCAATAAGATATATATAATTCATCAGCAGTGGGAATTTACCACCGATTATTTTTTATTACAGAAGATATTTCTTCATTTTTATAGGGGGGAATGCTCAACTAATCATCTATTAAGTGAATTGCAAAAGATAAGAAAACAAACCCATTCTGCTGCTCAGGAAGGTCTTCAACAAATTCTTTTTCCCAAGAACTTATATCCATATCTTTTCCAGTCTTGTCCTTTACTTCATCTACAATATAGCTAGCCTGGTAGACATCAATGATAAATATCAGAAATTGCCACACATAAATGCTAAGAAATCTACATATTTTCCCCGAGTTCCCATGTAATCAAGCCCTGTGAGGAACACGGACTTGTTCCCTAACGGTATTGTGAGTGATGACATAAATATATTTCTTCTAACCTTGAAAATGTTGCCTCAATAACTAAACGTCTAAAAACATTATACAACCCAGAGAGTCACACTCACGCACCTCATCAAAGCAAAAACACATTTTTTGTGTATCATATATTGGAGATCTCATGTTACCTAAAACTAATAAGATCATAAACACAACTAACGCAAAAAGTATATTTATAATATATGCAGAATGTCTAAATCCGTTGTCCAAAAGTTTAATGTTCAAATTCAAATACCAAGTCAACTTTCCGGCACACACATATTTGGGCCCTAATTATCGTTTGTTTTATAATTAGTTGGTTATTCCATTCCATATAGTTCTCGGTTGATTTTATGCATGTATGTGTGTGTGTGTGTGTGTGTGTGTGTATATATATATATGTATGTTGTAGGCTGTCTGAAATTACACTCTAGGCATTCAATGATTTGTTTTATCTATTTCCCTTTTTATCAATTTTGATTGTTTAGCTTCCTCAATCCTCATCCACCTAAATTTATTTTTAATGACCAGATTGAGGCATAACAGGCACATGCATAATCTCTTGACATCACTAGATGGCCTGGACAAACAAGATGTTCGACCCATCAAATTGAATTCTACGCATCAGACCTAAGTTTTCTTAAATAACCTGGTATCAGCACTATGAACAAATTTTATAAGCCCTTTTGTCCCTCTGCACTTAGATTTTTTATTTTGGAATTTTGTAGTGAACTGAAATTAAAACAAGATTCTGGGAAGGTTCTAATTCAATTGAGAGCAATCCAAGTGCATCTTCATCTATTTAAAGTAGAAGTGAAAATGCTCCTAGGAACATTTATATTAATGGTAATGGGAAAAAAGTTGATGTAATTATTGCTCAAAGATTGTGAGTAGAAAAATGTTTAGACTCAAACATCATCTTGCTAGAAGTAGGGAGGAACCTTGTGCTTCTGTTTCTGATGAAATAAAAAATTCGATGATCAAAGTAGTTGCAGAAGCTAAAGAACCTTCATTAAAGATGATGATGTCATTAGAGGATTAGACATAGACACTTGACATTTGAATTTATGTTTTACAATATTTGCATGAACTTATTTATTTCAACTATTTTTAGGTTATATAATTTTGTAGACTTAATTGAATTAGAATGTTATTCATATAATTTTCATTTTCACGTGAAGTAAACTCTTACGAGATTAAGAGTCGAGTTTATTGGACTATCACAAGTTTATGCAAATTCTCAAATTTGACAACCTTGATTAAAGGTGTTAATGATTCTTGATTGAAACCAAATATTTCTCTACGACTAACACCAACTTGCTGTCATCACTTCCAAAATATCCTTTTACAAGCAATAGGCAGATAGGAACACCAAACTTACAGTTAAACTTACCAGAACTTTCATCACATGGGTATCTACTCCTTTCAGTGAATCCAAGTACTGAAATTTCTTCTCTTTCTTATTGATAACGGCCAAACACCAATGGATCTCTTTATGGATAGGAACAAAAATCTACAAAAAACAAATAAGGTAAAAGGTCAGTATAAAAACCAATTTTGATGATTATAGAAAGGTGAAAATTTAATAATTCCTTCAATATAATTACTTTATCACATTCATGTAGACCATATCCCAGTTTCTTTTGGCTGGTCCATCTCCTCACAGATTTGAAATCATAACCATTCTTGCCACTTATTAACTGGTAAGTAGAATTCACAAATAAAAACGTCAATGACAGGTCAATAAGACTAAATTGCAGATAAAACAAAAGATATAACATGCATGATGTTTCTATTTCTCCTGTTTATGGCATGGATAGGGGAGTCTTGTTCATAATATTGATATTGGTTTTTGTTAAAGATATTATTTGATTACATTAAATAGGGAGATATGATATGATTTGAGAAGGAAATCTTACCAAATATTTCTCATTGTAGAAATTAATTTTGTTCCTTATTATTGTAACTTTTCTTCTTTATAAATAAGAATACTCATGTATCTACTCAACACAAGGGATTCATTATATTCCTCGATTTCTCTCTTCTAACATACCAGAGTACTACCATCCTCCATAACTTATTTTGTCACTAATTCTTTCAACAGTTTGTATCCAACTCGTAGACTCAACTACACCCCCAACCCCAAAAAAACCTCCACGTTAATCCAAACTGGTAGAACCGTAGGGTAATAAACAAATTTTAAACAACCATGGCAAAAACACTGCCTATGTATCATCACATAGTCAGTCCCATGCACAGATCAAGGATTTGAGTCAAGCAGTTGACAACCAACATAACTTTATTGACAGTGAATTTGTCTTCGTCTCTTTTATACGTAAATATGTTATGTTTTATTATTGATCATGAATCATATGACTCATGATCCGGAAAATGGGCTTTCAGGTTCGTAATTTATATCCGTATTAAACTATTGTGTTTCCAATGGAAAACATTTTAAGACATGTTTCTTAGAAACCTTTTTCATTACTTTTACTTTCCATGGAAGAAATGAGCCCCAAAATAAATCTACAAAACATGCCCTGGAGGATTAAAATAAAGCACAGTCGAAAGAAACATGTGTTTGAAAGTATTATTCAGTTTATATGGATAGTAAAAGCCTACTACCTTCTTGTAGAAAAAAGTATTGAAAAAATGACACTTCAGAAACTTCTGGGGCTCTCTTCTCTCCCTTTCTTTTAGCAATTCAAGGTACAAATTTATTACCTGGAAATGTTAAGGTATAAGATCACTGAATTTCAAATCATTGACATTGATATTTTAAGTCAGATATTAACTTTCTTCTCTTCCACAGCAATTCAAAATAGTTTAAATAAACAATAAGAAAACAAGGTAACCTCGTCATTTAACCATGCACCCGGTCTAAGGCATTGAAATTTTTCTCCTGAGACCTCAATGCAAGATTTCTCATGGGCAACCAAGATCTTCCTCCTGTAGAAGTAGGCCCTCAATAAGACAAGGTACAGCTTAAGCCTTTGTCAATTGCATATAGAAAAAAATTCAAAAAATACCTGTTGGCAGAAAAGGCACGTGTGACCTCAACTTCTTCCTCTTCAGTAAGAGGAATAAAAGGTTCAAAGGGCACTTCCTGAAAGCCATGTTAATATTTTATCAACTGCACTAACATTTACAGTTTCCTATGGCTTAATAACATAGTGACACATTTCAATACATCATTCATAAATTCATAAATGTTGAACAAAACAAAAGAGGAAAGCATACACCTAAGCAGTAACTAAAGCGTCATCAGACAAAATATAGAAACACAGGGCAGTTAACAAGTCTTTACCTGTACTAGTTCCTTCTTCGGGCGCAACAATTCAAATGTGGACCTACGCTTCTCATTAAGCTTAATTTCAGCCGACAGCCTCTTAAGCGTATCCGAGCGCTTGTCAACAGCCTCAAGCAACTTCCTGTAGGCATGAACATCCGAAACATCACGTTCGGGAGTTAAAGACAGAGTGCCGAACATCTTCACAGCATTAACAACATTCAAATCGCCGTTAGTCAATTCCGAAACCACAGATGAAGTTGACTGCTGCTGAGGACCGCCACGCACATCCTTAGCTTTCATATCCTTCACTTCAGTCACAACCAAATCACCCTCTTGCCACTTGTGCTCCGTCACCACAGAGCGCACATCCCGTCCATCTTCCCTAAAATGAACTTCCTCCACACCTGAATCTTCGGAAACCATGCCCTTGGGACTACCATCATCCACTTCTATCACCTCCTTACCCTTTTCCCCAAACCTAATGCTAGCTAACGCTGAATTCTTCGCCCTTTCGTAATTTTCATTCAGCGTGTTGCCCACATCATTAACAATCTCGTCCTTGCGATCATAATAACTACCACTGGCATTCAAACTCGATTTCATTCTATTAAAGGTAGGAAAGTCAAACTTACGGGGTCTACACGGTGCGTGAACCTCCCTACGCACCAGTGGCTTGGCTTCAGGATATTTGGAAATTCTGGAAACGATACTACTCGAGGATAACACAGAGTGCGCGTGGTTGTCGGATGTTGCCGACAGTCTGAGCCTTTTGGAATTGGGAGATGGAAGGTGGTGACCCACGGAGAGCCAATGCTGGCGGCGCTTGCCGTTGCTAGTTACGACGGCCATCGGAGAACAAGCATGTCCAGTGGGGGTTGGGAGAGTTGGGGATTGGGCGAAACCCTAGAGGAAAAGGGAAATGAAGAGAAACGTTACGTTAGGGTTTATGATAAACGGCATAGGAGAGAGTGAGAAGGTGGAATTGAGAAATGAGGTAAACGGAATTGGGTGGAAGAGTTTGAGGGCCGAGAAATTGAAAGGTGAAAGGTACGAAGAGATGAGAAGAGAAATTGGAGTGGGGGAGTGAAAAGTGGTATAGATCTGTCGTTGATTGGCAATTCACCTCCGTGCCTGTTCCGTCGATGATGACCTTTTTCTCTGTCTTCTCTTTTTCGCGGCACAAACAACTACGACTCTTCTTCTCAAATTCTTACCCTTTAATTAACATTTATCTTTTTTATCTTCCAGGAGTTAACTTTAATCTATTTGAAGACCCACTTAGATATTTATTTTCACACATTTTTTTTAATATTCTGAGACAGTGTGATTTCTTTATTAAGATTAAAATAAATATATCAGTATAATAATAAATAAATATATAAAATAAAATATTTTTTCTCAGAATTAATAAAATGACTCCCTCGAAATATATAGGACTGAAAAAATTAATATATTATATAGAGTGATGAAGAAATAATTAATGATATAAATTAGAAACAATTTATACAGAAACTAATTTGTAAAAAAATCTGTTATATGATTTTTTTTTTAAGTAAAAAAAAAAAAGGTTTGAGAGATTAGAATGAGTTAGACACAATGGGGGGAGAGTATAAATATCTTATTTTAATTATAATAAAAAAAAAGCGCATTATATAGTAAAAGTATTTAAGCAGATTTATTGTTTTGTAACTTACAATATGTTTTATTTACTCACCTGAGGTAATAGTGAAATTTTTTTTAAGTATTTTAAAAGCATCAAAGATTAAATGAATTAAATTATTTGAAAGATAAAGAGGATGCGCATGTCTTGTGCTTTTCTTCTAATTTTACATTTTTATTATTATTTTTAAAATTTAAATAATTCATAAAAAAAACTATTTTTCGGTACTATAATTTTAGTAATTACTTTTTTAATTTAAATAATTACTCACTGTAAAATAATTTTTATTCTTTTATCATTTTAGTAATTACCCATAATGAAAAATATTTGCAGAATATTACTTATAATAATTTTTTATTACAATAATTAAAATTTAATTTACTTTATCAATAGTTATATATTTTCAATTATATATTTATAATTATGCATACCTTTTGTTTTTCTAATTATATCCTTTTAATTATTATTTTTAAAATTTAAATAATTTATAAATATTTAAAAATATGTTCAAATAGACAATAATATCTGTATTTATGCTAGTATAAATAAGAAAAACATCATAATAAAAGTTGATCGGTATAATTAAGAGTATTTAAATTATACATATATTGTTAGGTATATTGTTATTTATCCAGTTTTGTATCATATATTTAATATTATAGGATATAAAAAAAAATCTCTACTAAGTGTATTCATTATATTTTTTAATATTTATAAATCATCTATGAAGGTAAGATTTTATGTCAATATTTTTCTTCTCAGTTATTTAAATGTGTCTTTGTGAGATATCATCACTTTAAAAATGGACATTGATGTATTTCTTTGTATTTTTATAGGTATTTTGTATCTACTAATATTTTTTTTAGTTTGTTCCATATTATACAATAGCTACTCACTTTCAAATTAATGATGAGACAGATTTATTTTTCAATCATTGTCAATGTTTATACTCTTCAAAAGAAAAAGACCTAATGGTAACATTGATTGTTCTAAAGCTTGATTGGTTGCCAGATGATACACATAAATCTATAACTACTCCAGGGGCTGCCATAGCAGTAGCTTCAGTACCAAGAGGCATGTTCACATAGCATGATGTTCTCATCACAGTATCAGGCATCGAATTACCCAATGTTGGTCCTTCCATGTCACCAGAATATCTTGGATTCAGGATTGGTATATACATATGAAGCTTGTTGAACCTGTTCATCGGATTTGGCTTTTGATAGCTTCCTTGTTGAAATCTACGAAAACCTGGCACAATGGCCTGAAACAACCATAACATTTTACAATCCAATTAGCCGTAAACAAGAATAAACACATGGACTGTAGTAGTTACAAACGGTTCAAGACATTGCAACCAAAGCTACTTCAGTGGATCGACCATAAAACCAATCATTGCCTTTACAACTGTTTGTGATTGTATTCTTCCAACCCTCGATAAAGGGATCGGTATAAATTCATCTAAAATAGCAATATGGAAAAATAAATCATTGTCAAAGACACGACAGTGCTAAAACGGTAAGTTTGTGAACTTGTCACATCCACTGCACAGGGAGGCGAATAACAGAATCAGCTTATAACAGTGTTGTAATTTGCAGATAAAAGGGTCCAAGACAAGAGGACTTAATAGGGTATAGATTTAATTGAAGAAGAATGTATGCATGAAGTGAAAAGAGCTTAAATGTAAAAGAGGACCTCCTTGGCAAGATTGGTGGAGTTGAGAACAATGATACTGGAAGAACGGGTTCTGATGGAATAGATGGGTCCATGTTTTTGAGCCATCCGTGCGAAGGCCTTGTAAGGTTTCTTCTCCTTCAACTGCAGTAGATTCCCTACGATGGGCAGTCCAGGAACAGCTGCAACATTCACCAGGTTCATATGCCATTCTTATTTGGGAAGTCCTGCATGTCTGCGAGTGAATCCTGGTATGAGGCGGAGCAGCAGGAAGAGAAATAGAAGAGACGAAGCAGCCACAGCAAGTAAAGCTGCAAAGGAGTATGTCTGAAGAAGCTGAGAAAGGAGATTAGAGTTCAGAAACGTAATTCTAAATTTTGACACACAAGACTTTCTTCTACGAATTGAGGACATTGAAACTAACCTGAATTGAATGGCATTTGTATCCGTCTTCATACAGTTTCTTGTCAGCCCCAGGAACCTGAAGAAGCTGTATCAGAATTCGTCATAATCAGTTTCACTTCAAACTTCATATTCATCTTCACTTCCAACTTCATATTCATCTTCGCTTCGAACATCATATTGACCTTCACTTCCAACTTCAGAATGTTCTTCTGAGTTTAATGCGAATCTCATTTCTCGGCTAACTACCTCGGCAAGATCCTTTCTATTGCAAATTTTATAGGCTTCTATAATAGCCTTGTACAAAGACTCACTTGACTCAATCTCTCCATATTCTAATTGGCTATATACCCGTTTCACACCTTCAACCATGCCAGCTTTTCCATAACAACCAACCAGATATATATACGTTGCAAGGTCAGGTCCCAGGTGCTTATCCCGCATTTTCATATATATATTCAAGGCCTTGTTGATATCTCCAGCTGAACCATATGCATAGATTGCCACATTATAGGCAGAGGAGTCAAGTTCAACCTCAGATTCAATGAATGTTCGAGCAGATTCAAGTGCCAAAGTATGCATACCAACTAAAGAGTACAAAGCAGTGAAGGTTGCTTGCCGAGCATACGGTTTCCCCTCCTGGTAAGATGACTCTAACTGTGCCACTGCTTCATTGGGAATACCTCCCTTCTTTAATATAGTGAACAAAACTTTAAAAGTTCCATCATTTGGCAAAAGCTTCTGAGATATCATCTCATGTAGTAATTTACCACATTCATTGAATTGCCCATTGGCGGCATAACACACCAGTACCTTATTATATGAAACACAATCTTTCAGTAAACCCGACAGTTTCATCTCCTCTGCAATCTCGATGGCTTTGTCCATCATGCCCACGGCCTTATAAAGATACATGATTGTTGCATAGGAAACTGCATCCGCCCGACCCATTTCTCTCAAATTTTCAAAAGCCAACTTGGCTTCAGAAACCAAGCCAAGATCCGCAAAGAGGCCGATCATACTATTACATGCAACTAAATCCAGACCCCCTTCCATGCTCTTCATCCGCTCATAGATGGCTTTTGCTCCTTCCAAATTTCCAACCTTACAATAAGCCTTTAGTAAGGATGTTAACACAACTAAATTAGCTGAAAATCCAGATTCTTCCATCATGTAGAAGTATTTAAGTGCCTCTTCAAGACTACCATGTTCTGCATGTCCATTTATTAAAGAGCCATACACAACCTCATTTGGTCTTACTCCAACTCTTACCATTTCCCCGTACACACGCTTGGCATCAGAAAGCTGACCAAGGCGAGCATAACAACCAATAATAGCAGAAAAAGTTTGACAAGGTGGCTTAAACCCCAATTCCTGCATTTCATCCATAAGTTCTATTGCTTGGTCCACTAAATCACCACCAGACAACATTTGAATAAGGGAATTGTACGTGCTTTCATTAGGCCAAATCCCGTGATTTTTCATTCCCTTAAAGAGAGACACAGCCTTGTCATAAAGTCTTGATTTTCCATACGCTTTGATCATGACATTGCACTCTAAAACATCCTTTTTACGTAATGTCAAGTCCCTTCCTCCATAAAACAAATTCTCTGCTTCCTCACAGAGTCCTCTCTCAGCAAAAACATCCATAACTGCCGCCCGAATTTTCAAGGACATCTCCCTATTTATATGAAACTTCTTCAGCAGCTGATACACTTTATCAATATCCCCCTCACAAACATACATCTCCACAATTCCCGGAAGTGAATGCTCATCAATACCCACAGAATCCCTCTCCATTTCATCAATCAAATCTTCCACATCCTGAACCATATTCTTTTTGCATAACATACCAAGAAGAGCTCGGTAAGTCACAACATCAGGACACAAACCAGCCTCCCGCACTCTCCTATAACAAGAAACCGCAGCATCGACATCCCCAGCCTCAGCATACAAAGACAAAAAAATATTATAAGTCTTGGTATCGGGCGCCACCCCTTTCTCGTCCATCATCCCAAGCAAAGCCTCCGCCTCCACCAAACCACCACGACTCCCACAAATAAAAATCATGGTATTAAAAGTCCACACATCCATGGCTACACCCTCCTTCAGCATTTCTTCAAAAACCTCGGCTGCATCGCTTAACCGCCCCGCCTTCCCATACAAATCTATCAACACATTATAGGTGGTAGAGAGACGTGGCTTCTGTGGCACATTGCGCAAATTTGAATGTGCCACATCAGAAGAAGCGGACACTCTTCCACCAATCTTAAACAACTCAGTAGAGAGAAACTGCTTGAAGCTAATTGACATTGATGCAGACCCATTAGTACTTCTACCACTAGCATTACCACGAAAAGAACTCTCTAAATCCAAATCAAGATCATCCAACTCAACACTCCCATCACACCACCCCTTGTAAAACCTATGAGCCCTATCAAACTCCCCCACGTCCTTCAACACCTTAACAGCAGTGCACATAGTAACCTCATCAGGGAAAAAGCCTCTCACCCTCATGTGCCTAATCCACAAAAGCGCTTCTTGGACAAGACCCGCCTTCCCATACACATCAACGAGCATGCTGTAGGTGTTATTGGTGGGCAAGACGCCATTTTTAGCCATGTCTTGCCAGCAGATGCGGAGCTGGTCCCACTGCTGAGCCCTTCCGAGGGCTCTTAGAACAACGTTGTAGTGAATGGCGTTGTGGGTGTACCACGTTTGGGACCTGAACCAGTCGAAGGCCCTGGCCGCGCGCTGCGACGAGGAAGACAGTTCGCTGAGGATGACGGTAATTTCTTTGGGGGAGAGGGAGGGGGCGTCAGGGAGGGAGTCAAGTGCGATGGCCACATCCGCGGCGGCGTTGAGGGATCGGAGGAGGGAGGGCAAAGCGCCGCCGTATGGTTTTTTCTTTTTCTTTTTTTTGTTTGAGGGGAGGGGGAGGGTGTTGGAGTGGAGGGTGCAGAGAGTTGGAGAGACACGTGGCGGTGGGTGGAGAGGGGAGAAAGGTGGGAAGAGGAGTTTGGGAAAAAGGGTGGTGGTGGATGAGGAGCAGGAGAACGAGAAGGAAGAAGAGGGTTTAAGGGAGAATGAAGCTGTGAACATGGTTGTGGTTGCGGAAAGAGAAGTGAGGTTTAGGGAACGGTACCAACAAAAAAATCTCAACGAAAATTAATAGATGAAAATGAAGAGAGGATTGGACATGTTTACCCCTGTGTACCGATCCAGCCAGATATCTTTAACAAACGCGCCTATACGACAATTTATGATTATTTCATTTCAAATATACGAAAACGAAACAATAAAACAACAGCAACACATTATCTGTTATAAAATATTATTAAAAAAAAGTTGTTAAAATATATCTTACTTACGTAGTCGGAAGACAATGGTTATTGTTAGTCCGGAGACAAAATAAATAGACATTACAGAGAAGACCATTTTATTTTTACAGGAAAAAAGGACATCTAATATTGCAACCATCTTGATGTGTTGCTTGCTTATACGAAGAAAGAGAAAGCAATGCTAAATGGTGTATAGTACAATGATCCCATGCTATTCATACAATGGCACGCAGCTTCATAGTTCTCAATATTTATCATGTACAATGAAGCTTTCACCATCGTCCGTCTCCTAACACTAACACGGGAGAAAAAAAGTTAACGTTTTACAAAAGAAAAGGCTGACCAGTAATTTTCCTATAACAACAAACAGCCATTCGCATTTTTAGCTTTGGAGTGCTAGAGCTTTATGCTTGTACTGTTTTCATACAAGCTGCACTACAGCAATTACCCTTAGGGCACCGTTTTGGAGAAGATCAGCAAGCTCATCAAATAGCAGAGCAGTTCGCCAACCCCATCCCTTGGGATATTTAGGTAGAAGTGTGCCTGTTTGTTTAAAGCTTCCAAACACCATCATTTCCCTCTTGGATGGGACAGACAACTAAATGAGAAAAACAGAACAATCCCAGAATAGTTAATCAAAATGGTAGAAAGTCATGAAGCACCAGAATATCAATGTGTTATTCATCATGACTGATATTACCTGGTAGCGTGCAGTCACCTTTTCACGTGAGTCAACATACATGTGCACCTGATAATGCATTTCAAAGATATGAAAGTCAGATATAGCATCTAATTGAAGATCTATAATTGAAGCAACGGGAAAATCAGCTAGCAAGTATACATGTCCGGCCATATAATCAACCGTCTAAAAACAAAACGAAACAAAGAGGCATTAAACTACTGCTAAAGGCATTAAGCTTTTCAAGCTTAACAGCATAATCTAATTCCAATCTATATTCAGGCCCAACTCATTCAAATACTATAAAGTGTTCAGCTAACCTTTCTATGTATATCGGTTATCTCTGCTTTTCGACGATGAAGAAACAGCCCTGCATTGGCATTAAAAATAAGCTTCCAGACAGACAAAAGATATTCTTTATTTAATATTAATACGCATCCCTAAGGTAAAATTTTTGATGTATTAAAGCATTACCAAGGGTTCGCCGTCCCTGGGGGTCTTCATCATTAAAAGCTTGTACACTGACCTGATGATTCAAACAAACAAATTTTATTCATACCAGGACATGCAAAATCATATTAAATGAATATGAAGGTGAATTCACGTCCATGTACCTTCCACAAAGAACCAGCGTAGAAAACTTCTGTAGAATGCTTGACCTGACCATCACCAAGCCTATGCACATCCTCAAAACGTACACTGCAAAATCAGTAGAAATTTACAGAACATTTACATAAATTGGTGAAACAAAGTGCCCAGGAATTTGGGAACCTTGAAGATAGAAAAACACAAACATGAAGCGTGGGAAGCAAGCCAACATGAATATTATATGACAAAAAAGCTGAAAAAGAAAAAATAGAAATAATAAAAACTGTAAGAGGTCACCCCCTAAAGCCAACCCAGATTACAAGATACCTTCCATGAATTCAGGAAATATCAATTATCAAAAAATTTTAGACACATCAAAATCCAATTTAAAAGAAACATCAAAATGAAAAAGTCAAGAAAAAATCATCAGTCAAGAGCAAGTATGTATCAGTTCCCCTCATGAAAGCAGACAACTCAACTTCAGTTAGAGGTGATAATAGTATGAGGGACACATGACTGAAATGGAACATGGAGAAAGGAAGGAACTGTTAGGATACAAGGAGAAGAGAAATTAGTTAAGATAATTCGAATATTCATGAGTTAGTTACATGAGTTGTTAAGGAGGTGAATTTTGTAGACTGCACATTAGCTCTTTGTGAAGGGGAAGCCCTTGAAGGAGAGAGTGCTCTCATATTTCTTGTTTTTTTCATTCTATTTAATAAAAACTTTTCTTTTCTCTCTCTTTTCAATTATTGGTTCCTAACAAATTGGTCCGACCAAAAGTCTAAGAAAAAGACTTGGGAAGTCCTACAAAATAGCATCAACAACCAGGTTCTTGTAATGAAAGTATCCAAAGAAAACTATCCAAAGAAAAACGATTAGCTGGGGAGGATTATCAGATCAAATTGACCCACCACAAGCTCGTGGAATGGGGAATATGCAAGCTGACCCACCACTATCAATATATACCTCATATATGCTAAAAATTCACAATAGTTGCAAAGTGGTTAACTTACCCAAAGCGAAAAGGGGGAAAATGGCTTAAAGGTGTTTTCATATCCAGTGATATGGAAGCACTGTTGACATTGTCCCATTCTATACCAATGGTATGTTCTGGTGTCTCTAACATCTGCATGGGGATACCACCAGTACTTGCATCTCCAGCATTACTTCCAGACATGCTGCTTTGCATGCCTATTTCATATGCCCTCTGTGTTAGCTCTGTATGCACATTTGTTCCATTACTCCCTCCCAGGCTTAACCCAACTACAGCTGTCAATCCATCTCCAGAAAGGTCTCCATTTGGGTCAGCACGTGTATCTGAATCATCATTGGCTGCAGACTGTGGATGGTTTCTGTTGCCAACACCTAATGGTACACGAGAAAAGACGAAACGTGTAGGATGAGAAGCAGATGCCGGAACAAAATTAGTTCCACGGCCAATACCTGCAAGCCCATCAATAGCACCTCTAACATGCACTCGTACAGGTCTAAAAAGGCCATTTCTTTCACCTGCAGAAGATTCAGCAACATATATATTTCCCACACTGCCAGGCATAATGTTCTGATTATGTTCTTGCATGTAAGATCCAGATGTAGAAGCTCCATGTGAAAATGCAAATTGCTTTTGACAAGTACAATTCATGAGGGAGCAAACTTTGCAGGTATCAGCGGCAATTTCCTGTACTCTCTGACTAAGAAGCATCTAAGAAAGGGATAAAGTATAAAACACCAAAACAATAATGTCAACAACATTTTCCCAACCAATAATCTCTGTACCAAGAATAGCAAATTTTGTACCAACTTCAATGACCTATATATTGAATGATTGGTAAGCAAATATTACATTGTAACATTTAAATATTTTCAGGGATAGAAGTTTTCTGAGGCAGATATTAGGTTTGTTTGAGGCAAAACGAAAAGTATAAGTTGTTACTTTACAAACTTAGCTGTTTGTTCGCTTTAGAGGCATGATGGAAACTGTAACGTTATATTATATAAGCATTTTTAAGAAGGAAAATGCAAACTAATTTTAAAAGACATTAATCTCAGTCCAACCTGAAGCCAAAGACCATCATTTACAGCTTTGCAAGGGAAACCTAATTCTTCAAGTTGCTTTCTGACATTTAGAAGCGCATCAAAAGACATATTGCAATATAAAAGGGATCCCCCTTCAAATATATTGAAAAATGCATCATATTCATCTCCATGACCTCTGTAGTTTGCTCTGGGGTGAGCTTTAAGCTGTCTTCTGCCAACAACTTGGCCATTCCATGAAAACAACGGTGTTCCATATCTTCCCCAATCACTGGACGTGAGCTCATTACAAGAATTTGATGAAAAACAATGTCTCGATGGATCCCTAACAAACCAACTGTTGTCCTCCAACTGGTAGCAAGGTCCTTCTTCTGACGGCCCTTCAAGAACCACTCCAGGGGCTGCCATGGCAGTAGCTTCAGCACCAAGAGACATGTCCACATAGCATGATGTTCTCATCACGTCTGTATCAGGCAACGAATTACCCAATGATGGTCCTTCCATGTCACCAGAATATCTTGGATTCAGGTTTGGTGTACGGACATATGAAGTTTGTTGAACCTGTTCATTGGAAACAGAAACACTATCGTTGAAGTCTGCCACTGGATCTGCAAGCTCAACTAGAACGCTTGAAGTGCTTGGGTCCTTTAGATCACTTTTAAGATTCATTTTCCCAAGGTCAGTTTCCAACCTCTTAGTAGTGCAGCCATCAATTATACTTTTTCCTTTGCTGTTAATAGAATCAGCATGAATACCAGTAGCAGACTCAGAATCAGAAATTCCATGCGAAGGATGTTCAACCTTGCAATGAGCACCTTTTGCCAGGAATGTGTGCAAAGCCAATTCAAACCTTTTTATAATGTTATAGAGAAGTGTTACACAGCTTACAAAGTGCAATCTGTAAACCACAGAACCCAAATAAAAATTTGGAACCACTTACCGTTTCTCTTCATTGGGTATCCATAGATCATTAGAAGTCAATAATGCATGTAATGTTTGCGATGAAAGTTTAGGAAGCACCTACAACAAGCAAATGTTTTAGTCCAACCTAATCCTCGTAATCATAGTAAAAATATAATAAATAAACAGAACAGTAAAAAATACAACACCAAGCACTTCTATTTGCCTCATTACCTCTTTCAATTCCATGCCACCACTTTGACAAAGGTAACCCCAGCAAGCAGTTCTAACACGCTCCCCATGAATGCCATAGTCTTGGTTCTCCGCAAACACCTAGCATACAATCAATCATAAACCACTAATAACTAACCAAATCTTTTTACAGTATTTAAATTTCACAATGAGGCTATACAATCATCTGGATCCTTGAACCTGATAAGCCAAGAAGTTTGAAGTCCACAGCTCAGATATAATGAAATCTGTACAAATTCCACACAAATCCTACACAAATGTATAACACACCAAATGAAATATATTGCAAAATTTAATAAGCAATAACTAAGAACTCATCAACTTATCCTGTAAACATCATACCTGAAGGTCGAGAAAGGATGCAGCAGCAAGAACACGAAATGCATTATTATCATTAAGCTTAGGGTGGTGCCCGTATAGGTACGCCAAAGCCATTGCAATTGCCTCATCATTAACATTCTTATCATCGACATGCAGAGTCACAACAGGAGCACTGGCTTCTTTCCAAGGCCCGTGAAGCATGTTCCTAACAAACGGGAATCGTGCAATATATAACTGTAATATTCTCAGACCGACTAAAATAAAAAGTTTAGTTTATTCTTCTCAGACCAACAAAATAAAGAGCTAAATAGGTATATAGGATCAATGCAAAATCTTTTACATTTTCAATCAATCAGAAATCATCCTCCTTAGTTTGACTTTTATTATAGTTATTATAGATTCCAATATAGTCACCACCATACATCACAGACTATGAAAGCATAAAAACTTTTTATTTACTACAAGTTATTATACAGCGTGTAGGTTCATAATTCACACAACAATCACACTAAACCTACAATTTAAAGTTATGTGCTAAGCAAAATAAAGCACAAAGATTGGGAATCGAAAAATAAATAAAGTACGATAAATAAAATTCTTGGAAAACTTGTTTAAATTGATGAGACGCAAAATATGTCGCTGGTGACCCATGTTTTCTACAAGAAAGAGAGAAACAATGAAACCATTGTTTTCTACAAAGGGAAGAAACACGACAAGTGAAACAGAAGAGAGAAAGATAGAGAGGATGGTCTACCAACCATCGTCGTCGCCCTCGTTTCAATTCCTCTTAAACCATCCCAAACAGATTGTTGAAGCGAAGGTTAAAGTTGATGGATGTAGAGCAATTACAATTACAATTACGATAATAAAATAAAACAATCGAGTTAATTGTGTTAATCAGTTACCTGAAATAGGAACTGCGCGAGAGGATAAGCCGATGAAGGTGATAAGTGGAACCCATTGCATTGACGACGATGTCGGAGAAGGAACCCGAATTGAAGCCTTCGATTTGGACATGCTCGCAGAGGGAAGCGAGGTTGCAATCGACGCCGCGCAACTCCGCCGATGCCCCATCGGAGTGCTGCGGCGGCGGAATGGCTGCGATTTTGGTTTTTGGATGCTCCCGATACTGAGGCTCCTCCATGCTGCACTGCACATCAAAAAGCACACTCTCATTCTCAATTACAGTGTCGATCGATCCAACGGTTTTATTAGCGCGACAATTTCATTTTCACTATTCTAATTATAATAATAATAATAATAATAATTACTATAATTATAATTATAATAACCTTTTTCTTCTTCCTCTGCCTTATGTGAATCTCTCCCAATTCAATTCATTGTGTTTGGGTCTTTGCAGATTCAGTGGAACTTCGTATTGATCCAACCTTGTTTCTTGGATCATTGTAATAATGTTTTCTTTTTCTTTTTTCTCTGTCCAAAAAGGGAAAGCTAGGCCATTTTGCAACTTACTTTCCAACACACTACTAAATTATGAATAATACCATGGAAATCTAAATACATAGAAATCAGATTGAATACAAAGAACAATGTTACAAAATTATTGTACAAAATATTTTTTTAAAATTAAAAAAAAAAACACCACATTTTGAAAGATTTGGTTAGAATACAAATACTTTTAAAATAGTTTTAATATTATTTTGAAAATGTAATGATTGTAAGAAAAAATGTGATTAACTTTTTCAATAAATTTCAAACCTGAATTTGACGTGGACGTAAACCATGTTACTAACGAAATTATATGACATTGAAAGGATGATGTTATTAGTGATCAACCATAAATTTTCCATGACTGAAAAATATAATTTTTGACAATGTAAAATTGCAATTAGCAAAAAAAAGTTTTTTTTTTCTTCTATTTATAAATTTTATATTAATGTTTAATTAGTACTTGTATTTCAATATCCAAAACAAATATTTAATTATTTTTAAATATCTTTTTTAATTCAATTTAATTTCAATTTTATTTAAAATCATGTTGGTTCTTTCTTTAAATTGGGATGACAAAGGATGTGAATATTCAATATGAAAAATATGACAACGGATGTTCTTTAAATTCTTAACTTTTTTTATTATTTCAATGTTTTATAAAAACTTAAATAAATGATATATCAAATATTTAATATAAAAAGGGTTGAATATGTTTTTGGTCTCTTAGAAAATTGGAATTAGTCTTTCTTCAAAACTTTTGTCTAATTTAGTCTCCCAACTTTAGAGATGTATGAACTTAGTCCTTTTAACCAAATTCATTTGATATTTCAAACGTATTTCTCAGTTAACAATGAAGCAAGAATGGGTCAAACAATGTAAACAACCCAAATGCTATCATGAAACGTGCTTGAAACATCAAATAAACCCAACAAATTTTAATTAAAAGGACTAAATTCATACATTTCTAAAGTTGGGGAACTGAATTGGACCAAAGTTTTGAAGAGGGACTAATTCCAATTTTCACTTAAAGTTAAGAGACCAAAAACATATTTAATCTATATAAAAATAACTTATTCAATATAAATATATAGAAAGAAATACTAATTGTATAAATATTAAATTAAAGTATCAAATAATAGTCAAAAGGAAATGAAATAATTATATAAAATGTTATACGATTAGCATAAATAAAATTTTATAATAATCAAAATTTCTATTAATTTTAAAATTATTAATTAAACAAAATTAATATATTTAAAAAATATTTTTTAATATTATTAAAGAAAACAGATATTTAACTTAATATTTTAAATGTTTACTTTCTTTCTCAATATTATATCCAAATATTTTTTTTGTATATTAATAAAGGTTATAATACATTAATTACATATACTACTTAAGTAAAATCACAAATAAAAAAAATTAAACTATTAATAAGTTAAATTTATAAATAAATATTTCATTGTTTTGAATTTATCAAATGATATATTATATTTATATAATTATACTGACAAAATTAAAACTTCTAACCCTTGCATTTTTGTGTTGTATGTGTTTGCCTTTTTCCTTGCGATAATCATTTAATCTTTTGGATGTGAACAGTAGCTGATGATGTACCACTCGAGCTCGCATTAGAGAACGAAGAAGACCCGACCCATGGTACTTAGGACTTTTACTAATTCTTAGTTTGGAGAACTCTTTATTTTGAAAAGACTTCTAGCTTTTATTTTATCCGTATTTTTGAAAACACTCCTTAAGCCTCCTTGAACCTTTATTCAGTCATGTATTTTGGAGAATTATGAAGCTTGTATTTAAGTTTTAAATTTCTTCTATATTTTGAATAACTGTAACCTTTAATGCTATCATTTTAATACTCTTGACTATTCTCTTTTATCCGAAGGCATCCTAAACATACACACGTCATATATATATATATATATATATATATATATATATATATATATATATATATATATATATATATATATATATATATATATATATATAT
>NC_028357.1:48572438-48580884 GCF_000741045.1 Vigna radiata var. radiata
AAAAAAAAAAAAAAAATAGAAATATTCGACATTGAAAAAAAATGCAAGAAAAGAATGTTTTATATAATTACTTAGAATATTATTTAATGAGAATAATGTTGATAAGATAGTGTGTTGAAATGTTGACAATGGGTGTATATATGTAGATAATGACTAACATTATCTTTCCCGAGTTTGATTAAATGAAAAATATGAATTAATTTGGAAAAATTCGGAGTAAACTTGTATTAAAAGTTGTATTTCTGATTTTTCTTTTTATGAATATTAAACTCGTAATCAAGTTCAACTACAATTGGAATTTATTCAATTGCAAATAAACATTTATCTCGCATAATAGATTATGTTTTTCAATATTTCGCAATTAATAAATTAGTCAAAAGAATAATCGATTATTTGAACTAAAATTGATTTTCATGATTTTCGAACAGAAACTGTTATCTTAAACAAATAATAAATTATTATAAGCAGCAATAGATCACATTATATAATAAGAAAACAAATATAATTGATTATGTTTAAGAATACACAATTTTACAAGTTCAAAATGTTTTTCCGAGTCTTTGGAAACAAATATAATGATTATAATTAAAAAGTAATCGGTTATTTTAGTTAGCAAGCACTCTGGTTTCTCTATTAAGGTGGCTTGGT
Organism: Vigna radiata var. radiata; assembly: GCF_000741045.1. NCBI lineage: Eukaryota > Viridiplantae > Streptophyta > Magnoliopsida > Fabales > Fabaceae > Vigna > Vigna radiata. The sequence continues at coordinate 48,573,087 of NC_028357.1, forward strand.
GTCAGCTCAGTTAGCAATATTCTGGGACCCTGTTTTATGGATTCATAACGTTGGTGATTCTGAGAAGCATCTTGAATTAGTCTTATTGTTCAAATTTCAAAAGCTTCTGCTGCTGCTGATAGTATTCCAAGATAAACTGTTTGTGTGAACTGGGAAAAGCTTAATCCCTGTGAAGTTCTGAATTACATATAACGTGTTTGAATAACCACCAAATTGATTTTAACCCAAAATCATGGTAAAAAAGGTGAAAAAAATTATCCGTAATATTGGCTCTCAACGCAGAATTGAAATTCATTGTAGAAAAATTGAACCTAATCCAAACAAAATAGACAGTCCGAGGGAAGAGATGCAGCACAAAGTATTTCATCTTCAATTTATTAGGCACTTATAGGAAGAAGAGGAACAGAAGAAGGAAATATGACCGAACTTATGCAATTCAAGCTACCACCCATCCCTTCCCTTTCGATGTTTAAGGTCGTAAACACCAAAAAGTTTAAAAGTTTATAAGACTGCACAAGGAGATATGCTTACGCACTTCCAATCTATAGTCATATACTTAACAGAGTTCAGAAACTTCAATGTGTAGAAACAAACACTCGTGAGGAGTAATGCTTTAATAAAATTTATTATTCTTGTAATCTGAATTTTATTTCCAAAATTTCAGATTTGCATAACAACTACAGTATGAATCTCCGCACGTATCCCGCCCCTCACCAACTCCCAATAACCCTATGAACTCTAAAAGTACGCACGGACACTTCCCTTTGGAAGACACGTGGGTATTGAAACTAAAGTACCCGGAAGAATTTCTAAAAGGAAGACCATCGAGATTCAATCAGTAAAAAGCATACTTCAACTCTTTGCCAGCAGTTAGCTCCATGGAGTCCAACTCCATGAAGTCCAACTTTTGACTCTGATAGTGAAACAGTGAAATTTCACCAAGCGTCCACCACCAATTGTGGTAGAGTTGCCGGTTCTTCAAGACCTCACCATGGACATTTATTGTGGGACTTGATAAAGTAACAGTCATATCAATGCGATGATACAGTTTGACCTTGTTCTATTATAGCACGCAGCGCCATCTCAACATCAGCAAGTGGTTGCCCAGCATAGAGCTGAAGCTGCCTCTTTTTCACCACTACCACTTTCTTGGCATGTGATAATATTTCTTCATTCAGTTCCTGCAAATTATTAGTAGTGCACTTCAGGACAAGGTATGTATTAAACATGATTGTACATTTTACTGCCAATTATAGATTCATACAACTGGCGCTAAATGATCGATTCCAATTTTCATATGCCCGGTTCTGGACAGTAATGAGAAATTTCAGTTATCTGTTAGAACATGTAAGATTCTTACTTTAATTGACACTGGAACTGCATCAGCACTAAAAGATTCCAAATCTTCGAAAAAGGATTGCAATAGAAAACAGAAATTGTTGGCATCAGCACGATCCTCAAAAGCAACAGTAAAGGAATCATCACTCTGGTCCTGTTCATTAGATGTGAGCATTATGTTATAGAAACCTTCTGATCCATCCTTGGAATCTCTTCGCATGAGAATGACCTTCACAAATATAGATAATGACTTTATAATCAGATGCAACTAGATACATATAGGGACATGTATAATGACTAAATGATAGCCCAAGCAAACTTATACAGTACCAAAAGAGTTCCTACAACATGCAGGACAATGGCTTTGTCAAAGATTTTAAGGATTAACTCATATAAACTAGTTGATATAAAGAGAAAATTTTACAGGTTTCACAGACTTAACAATAATGAAGTTTTGAAGATTCATAATGATGAAGTGTTGGGTGTTACATCGAAAAATTAATATAGGAAGTTAGAACAGTTAACACAAACAATAGTGTTACCCATCAAAATTAAAACACAAATAATGTTTATAATATAAACACAAATGATAAATATAATAGAGAATAGTTCAGATTAACATGATAAATACAATGAGTTAAAGTGTTGTTGTTTTAGAACAAAGTGATGAGTTTCTCTCCCAAGATATGTCAATCAGTCTAGTGCAGAAAAAATTCACGAACTCATGAACATTAAATACTCCGAATATTTCAATTTAAAATATGAATGAATTTTATACGTTCTCACTGTATGTTTTTCCACCCTCGAGGAGCTATTTACAAGAAAAACAGCAACCAATGTCACAATGTGCGGCATTGTAACATAAACAAAATGATCACGTTAAAAACAATTTGTTCCATTCCCAGATTTTTGTATAACGTTATAAAACTTAACAGAGTTGGATAACAAACTCCAACGCGCAGGTATTGCTACTACAAAATTTAGGATTAAAAATTATGAAAAATATTGGGTGATTTACTTATTAAATTTTTATTTTAAATTTTACATTACAAATATAAAAATATTTTCTAATATTGGGTAGACATATTATGCAACTGAAAAACAAGAAAACAGAAAGAAATTTTCTTGAACTCACAAACACATAATTGAGGTTCAGCCACCACAAATCAGTCTTTGTATCTGCTTGCTTAACTTTGAGGTTGATTCTGTTAGCTGGTGAACGTTTTTCAGTTAATCCATGTCTTGAACTGCCATTTACACTGTGCACACCATCCTTTTCAAAACTTATGCTTGTGTCCTGGTTTTCTTCCTCAAAACCCTGAGAGTTTTGTGTACTCAAGTCTCTTGATTTTCTTGACTGTATTACTTCCATCGAAGACATCCCAGGAGCAGTCTCCCTGGCATCGCCTAAAAATATCGAAATTAACTCAAATTCTGCTACATTTATCAACAACCAACCTACCTCTCACTGGCTTCTTGTAGGACAAGTGAACAGCCAAAATCTAAACAGAAAAATCTGTACATTCTTTGTTCTATTTATGTAACATGCTAAATCATACAAAAGTCTTACTGACGAAACTCGTGTATAGCCAACAACTCGGGAAAATAAAAGGTATTTCCAAATGTGTCAATCCATCAAGCTATGCAAGAAAAACCGAATGTAGTGTTTAAGTATTCAGATAAACCATAGATATGAAAAACCATTTAGAAATAAGTTATGAATTGAACACATTACCATTGTTAGTCCTTCTAGTTTTATTTCCAACGTTTGTCTTCATATCTGGTGTCTCCATCTTCTCGTTCAAATTCTTCACATCATTTTGAATCACTTTGAAAGCGTCATCAACAAATCTTCCCCTTTCTTCCAAAGGAACACTAGAAACATTCTTCTGCTTAGCAGCATCCTGATCATTCACTTGTTTATCTTCACTTAACATTTGCGCTTGATCAGAACCATCACTTCCATAATCTTGAGCTGGTTCCTCACCCGTTGGGCCCCTCTTTGTTGCATGAGAAGCTTTCCAATTTCGGGTCCCTGGAAATCCCTTGGGAGTTTTTGTAGCCTTAGCAGAAGGGCTTCTAAATTTAAACTTCTTCTTAAACACCAATGCATCGTCTTCCTCATTTATATTCTTATTGACACCCCTATCCATTCCAGCAGTAGAATTCTCACTAGCATTCATCTGTAAAGCTTGATCGATATCCTTAGCCCTAACATTTAACTTATTTAACCTATTCTGCAGGTTTATCAATCGGTCACTAATCTCTTTCTCAATATCATCTCTACGACTAGAAACAGCACGTTCATCGTCATCAATTTCAACATCCTCATCCTCCACATCCTCTTCCACTTTCTTCTCCGATTCAATTCGCCGCGCTTCCTTCGCCATTAGCCTAATTTCCTCGATTTTCTCGTCCATTAAAAGTTGTTCCCCAGAAACACCATTAACCGGCAATGACACAGTCTTCCCATCCTCACTTTCCCTTCCATCAATCTCCAAATCTCCATATCGGCGGTTGACCTTGTAATTCCTTATAGCCCAAACGGCGTAAATCGTCTGTAACACCAGAATCCCCAGAAAATACAAAGCCCCGTATTTGAAGATATCTTTCATGGAAACCTTCTCAGAAACACCATTCTCCCTCGCGGCAACCTCAGAAACCTGTAACTCTTTCATATTTTCAGATTCCTCGGTGACTACTCCGGCGAGCGTCTCGTTTGAGGGAATTTCCACACTGAGGTTGTTGTTTTCTTGTGGAACGGCGACAGGATGTGGCGTCGTCGTCGAAGGTAGAAGAGGGAGTGAAATTGGGTAGGGTTTGGTTTGGGTTGTGAGAATTTTGGGTCGCAAATGGTTTTTCCTCTGCCGTTTTGAACAAACTGGAATACGACGAAGGGTTCGTCCGTTAGCGTGAGACGTCAGAAGAGACGACAGTGCGTATTGCGCACTCGCCATTGGCTCGAGGAAAGTGGAAGCTCCGTGAGATTTCGAAACCTCAGCGAGGATGCTTGTTGCTTAGGTCAGTTTCCTCCTCCATAAGAAGTAACAGGAGAAGGAGCTAAGCTCGCGTTCAGTTACAGTTGGTCTAAACCTTTGAAGAATTCACCCTAATAATCGTTCCTGGTCTGACCTCACCCTTAGACTACCCAAATTTCATTTTTAACTTTAATAAATATTTTAGTTTAATAATCGTTCAGTTACCGTAAGATAAAATTTTAGAGGTGCAGGTGAAATATTCCTTGAGTCCTGTCTGGGCCTGCTTTGGCCCAATTGATTACCCGCGTCCTTCGGTTTTGGCCCAACTGCTTTTTGTCTTTAAATACGTTCAAAAGGATAGGTTGTCTCGGATTTTGAATTTTGTATTCCCAAGTCTCAATCCCACACCTCATGGCTTCTTCAGACGCAAAGGGCCTCCTCTTCTTCGCCAACTCTCTCCCTCTTCAAATTCGAGCTCCTCTTACCCTCGAAGACGATGATTCTGAAGCCGACTTTTCATGTAATGGCACACTTTCTCAATCTGATTACACCTCCCAAGGAGAACAAGGACAAGAAGAGCAAGAAGAAGATTTCGTTGAAGTTGGTGAGTGTGTGGAGCTATCTCCCATGCACGCTGCACCTTTGCATGTCACTCCTTTTGCTCATTTGTCTACTTTTAATGACGAAGAAGAGGAAGAAGAAGAAGAAGAAGAAGCAATTAGAGGGAATATGTTCAGTCTTGCAAGAGTGTCGGGGAACAATTTTAATGCACCCAGAATTGATCTTCTGGACTCCGAAGAAGAAAATTACGGGCCTTCTGTTTTTGTAAACTCGTTACCTGTTAGTCAATCATTGCTAGCGAATGATTTTGAATCTTTCAGCGGTAGCGACGGCGAGGAACTGTTTTTGGATGATGAGCAAGGTCAGGACCAGGTTCTTGGAATTAGGGTTGCCTGTGATGAATACTCGACCTCTAGTGCAACGCATTCAGATGTTATGTCGCAGCATTCACAAGACGAGCAATTTGGCGCAAGATTGGTGTTCGATGAATTGGGAAGTGATAAGTTGATTGAGGCTGGCGGTGTTGATGATTATGAAGATTATAGCAACAGCTTAAGGCAGGAACGGGATATGAGTTTCAATGATCTACCAGAACATAATTCCCAAGTACATTGCATGGCGGGTGAACCTGTGTTTGAAGCTTTTGCGGAAAATGTTGAGTACGGTACACCAACTCAAACCACCGAAGCTAATGCAGATGGAGGTGTTGCTGCTGATCAAGTGAGTGACTGTGAGAATCCGGTAAGTATAACTACGTCTGGGGTAAACTCAAATGCTGAATTTCACGATTCTTCTGCTGGTTTTGAATACAATTATGGTGCTTTTGAAGGTAACAAAACTCTTAGTGTTGAATCTTCTGAACTTTATCCCACACTTCTTCCAGAATGTTCTTTGGAAAAGGATTTGTCTAAATCCAGTTTAGGGGTTAATCCAGAAGATGAGCTGTTTTGTGATTATCATTCACATGAAAATGCGGAAAAACTTGATTTGGGATACACTGCAAAAGAAGAGACCACCGTTGAGTTAAATTCGGCATGTCAAGAATCAGAAAGTGAAAGTTGTGCTTCAGATGGAGATGGAGGGTTGATGTCGGTTGCCCTTGAGCAGTTCAAGGAACAAATTTCAGCTCTCTCTATTCTTTTGGGTTCAAAAGGTTCTGGAAATGATTCTCAAGGAATACGAGTCATCAGGAGTTCACATGAAACGATGAACTTAACAAAGGATGATGCAAAAGTCCGATTTATCTATGCTGATGGTGATACTGAATCAGATGGCAACTCAGGTACAGTCACCTCCACTGATGAATCCAGTGTGATCTTTCTGGAAGTTCCAGGTAGTCTCAGCTCCTTACCATTTAGCAATGCTCGAACCGGTTTCCAGCAGAGCATAACTGAGAAAGAAAAGGAAATAATTCAGAAGACGCAGACCATAAGTGTGAAATTCTTGAGGCTTGTCCAGCGAGTAAATTTATCTCTGGAAGATTCCTTGGTTTCTAAAGTTTTGTATAGGTTGGTTGCAGATATTGAAAGGCGCTTAAATCAGGAATTTGTCATGAGATCAGCAAAAACATTAGCAAAGAAGTTTGAAGAAAGTTGTCCGGATGATTTAGACTTCTCTTTGAACATTCTAGTTCTTGGGGAAAGTGGGGTGGGAAAGAGTGCAACCATAAATTCTATTTTTGGTGAAATGAAGGTTGTGACAAATGCATTTGAACCTGCTACAACTTCTGTAGAAGAGGTTTGTGGAACTATAGATGGAATCAAGATCAGAATCCTTGACACACCTGGTCTGAAGTCCTCTATGAAGGAGCAAGCTTACAACAGAAAGACGTTGTCCTGTATAGAGAGGTATATGAAAAAGTTTCCTCCAGATGTCATTCTTTATGTTGATCGAGCAGATTTCCAAACCAGAGACTTAAACGATTTACCGATAATAAGGTCAATCACAAGTTCTCTCGGTCCCTCAATATGGCAACATGCAATTCTTNCTCTGACACATGCTGCCTCTGTTCCTTTGGATGGATCATCAGGATCTCCTTTGAGCTATGAAGTATTTGTTGCTCAAAAATCCTATCTTGTTCAACAGTCAATTACTCAAGCCGTACGTAATCTGTGTCAATTGAGTCCAAGTTTCATGTGTCCAGTGGCCCTTGTTGAAAACCATCCATTATGTGGAAAGAATATGTCAGGGGACTGTGTGCTTCCCAATGGACATAGATGGAGAAGCCAATTGTTAGCTTTGTGTTTCTCTCTGAAGATCCTATCTGAAGTGTCTTCTGTTTCAAGACCTGAAACGCTCTTCGATCATTGGAAGCACTTTTTCTTCCAGGACCATTCCCAACCTCTGTGCCATGTAATTTCTTCGTTGTTGCAGTCTCCTGCTCATTTAAAATTTTCTGCCAATTGGAATTGACCTAGACATTCACTTGGCAGATGATTTTGTTAAATATTAGATATGATAGCTGAATTCACGTCTCAGCTTTTCTGTGATGTCTATTCTCGGTAGTCATGCCACTACTGGGACCATGATCTTAAGGGTCAGAATGTTAGCATTAGTAGCTCTGCTGCTGATTTTTCTGTTTCAAACCTTAGCCACTGAAAGTAATGCAAGTCATTGCTGTTAGAAAATTCCACGATTGTACTTCTTTTAAAAACATGGAAACATGTGTTCCCACATCTGAAGTGTTGAATTCAATGATTGTGTGATACTGTCAAATTTAATTTGAAGTGTTTAATGGTGTTTTGTAACCATTACCTGATTTTCTAGATTCAATGTAGATGTTCTGCAATACAGCAAAGCAGTTAAAGTAACGAGAAGTAATTAATAAAGTACTATTAATCAAATCATCTCATTGAGCACATAAAAACAAACCCCCACCCCACCACACACGCACATAATTAATATATATATATATATATATA
>NC_028357.1:48581164-48622185 GCF_000741045.1 Vigna radiata var. radiata
TTTTTTTTTTTTTGTATAAAACACATTATTCATAAGTTTTTCATAAAGAACTGAAAACAAAAAGTATTGTAATGGATGTATGAGATATTAATAATTAATACTCATTATCTCCCATTAATTCTTTTATTTATTATTATGATGACAAATATTTATTTTTAAAAAGAAGTTAACAATAATTGTATTGTAAAAAAGTAAAATATGAATATGAATTTTGTTTTCTTTTGTTTTTAAAATTTTATCATCTTAATTATTACTTTTTAAGAAGCATGGTGCAGGGGCACGGACAAGGAGCGGCTCCTGGGCAGGCTTCGAGTGGAAGGGGCACATAGACGAATTGAACATATCGGAATGAGAGGATGTATGAGACTATACAGTTGAAGGATAACTTAAAGGAATTGATTTGGCTACTCATATCAACAAATGCATTTGCTTTTCGGTAGCCTGACTCATAAGAACTCCATGGTTAAATTAGCCTAGAGTAATTATGGGATGGGTGACCTTCCAGGAAGTTTTCTCGGAAAGTGTGTGAGTGAGGACAGAGCACACTGGAAAACCTCGTATTGATCTGTGGGGGCAGTCAGCTAATGGTATCAGAGCCTAGCCTCTCCCAGTACGGTGTATTCGAGGACGAACCTGGTGGGCATGTGACATCGGACACTGACGAGGGCGGGGAACATACACCAGAATGAGAGGAATCTGAAGAGTGTGTAAGTTGCCGGGGCGTTACAAACCCCATATATATCTATAATATATTATGAAATTAATTATTTTAGTAATTTTGTGATAATAAAAAATTTAAAGAAATATAAGTTTTTTAATGTGATAGATACATATTACAAATGTTAATGGAGACGGAAAGAGAAAATAGCAAGAAAAAAACAAAATAACCGGAAAACGTGTTAAAATAACGGTTAATGTCTTAAAAAATAAATAAATAATTGTATTGTAAAGGGTAAAATAGAAATAAATTGTAATTATAGACCCAAAAATGCAATTTATGATAAAATAGTAAATAATTTTTTATAATATGTAAATTTAAAAAATATTTACTAAATGATAAAACTGAAAAAATATTTTTTTGTTATTATGAATGATTACTCAAATTTAAAAAGTAATAATTAAGATGATAAAATTTTAAAAACAAAAGAAAACAGAAAAAAAAATGTATCCGTATATATAATTATTGATTATAGATATATAATTTGACGTTATTTAAATTTGGAAACTAATTACTAATAATAAAATATATAGCTATATTTATATGTCTATTATGTATACACAATTCATATTCATATTTTACTTTTTTACAATACAATTATTGTTAACTTCTTTTTAAAAATAAATATTTGTCATCATAATAATAAATAAAAGAATTAATGGGAGATAATGAGTATTAATTATTAATATCTCATACATCCATTACAATACTTTTTGTTTTCAGTTCTTTATGAAAAACTTATGAATAATGTGTTTTATACAAAAAAAAAAAAAAAGACTACTCATTTAAAGGTATATTATACTTTTTTAGAAAATTAATATACTTTTTTTTTTCAAAAATATATGTATACAAATGAATATTACATTTTGTTCATAATATATATCNAAAAAATACGAACAGAGGTGATAGTGTCTGTGTTTTCACTAATGATAAATAATTCTTTTATAATAAATAATTATTTAAATTTAAAAAGTTACTAAAGTAAAAAATATTTTTTTAGTATGAATATGTATATTAAGATGTCTTCATGTTATAGAAGTAAATTTTTTTTAAATATGTTTTTATCTCTTAATTTAAAAATTAGAATTAGTTTCGATTTTAAACTAAATTAATTTCAAATTAAAAAAAGAATTAATTCTAATTCAAATATATATTTAATTTTAATTTTTATCTGTTAAAGGAAAAAGATATATTATCAATAAAATAGTTAGTAATAGGATGAAAACTAACCGTTTTCATTCATTCAATTAAAGTTAAGCAATCACTTTAACAAATTTAATATTAAAATTATTTTTATATAATATATTCAAATTTATGAGACATCATAGTATCACAAAAAAAAAAAACAGTATCATCGTATCAATGCCACATCAAATATTTATTCGATTGCAATGACTAATATGAAAAAAATATACATTTAAAAGAAAAAATTAAGTAGTTATAGAAAAACATTATTTATTTAACACAGACAAATACACGTGTAATTTTAATTCGTGTATTGAATTATATGTAAATTTTTTTTTTTATAAAAAATGGAGTTAATCTAGTATTTATTGAAAGCGTGGCGAGTAATGGTTTAAAAATCCTAACACAAAACTTTGTGAATTTGCTGTGTTTTTATATTGAATTTTTGCATAAACAATCCGGTAAAATTAACTCTTGTTATAAGAATATTTGTCATACATTTAAGGCAGTGGTTAATTAAAATTTTTTATAAGAGAATTTATCATAAAATTTACATATTAAAAAATTAAATAATATAGACAGAAATTTTGAGAGAAGAAATTTGAAACAAGTTATCTACACGTTTTGAGGAGTAGTAATAGACGAACGCAAGAAAGAAATGGCAGTGAGTGTGGCTTAGGTTGGAGAATCCGAGTTATCCGAAAGAAGAATGAATGAATGAATTGAGTTGGTTTCTTCCTCACTCGGTTGAGTTGGGTTGAGTGATTTCCATCATGTCTCTTCTCAAATCCCTCACTTCAAATTCCTCTGCTTTCAATTTCAAACCAACGCAATCCACCATGGCGCATTCCTCTCCGTACAAGGTACGCCATTTTTTAACCCACTATGCTGCGTTTCATAAATAACACAGTTAAGTTTGACATTCTGTTTACTATTTTGTTCAATTCACACTTTGTCACAGTGGATTGATCGCCTTGTGTCCGTAATAGTTATATTCTTTTTACGTTTAGCCAATGAATTCAAATTGCTCCTGTTAGCCACGCATTGGACGTGTACGCTGGCCTTTAGACTTTTTTTTAGCTTGAGATAGACTATGTGCTCGATGAATTGTCTAAGTGAGAATTCAAATTATTGTTTGCTTTTTCCAGAGTGAGGTGTTTCTGAAGCTTTCCCTTCATTATTTTAACTTCTATTTAAAATCGTGGATTATGCTTGCGTTGTTGTTCCAGTCTTCCTGAGAACGCCGTTCGTCTCACAGTTGCAACAAAATAAAAAATCTGCTAAAAAATATTTGTTGTTCCCAATAATTATTGTTGACATGTTTTTTTGCAAATGTGGTGGTGGAGTAAATATTAAAGTGTGAATTTGGCAACATATTCTTTTGCAATTAATTCTCTATATAGTTTGATGAATCTCTCTCTCTCTCTCTCTCTCTCTCTCTCTCTCTCTCTCTCTCTGCGCGTTCTAGTAACCTGTATTACATCGGTGTGACATGCTTTTTTAACATTCTCAGGTGCTATTACGAACAGCTTGTTCCTCTTCCAGGGGAACTAACTCTGGTGGCTTGTTTTATTCCCGAGGGATTTCATCAGTTAAAGTGGTATCTATCTCAAAAGTATCATACTATTGTACTTATTCGACGGACAATATGTGTTCTTCGAAGCGAAGATCACGAGGGCCAGTGATGGCAGGAAAGAAAGCTTCTGAAGGTAGTCTCTTTTCTATTTCACATTACTTTGGACTCCTGTTTTTCTAACCCGTTGCTGCTTGTCCTGTTTATTTCTTTAGGAGTCAAGCAAGAAGATGGAAAATACAAGCACACTGTTGATCTTCCCAAGACAACATTTGGTATGAGAGCTAATTCTTCAGTAAGGGAGCCTGAAATTCAGAAAATTTGGGAAGAGAATCAAGTATTCAAGAAAGTTGTTGAGAAAAATAGCGGAGTAAGTTTTGGATCGTCCTCTCACCTGTTTAACTCCTACCTATTTGAACGCATTAACCCATTTTAAATTACCTGATCAGGCAAATTTTATTCTTCATGATGGCCCTCCATATGCTAATGGTGATCTTCACATAGGGCATGCCTTAAATAAAATTTTGAAGGATATTATAAATCGTTATAAGGTATGTTTTATTGCTATCATAATGTAACATTTGAAGCATATTTTTTTTTTATTATATCTGACACATGCGACAATATATTTTGCATTCTAAATTGCTGATATAATCTCAAGTAGGCACCAAGCACCGATATTTTGAGAATATTTTACTTTTTTTTTTTGTCTGCAGGTTCTTCAAAATTATAAAGTTAATTTTATACCTGGATGGGATTGTCATGGTCTACCAATTGAATTAAAAGGCAAGTATTAATGTTAGTATAATCATATGTGATTAGTTCTGATACTATGTTGTATTCAAGAGTGTGTTGTGTTGATCCTTCCTTTTTGTGTTTGGCACATGTCAAAGTTGAATGACGTCTTGAATTATCGAGATAGTTCTTATATTCAATAATTTCGTGTTATGCATTTTATCAATAAATGCATTTGGAGTAGCTGCAGATGTCAATAAAGTGTAAATGTTGTCAAGCGAACCCTTTGTTGTAGAAAGTACGTTTTTTGCATTAAGTGATTCTTGGATTACACATGTATTTTTAATTTTCTCAAATTAACATTTAAAATTTTAGGCATCTCCCTTTTGATCCCCGTTTTTGTTTTGGAAATAAGGGCAGTTTTGTTTTGGCTTATAGTCACGTAGGCAACAGCAAGCCCTTCTATATTGTAAATGTATTGGTGAAGTTTATGAGTTACGCACATGCTATAGGATGAAAAGGAGGGAACACTGATTATTATGTTTCTCAGGCATTATGATTTATTGAATACGTAATGAGCCTTGACATGTAATAGTAAGAGTGCTAGAATTCAATGTATATTCTTTTAGTTTTGTGATCTTGGTTTTACCGGACCTTGTTTTTAGGAATTCAAATTTTTTGCTCACCTACATTTCTAACATGTTTCCAATATTAGAGAAATTGTTGAGCTAATTCTTGCTTACGAATACATTGAATGATTTAGGCTGTTTAGATGAAAATTGGCCACATGATTTTGGGAATTCCAATGCACACTCTTGAATTCCAAAGCCCAAAATGAAGAAAGACTTTTTTTTTTTCTGAGAGTGAAAGTTTTCCCGAGTTGATAGAGGAATAGAATTCTCAAGTGAATTTAGAATATTAAGATGGATTTATATTTGGATATCAGATCTGAAGATATTTTTTTTTAATCTGTTAGAGTTCTATAGGATTTTTTTCTAGTATAATGAAATGATCTCAAATAAAAGAATCAGAAATTCTTTCTTTCTTCCATTATCTCATTATCAACTCTTACCTCAATTCTGGTGCATGTTTGCATCACTCTCTCCTCCCAACTTTCTCTTTTTCACTAACTCACATGACTCTCCTCTCTGTCATCTACACCTTTTTTCCAGTCTCCATTTCGCATTTCCTTTCTCTCTCTTTCTTCTGCACCTATCTTTCCCATTATCTTCTATGAGCACAAAATCAAACATGGACACACCTAAGGTCTAAAATATAGGATAAGTGCTGGTGTGAAAAAAATGTCCGACTCCATGACACTTCTAAGTTGAGGTATGCGTGATTAATCCTCTTGCACATCTCTCTCTCTTTCTCTCTCTCTCTCTCATACTTGTTTCTCTCCCACACTTCTCTTATCCCTGTCTACTAGCAAATAAGTAATAGGATAAAAGTTTGCACTTCTTTTAAAAATGAAAATTTATGAATTCCTTTTTTTGGTTAAACGTTATTTTCGTTGTCTCAAATTACGTTGAAATCAAAATACTTCATGGCTGTTTTGAATTATTTCAGTTTTGCAGTCACTGGATCAAAAGGCCAGAAGTGACCTCACACCGTTAAAGTTGAGAGCAAAGGCTGCTAAATTTGCCAAAGAAACTGTTAAGAAACAGATGTCATCTTTTAAGGTCCCTTCTCTGTTTTGCATTTCTCTCTCTTTTCTTTTTATTGTAATGTTTTTTGTTTAGTTATACAAAATTAACAATTTCACATTTATTTTTTATTCTAATTATAGTAGGGAAATTTTGTAACTTAAGCATGTTACTAAATGTTTGCAGCGCTATGGAGTTTGGGCAGACTGGAATGATCCCTATCTCACTCTAGACCCCGAATATGAAGCAGCCCAGGTAGCTGGTACAGCCTTTCTCATTTACCCTGAGATGCGTGTTAGTCAAACATGATTTTAGCACTTCAATGTGTCGTATCATTGTACAATATATTTGTGAAAGTCTATGTCTTTACTTTCAGTTAGGAATGTTGTGCTATCAACTATAACAGAATGCATATCAATGGTCAAGCAAACAAACAAATAATTAGTATATTTAACAGGAATGCTGTTTTTACTTTAGTTTTGTTGCTTTCTCTGGTGCTTGACTTCAAACTGTAGTACTGGTTATTGTTATGCAACCCTCATAATTTGTTCTTATACTTTTCTAGATTGAAGTGTTTGGCCAGATGGCCTTGAAAGGCTATATATACAGAGGAAGAAAACCTGTTCACTGGAGTCCTTCATCACGAACAGCACTTGCTGAGGCTGAATTGGAGGTATAATGATATACCATGATGTTATTCTTCTTAATATGAACCATAAATCCTAAATATTAATGCTTCTAATATGTGTATAGTGTGGGTAGAACTTGCATAGCTTTATAATATGTATACATACAAAGATCATACACATTTCTGTCTACATGTATGCATGCAGTTTCTCTCTAAAGTCTGATCTGATGGAGCTTGGAGTATTTACATTTCTACCTGTTTGATTTCTATGTAGTACCCTGAAAAGCATGTTTCAAAAAGCATATATGCCACTTTTAGAGTTGTGAGTGCTCCTTTAACATCAAGTTCCCTACTACAAGAATTTCCAAATTTGTGCTTGGCTGTATGGACCACAACTCCCTGGACTATTCCGGCCAATGCAGGTATGTTTCGTATTTAGTCATATTTTTCATGTTAGCTTATTGTTTCTGGATGTCTTTTAAGGTTCCTATGATTTTAGTGGTTTTAATTTCCCCATCTTATTCTTATTTCGTTCACAAAGTCTCTGTGATAAACAGAATTACATGTTTTTCTTAATTTCTGTATCCATGATTTTTTATAATGTTTAACTGAATCATTTGGTATAATAGGCATACTACTTAACACGCTGTAGTCAATGCAGGTTGTCCTTTTCCAATATCTTGTACATGGTTAATCCTTGTTAACTATTTGGCACATAAAAATAGTGTATTATTTTTTGCCCAAAAATATGAATTATACCTAAAGTTTATTATAAGTACTCAAAGATTAACTCATTTTTGTTCTTAAATGTTTTTGAATTTAGCCGTCTTATGTCACTCCTCTTCTTTACCTGCATTCTACTGTTCTACACTCAGCTGTTGCGGTGAATCCTAAGCTCGAATATGCTGTTGTTGAAATAAAGTCATTACTGGAGGCTGACCCAGCAACTGGTGGCAAAAAAAAGAAAGGGCTTGGGCTTGTTTTGGAGGATGAGAAGAAGCCATTTCTTATTGTGGCTTCAGAGCTTGTGCCAAGTTTAGAGGCAAAATGGGGCGTGAAGCTTGTTGTAAAGACAAAACAATTGGGTTCAGAGTTGGAAAACTACAGGTTGTTGGAAGTATGCAAATTAATGATTATGTTCTTTTACTTCCTTTTTTATTTTGCTGTTATTTCCATAATACTTCATGTTAATAATTGCTTTACTTTTTACAATATTGGGGGAAGAAAACTTTACGCTGAGGGTACACATTGTTTTCTCAGGTATATCCATCCAATAGATGATAGGGAATGTCCTGTTGTGATTGGTGGCGATTATATTACAACAGGAACAGGAACAGGACTGGTCCATACAGCTCCTGGACATGGTCAGGAGGATTACGTGACTGGCCAGAAATATGGTCTACCCATATTTTCTCCAGTAGATGATGATGGAAAGTTCACTGATGAAGCTGGGCAATTTAGTGGGCTTGATGTTCTTGGTGAAGGTAACACTGCTGTTGTAAAATACTTGGATGAACATCTCTCACTCATCATGGAAGAATCATATGGTAAGTTTGTTCTGTCACTAATCATAAGAATTCTGCAAATAACTATTGACTGTATCATCCTCATTCCCCATCTTCTCTGATACAGAACACAAGTATCCATATGACTGGCGAACGAAAAAACCAACAATATTTAGAGCAACAGAGCAGTGGTTTGCATCTGTGGAGGGATTTCGCCATGCTGCTATGGATGCTATTAACCATGTAAAATGGGTTCCGGCTCAGGTATGCTGTTTTACTTTTCAAGTTTCTGTTGCTGTATGATATCACTTTTTTTTTAACCTGTATTATCTTAGAGATGTTTGTCATATTTGTTGCTGATATACTTGAATTCCTTAGGCAGAAAATAGAATCTCAGCAATGACTTCTTGCCGCTCAGACTGGTGCATATCACGACAAAGGACATGGGGTGTCCCCATTCCAGTATTTTATCATCTTCAGTCTAGAGAACCTCTTATGAATGAAGAGACAATTGATCATATAAAATGTAAGAGCCCGAATGTGGTAAATTTCTGTTTTCTTAATTCTCAAAGAATATAAACTAGGAGGTTAGTATTTTTTCTATGTAGTTGACTGCAGTGATAAGTATTTAAAATTGCTTAATGGCTTGTGCTTATCTAAAAATGCTTGTTCTGTGGAGGTAATTAGATAGTGAAATTGATCTTTTATTTTAATTTGATACTTTTTCAGCTATCATAGCCCAAAAGGGTGGTGATGCATGGTGGTACATGACTGTGGAGGATCTTCTTCCAAGTAAATATCGTGATAAGGCAGCAGAATATGAAAAGGGAACTGACACAATGGATGTATGGTTTGATTCAGGTACAATACTCTTGTCCAAGTAGTGCTTTTTTCCCGAAATGCATGGTTTCATGTTTTTCTCAACCACTCCCATTTACAATTTTGTGTTCAGGGACTGTTCTACATGTTTAATTAATTGAATTTTTTTTAGATCAACGCCCTTGACTGGATTATCCAGTTATTTGTTGATGTTCCTTTTTCTTATTACTGTTTTGACCTCAGTCACATGAACTGAGTCTAGGACCTTATTCCTTAATCCCCCACTCCCAACCCTCAGCTTCTTGAGCACTGCTGATGTTTCCTTTGGCTTTTTACTTCTGATTTCAGGTTCCTCCTGGGCTGCAGTCTTGGGAAAAAGAGATTCCCTTAGTTATCCTGCAGACTTGTATCTTGAAGGAACAGATCAGCATCGAGGGTGGTTTCAAAGTTCTTTGTTAACAAGTGTAGCTACGAAAGGTAATAGGCCACTGGACTTATTTTATCATATTGATTATCTTTAAGACTTTTACTATTTGTCCCCTTTTTGGTTTTATCAGGAATAATATTCTATATCTCACACTGGTGACGCAAATGTTTTTTCCTGATTGATATTTAGTTGATAGGTTGGTTCTGTTTTCAAATCAATCTCACTTTCCTTGCTTTGCTAAGCAACACTGGAGATTACATGCACAACACCATTAGTGGACTTTGTGTTTGCTTGTTCACATTATATAGTTCAACTGCATAATGCCAGCAGATAAAGATGTACACTTGTGTTTGGCTGTGGTTGAGAAGGTCTTCGTATGTTTATACATTAGTTGGAACTGAGATTCATGTGATAATTAGTAGAATTTAATTAAGGAAGTGTGATGTTATTTGTAGTTTTTCAGCAGAGAATACTCTTTATACAGAGAAGTTTCTGGGACAGCAAGTTTCTGTTATTTTTTAGTCTGATCTGTTGAATCAGTGGGAAGGGAAATCTGTGAGGTATGCAAGGTGATCATTTGGGATGGAGTTTTGATTGTGTAGATTTGTTGGTTGAATAATAAGAAAAATATCAAGCTGATGTGGTACAAATGGATGAGATGATTGGACATATGGAAGAGAGCCGTCTCTTTGAGATGTAAAGGCTGTTAGGGAAGAGAACCATGGTGAAAGATGAGAGTTCCAATCATAAGTAAATGTCCTTTAAGCTAGGACTCGAATTTGAATATCCAAGGTTTGGATAAGTACTGTATGGCTATTAAGATAGTGGAACTGCCAGCCTTTACTGGGAAGAGCCTGTGGGATGGATGAGTAGGGCAGAAACATACTTTGGAGTAGTGCAAAATACTTTAGAAGTGAAGATCAAATTGATTATTATGGAGGGATTAACTATCAATTGCTTAAATATTTTGAGAGAAACAGATGATGTCAATTGGTGGAAATTAAGTGCTCTAATTGCTATGTTTGGAGAAAGAAGGTTTGAGAACCCATATATGAGGAATTAGCAACCTTGAGATAATTGGATTCTGTGGAGGATTTTATTTAGAAATTTGAACTCCTCTCATCACAAGTAACTAGGTTGCCTGGGAAGCAACATTTAGTTACTTTTATGCGTGGACATAAACCAAATGTCAATTGCAGGTTACATACTTTTAACCCTGAGTCCAACCTTCAAGCCATGATGCAATGAGCTAGATATTGAAACACATTGGGAGTCTAAGAATTAGCTGCAAAAAAACGGCATAATGTCTATCACAGATTTGAGCAGGGAGGCAGAACTGGGAGAAAGTTTCTGTAACTACTGCAGCCACGCCTAATAGTGGTTGCCTAGTTGGAATGGAAGAAATGACGTCAATTCTGGTTTATAGTTGATTCAGGCTTTAAAAAAAAGACCTTACATCGTCTTCAATTTCAACTGGGAGGAAGAATGAAGGAGTGAAATTTTATGGACAAAATATGGGGCCGTGATATTTATCCAATCAAGAACTTAGGGAGAGAAAAACCCAAAGGTTTATGTTTTCAGTGTGGAGATAAATCCCACCCTTTACACCAATGCTGGGAGAAATAGTTATGACTGGTGATTTTGGGAGATAATGAGGTCCTAAATGAAGAAGTAATTGCTGTTGAACTGAGTAAATAGAGTAAGCGAGAATCTTTTTCCTACGTTCACATTGTGGACAAGACTTATTTTTCAACTGGCAAAAATAACACAATTAAATACAAATGAATATGTAAAAATAACATAATAAGCATAGGGACTATGTTTCCCTAATTAACATAAACACACAACTAATATCTAACAGGAACCAAGATCCATGTGGGTTAGGAAGAATTCATCCATGTATTTATACACTACAAAACATCTTGTATTAGCAATTATGCATTAATTCTGTTTTAGAAACTGTGTGATGGCAGTCATTCAAAGAAAATAACTGATGTAAGCTATGTATTAGGATTATAGCTTATAGTAGGGTGTGTAATTAGGATAGCATATTATAATGTGTGGTTTGTGGTGGCAGCGAATACTGTCTATAGAAGACTTTTGTTTTTGAATAGATAGTGTATTGATGTAGTATGTATGTATTGTTCTTTTTTGAGTTTATGAACTAGTTTTCTATCCTTGATACTATATAATTGTCCTTCTTGTCTGATACAGGGAAGGCTCCATATTCAAGTGTTTTAACACATGGATTTGTATTGGATGAGAAGGGTTTAAAAATGAGCAAGTCATTGGGTAATGTTGTGGATCCACGTTTTGTGATTGAAGGAGGTAAAAATCAAAAGGTTAGTTATGTTGACTAGTCATCAAATAAATTAGTCTTGGAATTTTGTTACAGTATAATTTTCCTTTCCGTAAAGCCCCCCCAACCAAGGGTTTTTATCTGCTTTATTCACAGGAGGCACCTGCATATGGGGCTGATGTCCTCCGACTCTGGGTGTCTAGTGTAGATTATACAAGTGACGTGATGATTGGCCCTCAGATTCTTCGTCAAATGTCTGAGGTTTACCGAAAGTTGCGAGGAACTTTGAGATACCTCTTGGCAAATCTTCATGATTGGAAAGTAAGTTTAAATTCTATTTAAGTTGAAGCTTTTCATTTTCTTTGTCCGTAGTTACTACCTACTGTCACTTGCCTATCTCTGGTTTTCATATATTTATTCCACTATGTCATCTCTCTTTATGTCTCGTTGACAGACAGAATACGCTGTCCAATACCATGAGCTTCCGAGGATTGATCAACATGCACTTTTTCAACTTGAAAATGTTGTAAAAAGCATTCAAGGGAATTATGAAAATTACCAGTTTTTTAAAATATTTCAGGTAATTTTTTATATCTTCATGAAACGTTCCTTTATGTGTAATGCGTGTTTATGCTTAGGGTTCATCCATTAAAGAGGGAAAAAAGGAAATAGAATTATAGGGATCCAGTGCCATAACCATAGAAATATATTCTTGGAAAGTTGTGATATGGGAAGTCTTTTATATCAAACTTTTATTAGCTTAAGCGTATCATTTTGGTGGATTTTTTCTTATTGAATTGGTTGATTTTCAAAATTCACATTTATCCCCTCCATTGTCTCAGATTTTGCAGAGGTTTGTTATTGTTGAACTGTCAAATTTCTATTTTGATGTTGCCAAGGATCGACTTTATGTCGGGTAAGGTTCTCTGCTTTAGCATCCTATTTAACATGCACTTCCTTTATGGCATCAAGGAATAGAGGCCTGTTTTTCATTTCCTTGATTGTTTCTGTTTAATTCCATAACTCATTTCAATACGCTTAAAAATCTGCAGTGGATCAACAAGTTATACGAGGAAAAGCTGCCAAACAGTTCTTGCAGCTCATCTCCTTTCAATTGTGAGAATATTAGCACCAATATTGCCCCATTTAGCTGAGGATGTGTGGCAGAATCTTCCTTTTCAGTATATAACTCAAGATGGTTCCATTGCTGAATATGTATTTGAATCAAGATGGCCCCTCTCAAATGAAACATGGCTCGCCCTCCCTGTAGAAGAAATTAATTTTTGGGAGAATATTCTTGAGGTACGCTTCATCTCAGATTTCAAGATAAGCTGACGCCAATCTGAATCAATGTTTCCACGTGGTTCATGACTGAACAAAAAGATAGTCCTTTCTACCCATGAAAAAGATATGTTAGAACATTAAGGATGGTAAATAAGAGCATGGCTACATAACCACCTTTAAATGATTAAAATACAATAATAAGTCAACATTATCTTTGTTTTACATAATATAAATTCACGATGTTGATATGTTATCCACAATGCAGTCTCTGGCAATATACTCGTCCTGATATATATATATATATCACACACACACACACAAAGAGGGGGAGAGATAAGGAATTGCGTCACCAATTTCCTTGATCCAAGTAGTAATTGTGAAGTCTGAAACTACTGATTGATTTTTTCACTTTTATAATGTAGTTCAGTTTCGGTAATCTTTTCACTCTTTTACAAGGTTAGTTTTCCTAAATTTCAATTTCATATGTATAAGGATGTAAATGTGAAGTACAGAAAATAAAAGAATACGCTGAAGTGTGAAATTTCGTAAGGCTACATGATTTGGTTCTTCGTGTTAAACATGTGACTCCTGTGATTTCTCTTTATACTTTTTTATCTGTTTCATTTTGTTTGCTAAGTTGTACAGTGATGAAATCAATGACATCAGATATTTTATTTAAGTTGGTGCTTGTTTCTAAATCAAAACCTATGTTGCCAGCTGAGAACAGAAGTGAATAGAGTTTTGGAAGTTGCTCGAACAGGTAAACTAATTGGGGCCAGTCTAGATGCAAAGGTTCATATCTATACATCTGAAGCCAGCCTGGCATCCCAATTACGTGAACTGTGCGCAGCCAAAAATGATGCCGATACATTGCACCGTCTATTCATAACATCTCAGGTATGTATGTCTTTGAGTGATTTCCCTCTTAGTTGACTTGAAGATTAAGACGTTGGATTGGAACTACTAAAATCTTGCTTAGGGCGCATCAGATTATGATTCATGTTTTGTCATTGCAATGGAATAAACCCTTGTCAATTGAGCCTTGAGGCACAATAAAATAGATTGGATTATGTTGTAATTTGATTGACAATGTGCAGGCTGAGATTCTTCCATCATTGGACGATGAACATACTGTAAATATACCATATAGTGGTGAATGCCTGATTCAAGGGAAGAATAAAGTCTGGATTGGTATATCTCGCGCTGCGGGTTCTAAGTGTGAAAGATGCTGGAATTATTCACAGCAGGTTGGTTCATTTTTGGACCACCCTACTCTCTGCAGTCGCTGTTACGATGTTGTTGCTCTTCAGACGCCCCCTCAAGTAGCAGCAGTCAGTTAAGATTTTAGAACCAACGTTGTTTTCAGTTCCAAAATGTCATTTTTTTTTTGTCACTACTTCACTGGTATATGCATTCATTAAGTAAGTGTTGAATGTTCTGAGTTATTTATTCCAAATCAACGTCATTTTTGTTCGCTACTCGTATGTAATAAATAATTATTGTATGCCACTGAGCGCAACTATACACATAATTCCATTTAAATTTTGACCTGTTTATTTATGTTTGCCTGTACTTAGGTCAACCAAGTGGGAACAGCCCAAATAAACTATGGATATGTGTTGATATAATTGATTTAGATCGTGATTTTATAGAATTGATTTTAAAATAACGGAGTAGAACTATTGCATTTTTAAGAACGTTTCTGTATTTCAAATAAAATATGATTGTTTAATTGCTAAAATATATAATATAGAAATTAATTCTTTCTTTTGACATACACGTTACATATTTCTATTTTATACTTAATTAGGTTTTAGAATTATTTTTTTTTAAAAGATGAAAATAAATACCCAAATGCTATAAGGAGCTATCCATACACACATTAACAGCAGACATTATGAATTATTTACATTTTTTAACAGCATAATATACTACAAATTAATATTTTTTTTTTATTTAATCACCATTATTCATGAAGTCTCTTTTCACAATGAGTTACAATATTTGTCTATTTTTAATTAGTTATATTGATACCACAAAGCTTAACACACACGTATAGTTTTCACTCCATATTAATTATTAAATTAAGAATACATGTATAATATGTTAACTTTTGAAGTAGAATATAAAAATACTAAGACACTGTTTGTTTGGGTAGATGAGGCTGTTAAAGCATGAATATGAAGATAGATGTGTGAGTTTGTTTTAGGTGATTAAGGTTGGGATATGAAGGGATGTGAATGACAAAAAGGACCTAACTTTAATCTGAAATAACAATGTATTGTGGTGGTGGCGTTTATGGTCTCCTACTTGTGTTGTCGGATCAAGTTTTGAAATATTGGAAAAACAATAATATTAAACAAACAATAATTTTATTGACACGTTAAAGAGAAAATATTATAATTTTATTAAATAAAAGAAATCCTTATTTATTCAAAAGAAAACCGTGAATTTTCTGAACTTTAGGACCTGGACAGTTTCATAGCCCCACCATTGCCGTAAATAGGGAAAATCTCGTTTCTTGCGAAACATCAGATGTTGTAGTACACTAGACACTACACTGTCAGACAATAAAATAATATGAAAAAGAAAAAAAAAGGTAAAGTAATGGCATGTGATAGAGAAAAGAAAAGCATAGAATACCACTTATCAGTAACTATAGCAGTGTCCTTTCTTTATTGTTATTTGCTTTTTATTTACTAAATGCATGATAACTTAATACTGTAATTTAAATATTACTTTTACTGTTTTACATATTATGGGAAGGTTATCAATTTTATATTACTTAAAAAAATTACCAAAATAGAAATAAAGGTTAATGATGTTTTTATTCCTAAACTATTAAGTTTTATTTTTCAAATTTTATTGTTTCTTTCATTTTAGAAATTAATGAATTTAGTCTTCTATTATTACCAACGTTAATATTCTTTTTTAGATGACAAATGATGTGTGATTGTTTATGATATGTGGATTGTATCTTGGATCAACAAGGTAACTTGATGATAAACAAAATGTCACGTTTCCAATTTAGGAAGCTTGACAAGATACATGTACTGTGTCTTTAGGTTAGTCAAACATTAGAGTCTCGTAAGACATTTGAGAAATCCAATAAGTTACATAAAAAACTCGTATAACCTGGTATAAGAAATTTAGATAACTTGATAAGATAAGATGCACAAAGAACTAAAAATTCAAATAACCTGATAAAGTGTGAGAAGAATTCAAATAATTCAGTGAGAAGCTTACATAGATCAGTAAAGTGTATGGAGAATTCATATGGTTTTGTGAAAAATTTAAATAGTTCTATAAAGTATATGGAAAACTCAAATATCTTAATGAGAAGTTCATATAACTCAGATAGCTCAGTGATAAGTTCAAATAACCTGATAAGGTGTTATCTAAATTACTTGGATTGCTCAATGAGTATTTGAACTATTTGACTTTTTTATATATTTTATCAAATTATCTAAACTTCGTACCAAATTATATCAAAACCTAATACACTTTACAAAATTATTTAAACTTTCTATCAAGCTATTTTCATTTTTCATACACTTTACAAGTTATCTAGACTTCTTATTAAACCATACAAGTTCTTCGTACATTTTACCATACCACTTAAATCCTTTATCAAACTATCTGAATATTTTGCTCTAAAAATATAGTACACATATTTTGCTAATATTAACGGAGACATAACACAGAATTTGTCACTAAATTCTGTTGTCGACCTTGAAAGACCTTAAAAGGATTGCTATTTGTTTTATATATATATATAAAAGAACTAACTCATAACTTCTTCTTTTTTAACTAAATAGAACAAAATTTAAAAAAGAAATTATCAAAAACATAATTCACCAAAGAATAAAACACTTCCATACCTTTACCAAAAATACTATGTAATATAACAAAGTAATCGAAAACTGTTAATAGTAAAATCAGGTAATAAATGTAATTAAAAATAAAATATACCTCCAGAATAATAATAATTCAGAATAATTAAAATAGACAGTGAGACTTTTTAAGTATTGAAGAAACAAACCCTCACTTCCTTTGGCGGCTCTTCATTTTTTCGAACCCCAAACCCTAGTTCTGTTTGGATTTCATCTATAATAATTACACTCTCATTCTGTTTCAAGCCTATTATTGTTCATGTGGGTAATTTTTTTTTGGGTTTGAAAGAAATCAAATAAGAGAAAGTGGGTTGTAACAAACAAGGTGAAGAAAGAAAGGAGGAGAAAAGAAGAAAATGGAGGATTCCTTAGAAAAAAAATGGAAGCAGCGAGAGTTCACTTTAGCATCAGTTTCCGACTTATCTGCCGTTACTCCTTCCGCTTTGCCGGGAACAGCTCGCTTCGACTCCGACGGTCTCCAAATTCATCAGCAATCTCATCAGATTCCACTCAATATCGATCCTCGAACTGTTCAGGTTCTTTTTCACCTGCTTTTTTCGCCCAGATAGTGCAAGAATAAAACATGATTTTTTCCTAGATTGTGCAAGAATACAACAAGATTAATACTTTGTTGTGCGTTTTATCTTATTCATTCAGTGACAGGATTATTTTTTTTATTCTTGTCGTTTTCTTCGATTTTTAATGCCGTGTTTTCTTTGTTCCATGAATGAGCGAATAGCGAAGGATTCAATAAATTAAATGACAATATTCATCAGGATCTCTCTTCATTATTTATTGTTAATTTGTGGTTTATCTTCACAGCTATTCAGGCTGAGTCCTGTTCACTCCGTTTGCATGGTGGAAGGATCTGATGCGGGTAAAAAGGTAAGGAACAGAATCATTGTAAAACTGTGTTGGATTGGGATCGTAAAATTAATTACAATGCGGTTGTTGTTTCCCCATAAATAATGAATGTTAAATGCAATACATTTTCATGGATGTCAAACTCTTGTTTTATGTTTTAGAGTCCTACAATTATTCGTTGACAAAGAAATTTAACTAATTATCAATATTGTTTCCCTGGTAAGCTTGCATAAACATTTTGAATGGAGAAGTTTATCCAACGAGGTTGAGATCTACTGTAGTTTTTACTCTGCATTGAGCAATAATACTTTTTTTTATAGGTTTTCACTTCAGGAACTTCTTTGGTCATTTGTAGTTTGATATTATTTAACACTAATGTGCTATCTCACTCTTTTAGTATGATTTGTTTTGCTATTTTGTTTTATTTGTGTTAAGGATATTTTTGTAAGCATATACGTCATTAGTAGTTTTTTTATATTACTAACAAATTTACTAGTCAACTCAGAGTAGAGTGTATGAATGCTTCATAAGTTAGCATAATATCTCGAGTTTAACAGCCTTAAGTGATACCTCCGTTACATATTTTGTTGGTTTGTTTGTAAATGCTCATGCATTTTAACTGTGCTATTTTTGAAACAGGCATCTTATTCCAGGGGAGTCAATATCCAGTTTAGAAACGAGGAGGAGAGTGAAGCGTTCCATTGTGTAGTCCAACAATGGAAGAAGGAAATCAATGCTCAAGGTGCTGCTTTCAACATTCGTGTAATGCTCGCTGTGGAATGGTCTTTTGTCATATAGCACTATTCCACCAGCAACTGTGTTTTTGTGTTTGCATTTATTGTTTTTTATAATTATTGTTATTTAATTGCTTTAGGTCAAGTGTGTGGTCAGAGTAAATGTGTAATACTTATGCACTAACTGCATATGAGTTATTAGACCCGTAAAACATGGATTGTAGAGGGTCAAGCCTTTATTTTTAATGTTTTTAGCATCTTAAAACTTTTTTCCTTCATTATATTTGTAACTTGTCCGCTGCTGTCTAAACAAATTTTCTTTTTTCATGCACTGATTATTTCTCTGTTGATTATAGATTTTTCCATTTTAAACATGGGTCATTCTCATAGATGCCCTTTGATCGTACTTTATTTTATTCTCATAAGGTTATTTTCTGTAAATTATGATATTGTTTAACTTTATGTTTATTTTTTCAATGCAGGAGCAAATGGGCGAAATCAATCAAATATAACTTCTAAAAGCAAATTTGATGAAAAGATAGAGTCATCATCTGCCAAAATGTATTTTCATTACTACGGACAACTTTTGCATCAGCAAAATATGTTACAAGACTATGTGCGGACAGGTTATAACTTTTTATATTAATGTGATCCCCATTTTGTTTGAATTGTACTTATATGTTACTTATATGACATTATTGTTTCCAGGAACCTATCATGCTGCTGTTATTGAGAACCGGTCTGATTTCACTGGTCGTGTTGTAGTTGATGTGGGTGCTGGTAGTGGTATTTTATCACTATTTGCTGCTCAGGTAAGCTCATCACATTACTTGGGTCTAATTTGGTTTGAAGTATATGACAAGTGTCTTCTAATTTAATGAAATTTCAATTTCCTTTCCTCCTACAATCAGAGCTTTGTCAAGTTCTTGTCGTTCTAACATTCATATTTTTAGGCTGGTGCAAAACACGTTTATGCTGTGGAAGCATCTGAAATGGCAGAATATGCACGGAAACTTATAGCTGGAAACCCAATGCTAGCTCAACGAATTACAGTGAGATCTCTTTCATGGTTTTTTGCTATAATTGTTATTTTTTACGTATTGATTACTAATGGAGTTGTTTCATTTAATAATTATATATAGGTGATCAAAGGCAAAGTTGAGGATGTTGAATTGCCAGAGAAAGCAGATATTCTGATATCTGAGCCCATGGGTAAGTTCGTGTTCTACTTCTTCCAGAAAACTTGAAAATAATGCTGATTTTCAATGTATACTTTATATATAATTGTCAAATAGGTTTTGTTTTTTCGGTCTGCAGTGGAGAGTGAAGTTGTAGCATGGCATGATGAAATTTCACTCTTTTTTTGGTTGGAACTTATTTTTGTTATTCAGGAACCTTGTTAATCAATGAAAGAATGTTGGAGTCTTATGTCATTGCCAGAGATAGGTTTCTTGTTCCTACGGGGAAAATGTTTCCAGCTCTGGGAAGGTAAACTAGCATACTTCTCTGTCTTTCTTGGAACTTCCGGCATGTAACGATAGTAAATGAGATTTTACTAAGGCAAGTTATCGGTAACTAATTTTTTTGCTTATTCAATGTGTCATTTCTAATTAAGTTTTTTTATATCCCAAGACTAGTGACATGTTAACAAATGTTATAAATGGTATCTATTGCTATTTCAACAATAGTTCACAATAATATCGGGTACAGGGTGTTTAAAAAATGTTTCATTCGCTACATTTTATTTGATGCTTGAGTGAAAAAATTCCTGTGATTAAACTTTAATTTCTTAAGCTATTCATAGTAACATCAGTGAAGCAGACTTTTTTATTTCTATCTGAATTAACTTTCATTGCTGTAGATTGTTTTAAACTTATCATAAAATTATCTAAACATGTGTTAAAATAGGACCATTTTTCCTTAAAATACAAACAGGCCTTTTAATTATAATCATCTTATTATTATATTGTCTTCTCCTAACCTTGAATTTATTTTTTGATGTAGGATTCACATGGCACCTTTCACTGATGAATATTTGTTTATAGAAATTGCTAATAAGGTGTGTAAACAACGTGCCTTTGTTTATATGTGTAGATGAGAGTCTGCGTTTGTTCTGTAGCTAATACATGAAGAAGTGTGTGTTCATTAGTTGTTTCTTGAAATTATAGTGCATAATTTATACACCTTTGGAGAGTTTTCTTTCCATATGGAATTGGCATCAATGTAATGGAAGAGGCTAATCTTTGTAAAAGAGTATTTACTGGATTACAAAGAAGCCAGTCTGGAGTGCTCTTACTGAGGTTTGGTTCAGTTGTCCAGTGAAATGGATTTCAGTGATATTCAGCCTGACACTAAAAAGAGATTAGCAAAAAAAAAAAAAACAGCAACTTATTATGCTTTGTACAATCTATCAAAAGCTTTTCTGATTTCATATTTTGTTTAGAATTGCCTCTGGTGCAAGGCATCATAGTGATTAACACTCAGTGAAAAATTGCTGCTTTCTGACTGTTCCTTTCCGTGTCCCTATGTACAGTTCTTTTTAACTCTTTTTTTTTCAGGCACTGTTTTGGCAGCAACAGAACTATTATGGTGTTGATTTAACACCCCTACATGGGACTGCATTTCAAGGATACTTTTCTCAGGTAATATGTTTTCTGAAATTTACCAATTTGTTTGGGGAGGTCCTCATGAACAGGGAAAGGTTAAATGTGATATTATCTTCCAACTTAGTATTTAGTATTACTAATGTACTGTATATTTGTTTTTTTGCCATAAATTTGTTTGTTATTGGAGGTTTTTTTATCACTAATGATGGAATCTTTTCCTACATAAAGCCTGTGGTGGATGCTTTTGATCCAAGACTGTTAATAGCTCCTTCAATATCCCATGTGATAGACTTCACCAAAATAAAGGTAAGAGGATTTTTTTTTTCTTTTTTGTTTACAGTTCATTTCGTTGAGACTGTCTCATTTCCTTAGGGTCCTGTTCGTTCTGGTAATTTGGTGTGTCGCTCATCAAACAAGCTGATTTATTTCGTTGCATTCAGTTTTTCATGTAATTGATTTATTTTTAAGGCAATTATGCTTCCATATTGAAACCTCTTTTTAAGGCAATTATGTTTCACGAGTTACTTTCTGGAAGAAGAAATTCTATGAAACTACAAAAAGGCATGCATTCTCCCTATTATGAATCATTGTTTTTTATAAATAGTATACTGTTCGCGTTGGACTTAATTGTGTTCATTTCTGTTATTATTGTATTCTTTCAATGCTTGCAGTAAAGTTGTCTATGAATTTTTTACCACTGACCAGATCACTTTTTATATTGTAGGAGGAAGAACTGTATGAAATTGATATTCCTCTGAGATTCATAGCTTCCGTGGGAACCAGAGTGCATGGCTTAGCTTGTTGGTTTGATGTGCTTTTCAATGGAAGGTACATGTTCCTCTTTATTTGTCTAGCCTGCATTTTGTTTAGATGTTTTGGTTACTGTTCTGATCTGTTGAGTTTTCTTTAATTATTACAAATCAACAGTACTGTGCAAAGGTGGCTCACCACTGCTCCTGGGTCACCGACAACCCATTGGTACCAGTTGCGTTGTGTTCTCTCACAGCCAATATACGTCATGGCTGGACAAGAAATTACTGGCAGGCTTCACTTGATTGCCCACAATGCACAGAGTTATACAATTTATTTAACATTGTCAGGTTGGTACTTGTCTGCTTCTTTTCCTTATTGTTTGATATACCTGCACCATCATGTTAATTGACCAAATTTCAATTTGCATTTAGCTAAAATGTGGGGTCCTGGTGCTGAACAAGGGGGAATTCTCCAAACATCTTCCTGTAAACTTGATCTGAAAGAACCCTATTATAGAATGTCTCAACCACAGGCTTATGCATTAGCTCAAGATCAACAACCTCAACCACTTATACCAACGCAGGTATGGAATTTACAATCTCTTCCCATACTCAGTGAGTCGAAATCCAGAAAAAAAATTGATGATAGATTTTTTCAAACGATGTCTGTAGAATTTGTTATATTAAATTTAGGGGGAAATACAGGAAGAGTGATGACGTAGGAAAACCTTAACAAGTAGTATATTTTCAGTCTTTGACTAAAGTATTCCCATAGACGTTACCACGAGACTAATCTCTCAATTATTTTATTAATATTAATGAGAACTGACCTAGAAGTCCAACAACTGTTTCCTGGGATTAAAATTATAGTAATAGGCTTACAGGCAATTAATAATTCTTGAGTGGCACTCCCTCCTTTACATTGATTAGTTTCTCAAATTCAAATTTATTTGTTAGTGCAAAATGGAATTTGCCAACTAAAGAAAATGTGACTCAATCTTGGCTCCCTGAGACAGCTAGCTGTTGGATTAATTGTATTAATGATTTAACGAAATCTAATCTCGACCTCTTTTTTTTTTTTTTTTTTGATGTACTTTGTTTATTGTTTATGTTGTTTCAGTCACCCTGACTTCAAATGACATGATATACATATTCAATCTCAGGATTTAGATGAACCTGAATTTGTACAACAGCCTTCGCCTAATTCATGTGTCCAGATTGATCCACTGATGCAGAATATTTAACTTGACAAATCCTAACCCAAATTTCTATTTATGAGTTTGCCATGATGTAACATGTTGGGGCCATTTGTCTGTATTTAGACATTTCCCTTTCCTGTAAATTTCATTGTGTTCAATCTATTGTGGGTGATTGTCACCCTCACAAATGTATCAAATCTCATGTCATGCCTCACAAACTAGGGAATTTAACCAGCTGGTTCAGTTAAAGTGTTACTTCCATAGTCAATCATACAAAAGTTATTTCATCAAAAACTTTTAATCAATATTTTAAATTTTCTTTTTCTACAGCATAATAATTTCTAATTGGAAATTGATTTCCTTTGGAAATTTTAAAATGAAGTTTTTGAACTTGAAATAAGATTTGTTTTAATCTGTTCAGTTAAATTAATTCAGATTGTTAAATTTTAAATTTGTTTTTAATGGTTTTTACAATGTCAAAATTTAATTTAAAAATGTATTTAGAGATTAAAAATGTTTATTTTATCAGCAGAAATTAAAATGTTAATTTTAAACTTTAAATATTAATTAGGTTTAATAGGTTTGGAGGTCTCTATATTTGGAGGTTTGTTTCAATTGGGTTTTTCAATTTTTGAAGTGATCAATTAGGTCTCTAATTTTGTCAATTTGAATCAATAAAAGTGATACGTCGATGTTTCCAAGTGAAACAAATCCCTAAATATAGGGACTTTTGAACTTATTAAACCTATTAATTATTGAAAACAAATTTGTGTTAATTATTTAATAATTTATTTGGTGAGACAGTGAGAAAAGTCTTCAAGAAGAAAACATCACATTTGAGTTGCTTATTTCCGAAAGCTACGAATCTTTCAACATGAATTAAGTTGGCATCATTTGCAAAACTCTGGATGCACCTCCATGCACAAATTGTTCAGTTTGCATCTGATATTTTTAATACAATAGCTTTCAAGAATTCTTTGAAACAAGAATTCTTTGAAACAGTACATTTTTGAAAAATTACAAACAATTCATTAATGTCTTTTTTATGATATAATTTGTTTATGAACACATAACATCAAAGGTTTAGAAAAAAGTTTAAAACAATGAAGTTTTAGAGATCTCGAACTTCAATAAAATAAAAATAAACATTTATAACATATTAAAAGAATTACTATTTTTTGTTTATTCTTAAAATAATTGAACCACTTATATGCAATACTGTATAATTAAAAATAATAATAACTAAGGGAGATAGGTGTCTATTTTATATAATAATAGGAGAGGAACAAGTTTTCACCATTTTATTTTTCATAGATGGGTATTACAAATAAATAGTACTACAAATTAACAATATTTATCTTCTGTTTAAAATAATTTGTTTAAGTTTATGATATTTTGTAATGTTATTATGTAAATATTAACTTTCCTTCTCTGTTAAAAGAAGATACGGGTGTATTTTCTTTTATTGACAATAAATAAGTAATTATTTACAAGAAACTTTCTCTATCAAGAAATTAAAGCAAAAGGCCAAAATTTAATTACTAATTATTAGGATATCTTATATCAGCTACAATTATAGTTAGAGTACTTTACAACACTTAAATCAATTTAATATTATATTAATGCAAAGAAAGAGGAGAATTAATACAGAAAATGATTGATGGGAAACATATTTATGTGAGACTATTAATAATTCTCTTTAATCCGGTGGCATTTATGCAAGACACTCTTTCATTTTAAACTAAGCATCACCTTTTCAGAGACGATATCAGGAAAAAATATATAAAATACCCATTCTAATTATTTGATTTTCTTCAAAAAAATTCCTTTGAAAAAGAAAATATCATAAGAAAATTTAATGGTTGTATTGTAAGTCAACATTCATAGAAAATATCACCAGCCTTTAAAAAGTATTTACTAAAAAATGATTATCTAATCAGTTTCCAAAATGTTAAAAAGTTAAAACCATTGTTCTGCCTTGAGATAGATTTCCTGCGTGGATCTCACCGAAATTTGCATGATTATTTGAGCGTTTATCTAGATCTTCCATCATTTCACGTTACTCTAGAAATTTGCATGATTTGAGTTTTCTGTTCTGTTTTCAATTGTGGCTGCATCAGCAAGCGTAGTGATATTTGACAGCTTAGCAGAGTTGCTTGAGTGATTGGGCATTGGTGCGTGCAAAATGGAGTTCATACTTTTTGCTGTTTTTCTTTTCTGTTGAACATTAATAATACCCTGATGATGTTGGTATTTTAAATTTTTTAAATATATTTTAAAACATTAAAATCAGTGTTGTCTGTGTATTTTTGGAGGCATAGCATAAAAGAAGCACAGAAAAATCAAGAAAAGAATTCAAATTGTACAAAATGAGGTTCAGAAGTGCATGGTTGAGAAACTTATAGCCATTAAATAATGTAATAACTGTGAGAGTTTGAAAGTAGTAAGACGTAGAAGAAGAGTATTTTAGGGTTTGGGCTATCTGATTCTGAAATGGGTGTGGTCCGAGACAAAATCATAGTTGTACACAAGATAATGGGACAAGGTTTATGAGGTGTATTTAGTTGTCACACAAAAAAGGTAACCAAGATGCCAATGCCATCATAATAATCATAGAACCGCGTTCACCCATTTCCATTGATGCAGATAACAATAATAATAATAATAAATAAATAAATAAATAATCCTCATGTGAGGCTGCCTTTAACCCAGGATAAGAATACCACCATTCATCCTCCAATGGAAACCAAACATATTTTAAGAATTTCAAAGGCTGTTTATATGAAATGACCACCTTGTTAGCAAAGGTTGATAAAGACCACCATAAATTTGATAACTAACTCAACCAAAGGAGTAATTGTTCCTCCATGCCATTAGTACATTTATTTATGGGGAGTCAAATTTACAGATATAAAAATATAAATGTTGAAAATAGATAGCTGCGCTGTCTGCGCCACGGAGCCTGGAAAACAACTTTCAATTACAAAAACCAAATGTTACTTTTTTCCTCACTCTCACACAAGAATAGCAACCATCTTGAGTACTTTAACCGACAAAGAAATATGGACATTTTTCATGTTCGACCTATTTAGTTTCATTTTTTGGTGATAAAATGGCTATAGTTTTTCTACTATTTTTTTCCCCTTAATTTCATCAAAGCGTGTGCTGGAAAGAGAAAAGGGAAACACGGAGGGCCAGCGCACGGGACAGCTGCCACCCTCCTTCACTCTCAAGCCACTCATCCCAAAATCCAAAAACACTCACATTTTGCATTTCTAATTAAAAAACATTATATAATTTCTCTATTTTTTCCAGAATCAAAAGAAAACATTTAACCAAACACTGCCATTATGTCTGTCAAATCCATCAATCACCCCTAAATCTCTCTTTTCATTTCCCACATGACAAGAAGGAACACATACTCACAGACTAACCCACCGACGAAATTGACAAGAACAAGAAAAAAAAATATATGAATAATGATGAGAATTTTCACACATCAAATCGCAAATCGCAACCAATATTAATAATTAATAATGATAATATGTGTACCTAAGATTAAATTAAATTACAATACAGATACAAACCACGGCGGCGGCGGCGGCGATTAGATTTTTATTCATGTCTACTTCTCTTTTTCTTCTCTAATTGTATATATGTGGTTGCTTCACATTATCACAACAATCATTTTCATCAATTACAAAAATTAAAAATTAAAATAAAATGAGAAGAATAATAGCTTTTCTTTTTCTCAACGCCTGCATCGGGTGATGGCACTGCATCCGCGACTGTAGGGGTTGGCCTGAGCGCCGGGCCGGCAATTGTAATAGGAAGCGCCGCGTCGCGAGCAAGGGACGGTGTTCCTCCTCAGCGCACCGTAGCTTATGTAGTTCCTTCCTGCGAGAATGCGCCGGCTGGTCTCGGAGTCCATCAGGAACTCGGCGTCGTCGTCTTCGCCGACGAGGAGGCCGCACTCCGCGACGGATCCGCGACAACCGGACTTGAGAGGGAGGAAGAAGGAGCTGAGGTCGCCGGTGAAGTCCATATTGGACGGCGAGGATTGTGCGACGTGGACGGTGAGGATCGCACAGGCGAGGAAGAAGGCACAGAGGAAGGTCGTGGAGCTTCCCATGGTTGATTTGAATTTGGTTACTTGAGTTTTGTGAGATGAGTTGGCAAAACACAGGATGAAGAGCGCCTCCTCTGTCACCTTATATGCGAAGGCTTACGCCAAAATGACCTGAGATGCAGATTTTATTTACGAGTTCTGCCACTCCTAGTAGTAGTTGCTTCACACCCACTCATTAGCGTAATTCTTCTCCAACATCATAATCCAAAACACAGGTTTTTACAATCCAAAACATAGTTACAATGTTGTCAATGTTTGTGTGTATTAGAAGAATTCGAGAAAGAGAGAGTAAGAAAAAGTGGATTAGATATTAAGCCAGTTGGCGGGCCAGGTATGATTTAGGCTAATTGAAGATGTTCCAGTTGTTAGTGGGAGCCTGACGCGTGAGAGAACCTAGATTTTCGTTTTCTAGGTTTTAATATGAAACGCACCGTTTGTCTTGACAGATATACATTTTGTCTAATCATTTCGAACAAACACCTGGCAGAGAAAAAAATTGCATTTTAATTAACTACGCTTCATACTTTTTAAACAATAACACCTGATTTTTCTGTTACTTTATTCTATACATAAAAGCAGAGAGAATGTATTATGTTGTGTCTCACTGGAAAATATTTTCTTAGAAAAAAATTGTACAGCACTACGACCACATGTGAATTTGAAAAAAAAAAATATATACTTGAGGAATTTAAAATATAAAGAACCATGAAATAGGTAAAAAAATTAAAATGCAGAGAGTAAAAAGTTTTTATTTTATCCCAAACTACGGTAGAATTTCAAGGAAATTATTTTATTATTTTGAAAATAATTAATTATAGTTACTCGCTCAAAATGTACAAAAGACTCTTCTTGAGAACATATCGCAGTTTTACGTAAAAACATATCACATGAACTCACCAAACCTAAGTGTACTAAAAATATGATAAGATAGATAAGGAATTTAAAATTTGTTAAATTCGAATATTTATTATATAAAATGATCTTAAATTAATTTAACCAAGTTTTTTTAATAATAATCAATTATATTATTTACCATTGAATATAAAAATTATATATATATATATATATATAATTTTAATACATAATTAAGCATATGTCAAAATTTGATATAATTTGTTTTTACACGACAAATGTATTTGTCAAACACACGCGTCTACTTGTTAACTTTTATTTATATTTTCATTCTCTGTAGATACTTTTTTTGTTGTCAATATGTTCAAATATATTTTCATTCTATTTGTTCAATCTTGTTAGTATTTGGTTGAAAAACCTGTAAAATCACTCTTACGCTTAATTCAATAATACTTAAAACGTAAGAAATACAACAATAATTGGGCAGATCTCGTACTTAGAGATAATATTTATTTACTTAGGTATATCTTAGATGTGTCTTTATTTAGGATTTCCTAATTAATGATTAGTTGTGTTTATCCTTTTTAATGTCATTAATTGGTTTTAATAAAGTAATATTATTTATGTAGAAACGCCTAGGTCACGTCATCTCCTAGTAATAATCTTTACTCTGAGATTCACCTCAATTTCTTGAAATCATGTTACAGGTCATCCACCGCACGCAATTTATTATTTAAACAAATATATAAACTATTTCAATGTTTTATTTGGACAAATAAAAACCATGACTGTATTTTTTATAAAATCTAGATGTTCGCTTAATGATAATAAGATAATTACATGTAAATATACATTTAAATGCCTTAATTACATCTTCAAAAAAACAAACTAAAGGTAGATAATATTATAATACCAAGGTAAAACAGATACACTGCAACGTCACATCGTTCACATAAAGAAAGTGGTAAACCTGATGTTGCCTACTGTGATGGGATGATTAATAAATACATATTTATACTATAATGTAGTAAGAATAAAACATTGTTACAAATTTCAATCAAGAAAATCTCGATCATGACTTCTTTAATAAATACAATTGTAAATTAAAAGTTATATCTAAGACACATACAAATCAAAATCAACATAAAAAAAATAGAATTTATGCTTATTATTGATGTAAAATATAAGAAATTTTGTAAAATAATTAGTCATAACATATTTAATACTGTAGACAGTTATAACACGATATTAATATTATTTTTTTAAAATAATAATAAGGTACAAGATGTGGTTATGGGTTTCTTGGTCTAAATAGTGGAGTTTCTATTAAAGATTATGATGAAGTTTATGGTATAATATATGATATTTTTGGTAAAATACGTGATTCAATCGTACAATCTATTATATAGCTTGTTACTTAATAATGTCAATAGAAGATAATTATGATAATATTCGTATTGTGAATAAATCTTGTTAAAAAATTTGATGATACTATGTTAATAAAATATAATTCTTTGATTGGTATGTCGTGTTTGGAGAATGTCATTTTCATTATCAATAGTTTATTTGTTTACAATAATTAGATTTAACTTATAATAGTTTAATACAAATTCATCAATCTTTTATATCTTTGGAAACTTGTTTTATGAAAGATTTGAAAATAATTCATAATTGGGTTAATATATTTCATTAAAAGAAAAGTTTTAATATTAAAGAGGATGATGAATTGATTTAAAATACAAAAATACTCACTAGAAGTAGGCTAAATAAGATTATACAAAATCCCAAACAAACTTTTAAAAATTAAAAGTCCTTTATAAAATCGAGATGATTATTGATCATAAAATTTTGTAATGTGTATATTTTTCATATTATATAAAGTTCAAAGTATGAAATTATTTTGGTGAAAGAAATCATAATTTTTTTTTCATAAGTTTTTTTTATTATAAGTGAGATGTAGGTTTGATGTTACCTCATCATATTTTTCTTTCTATTTAATTTTAATAATACTTTTACATAATAATAACAATGATACTTAGCATCAATTCATTTAAAAAAAATATATATGTTTATTTTTTTTTTTAGCAAAACCTTCGTTCACATTATGATATTTGATAATTGATTAATTTTATATGATTTATTAATACGTTGATAATGTACATTTGAAATCAAGTTTTAATTGATTGTTATTAATAAATTTTCATGATTCAGTTTCAAATTAATTTACTTATGATTGTTTTTTATTACAGTCAATACTTTGACAGAAGATATTTTCAGTATTTATATTTGCGTTATTGGTATTATTTTATTACGTTCACGAGATATTTCTCGTAAATGTTTTTTTCCACATATTTTAAAGATATTTCATCTTAATTCTATTAATTTCATTATTTATTCATGTATTTCTATTAATAAAATAGAGCCAAAAACGAAATTAATATTTGAAAAAAATTAAAAAGAAATAGTAACGTACATGATATATACGTATAAATCGAAGCGCGTGAGGTGTCATTTTCTTTGCCACTTAGTCCACGCCCTTTACAGCTCTATGCATGCTCTAGATTCCAATACTCTCTATCTCTCATGTTTAGTTGTTTTCTTAACGTGTTCTATGTGAATTGAGTCTTTTTTTTTACATGACAAACTTGACTAGCATATAAAATTGTTTTAATAATTTTTCATGTTAATAATTAATATTTTATTTATATTAATTTTCTAATTGTATTTTCTTTTAAATTTTTCAACAGGTATTGTTATTTGGTCTGTCCTAATGTTTATCTGTTGTGTTAAAAATTCAAAAAATCACAGTAAAACTAGACTATATTTGAATGGAAGTATTAAAATTTAAATTATAAATTGAAAGTCATGTGTTCAAGTGAGTGTAACACTCTCATTCAGTATACTCTTGTTACATCGACATTCAAAACATTATAATTCACGTTACAAAATATTTCATTATTGACACGATATTTTATTTAAATCCAAACACATTATATCTCATCAATCATATATTACTTATTTCAAACGGAATGATAATAATTTATCATTTATTTTATACTACATTAATTTAATGTTCAATTTCAATATTTCAAGTAAGTATATTAAAATAGCGAGATAAATTTCTTTAATCATAAATCTCTAATCAACATCTTCAAAGAATAAACTGAATAATTATATTTTAAGAATTATCTCTTAAAATTTCAGTATGATCTAATGATTAATAAAAAAAGATAATAATTTTATTGAGATAACTCACAAGTAAAATCAAAGTGTTCAACACCAAATTCTCTTTTACTCTAGGTGTAAGTGGGTGTTCAATTCGACTAAGATATCATTTAACACCTTAGATAGTTGAAACTTAGTGTTAAGTGAGTGTCTAGCTATCATAGAATATCGCTTAACTTTCTATAACTCTAGAACTCATTGATTTGAATGGATTTAAAATCTTTTAACATTTAATTATTTTCAATACTTTTTTTTTTTTTAAATTTCATTTACCCTTTTTTCTTATGTAAAATTATTGTTTTATCTAAAAGAAATTAATTTTCTTAAAACTAATTTTCAACAAATTTATACATTTTTTTTATTTCTATTATAATTAATTGTTCAAATAATCCATTTTCTGAAGATGCTTTAGTTGTGTTTATTTAGAGAATTTTATAGTTTGTAGGAAATTTAAATACATAAAGTTTGAATTGCTTACGTCTAAAATGTGTATAATTCTTTATGTATCTAATTTGGATAACAGGATCTAGATTTGTTGGATTTTAATTTTTTTATTTAAATAAAAACTTTCAACCTGAAAATTTATAGTTGATATCTATTAAACAATGAGTTTCATTTATATAGATTGACATTAACCCTCAGAAATAAATTTAGTCTATATTTAAGGGTAAATAATTTCAATAATTAAAAAGAAACTTTTATCAATATTAACTACAAAATCTTAATTTATAGGAATAAAATTTATTAGTTTTAATTAAAAACTTAATTTGATAAAAAAAATGATTCTAGTTGTTGGTTAAAAAAACTATTATTAACATTGATCAATAAATTAAATTGACTTATATTTTGTAGTTCATTGAAAAAAACATGCCTTTCAACAATATAAAAAATCGTATTTAATATTAACAGAAAAATATTATTTGTGTTGAAAAAAAAAACATTAACATTAACCATAAAATAATTTGTCTTTGATTTTTTAGATTGTTTGAAAGAAATGATATTGGTACTTGCATTTTGGTATTTCAAAGTTTCTAATATTTTTCTTGGAGGAAATTATTATATTAATAAATAATTTAATTTAATTTTTACTCATAAATAACAATATAAATAGTTTAATGTTTTATCTTTATATATTTATTTATTTTTAACCAAATTTCATATAATAACAAATTATTAACAAAATTGAAATATTAACCTAGGAGGGATATCAAAATATTTTTTCTTGAAAAAAGTCATTGTATTAATAAATTAGTTAATTTTATTTTTATTCATACATAATGATATAGATGGTTTAATTTTTTTATTTTCATATATTCATTTAGATTTTCTTTTATGATAAATATAGTTGGTTAACATATATGTCGTGAAATATAAATTTTATTATAAGTTTAGTGTGATTTTTTTTTTATTTTATATTTTTTTACTTTTAACAAATTTTTATATAATAACAAATTATCAAGGAATTTGAAATATTAACATAGGAGAGGTATCAAAATTTACAATAATATCTACCATCAACTTATTTACAAAATAATACCAATGTACAATACAAATAATCCTTGTATTAAGGACCAAATAATAAAATAAATTGATTTTAGTCTCTAATAAATTAGCCCAACATCAATTGAAAAATAATATGAAGTACACGTTACATCTAAATTCAGCCCATAATTTCTTAATATAAATTTAGTTTAAGATGTTCCAATCAACACAAAATCAAAGAGATAATATGAAAGAAAAAATATACAAAAAGTATTTTTAAAAGAAAAATTAAAATTATATAATTTTAGTAAGTAATAAAAATATTTCCATAAATTCTTAAAATTTAAAAATCTTCCAAATTTTTCTATCTAGACTGTATGAGAAAAATAAATCAACATATATACCAGATAAATAAATCAGATCTACAGAGTTTTTCTTTAAGAAGCCACACCTAAGCTTATTCTTGCTTTACCAATTTCCACACTATAGTTTAAGTGAAAGCTAAATCAGAATGTTCTAGGTGGCCTGATATTAATTCAAGGGTGTTGCTCCCTCCACTTCCCCAAGCGGGTCTTGCACTTCTCTACTATTTTAATGTATTTCAAAAATATTTTACACCTCCCCACTATTTTGTTTTATTCCAAAAATATCTTACACCTCCCCACTATCCTTAACCATCTTTCTCTTTCTCTCTCTACATTAATGGAACATTTACACGATTTGAATTTATGATATATTATAAAATATAAAATTAAGAAGAAACTTCAATATTAGTACTTCTACCATTTCTATTTTATAAAATTAAAAGTTAGATGCAAATATAAAATAATAAACATAATAATATTAATAATAAATAATAATATATTATTATTATTATATAATAACTTTATAATGACGAAAGAACTAAATAAATTCTAAATCTTTTAATAAATAACTTTTTTTTCTATATTTTAAGTATTTAATAATATTTTTATATTATTTATCTAATAAATTAAATATTTTATTCAAATTATTTGAGTCAAACATTAAAACATAATATAATGTAAAAAATTTGGACAATGATATTTTGACAACTTTTTTTTAACAATTTTTTGACAACAGGACACATGTCATCATTTTATTGATCTGTTTAAATTTATGTTTAAAAAAATATTTGAAACGGACCAATCATAGACTGTCACGTATGTGTTGTCAAAAAGTTGTCAAAAAAGAGTTGTTAAAGAGACTTTTTCCAAAAAAATTTATAGATATTATATGTAAAAGAAACACACACATATATAAATATTTTTTTAAAAATTTAGTACAAAATTTTACCATTTATTAAGTAATTTGAAAAAAAAAGATATATTCAACAACGAAAATAAGATTGAATCAAACGTATTTAAGAAAATATAAGAAAATATATCACAAGTTCAAATCTGAGTCATAGAAATGCTCCATTAATGAGCCATGGAAATGCTACATTAATGTAGAGAGAGAAAAATAAATATGATTAAAGATAGTGAAGAAATGTAGGGTATTTTTGAAATAAAAAAAATAATGGAGAGGTGTAAAATATTTTTGAAATAAATTAAAATAATGAAGAGGTACAAGACCCACTCGAAAAAAAGAAAGAAGCAACACCCTTAATTAAAGGGTGTTACTCCCTCCACCTCCACCAATACTCCCAGCACCTCCCCAAACCTCTTCAACTTTTTTTTAATTACAAAAGTATCCATATCTCTATCTCATTTTCACCCCCCAACCCCCACCCCCCTCGACTCTCCCAACACCTACTTTTCCAAATCTGGTTGTTCTCATCCCAATTTTCCTTCATTATTCAACTTTTCTTTTAAATTTTCCAACAATCAATCTATTGCAGAGTCTTAGATTCGGTGCATGTTTTATCTATTTCTACATGTCCAATGCTTCATTCTAACTTACAAAACCACATTTTTGAAACTGAATAATTCTTAAACAACACCGAGAGATCAAAAGTAATAAAATCACCCATATGCAAAGGTTCTTCATTTTGTTCGTGCATATTTAGCCCCATCGAAGTTTCTTCATTTGGGTGTTTGTTCACTAGATCCAGGACATCGTAAGATTCGATATTTTCACGCATCATATGATTATCAAACATTGCCATTTTCTAGGTAATTGGGAATGATTGCTTAAGGTTTCACACTCCTGTATTTAGGGTTTATATCAGTTGAAAGATCGGTTCTTGGTGATCGCAATGTTCAATTCAATAAGTACTAGGATCGATTTTTTTTGGAGGGAATATTTTTTTTTAGCTTTGAGATTTATCCGTTTAATATTTTCTTTATTTTTCTTTTCATGGTGATGCTAGAATATCATAGCAAGATTCTGGTGTTATTATGTTTAGATCAAGAAACTGTGAAGGCCCTGTGCGGTCCTTGTAGGTTTTGATCTTTGCTCCCACTTGAGCAGGGCGTTTTCGCAGTACCCTTCTCTCTATTCTTCTGATTGTGGCTGCTATCTGTCTTTACCACTTCTCCATAAACTTGTTTATGCAAATGTCTGCACTGATTAGTCAAAACATTGGAACAAAGGTTTTCTGTTGAGCTTATGGCTCGAAGATTGACAGACTCTCCATCAAATCTCATCCACTTGTCAATGTTTTACAGGATTAGGTTGGAAAAACCAAAAAGCAAAAAACACATGAGCAGCAGGAAAGCATTGACTTCGTTTAAATAAAGATTTTCTTAAACGGAATAAGGATTTTATTAAACGGATCTCAACGTTCGTGAACGGACTCAATATCCGTTATTTAAAGGGTATAAAAGGAATGGGAGGTGGAGGGAACAATACGTAGAGGTGCAGGAATTACAAGGCCTTAGATTGGGCTTAGAATAAAATCTAAGCGGCCCAAAATCCGCCTAAACTAGGTATTCTTCAGCTTTATACGAATTTGTCGTCTTCGCCAGAGCCTTACTCTTTTGCCTTTAGCGGTATTCTCTCTCTCTCTTCATGTTTGTTTCACTTTTGTATTTGATGTTTACTTTTATTTGTTGTGTAATTTGGAAATAGAAAGTTTGGTGGAGAAATTTTGTGTTGATACTGGTGGAAGACTAATGTTCTTAATGTATCTGAATTAGGTTTCTGTATTTACGACGAAGAGACTTGATTATACGGTGACATAAGAATGCAGAACGAGGAGGGAAAACTCACCGAGTTATACGTTCCTAGGAAATGGTATATACAAGTTTTGTTTCTGTAATTATGGGTTTGTTTGGTTGTTCTTTCGTGAAATTTGAACCGATGCCAAACCACGTTTCAGCTCTGCCACTAACAGACTCATAACTGCAAAGGACCATGCCTCGGTTCAGATGAACATTGGCCATTTGGATGAGAATGGTATCTACAATGGTCATTTTTCCACGTTTGCTCTCTGTGGTTTCGTTCGAGCACAGGTTCGTATGCTTTTGTTTTACCTTTTTCTGATGCATTATTGTAATCCGTTATGGCTTATGATGCCATGATTTTTGTGACAAGTAAACGTAAAATACTTTGTTTTTTCTAATTTATTATTAAGAGTGTCGGCCACTTAGACGTTTCAATAGCATTACGAATTCTTTTTTGCATGTTGGTTGATTTTGGCTAATTGTGCTTTTGCCCATATTTGTTTTGCAATTGTCTTTAGTGAATTACGTTTTAAAATAAAGTACTTGGTAGCATTTTTCGTTTATCATACGTACAACCTCTTTGTCTTGCAATGGTTGCT
This sequence comes from Vigna radiata var. radiata, assembly GCF_000741045.1. Classification (NCBI taxonomy): domain Eukaryota; kingdom Viridiplantae; phylum Streptophyta; class Magnoliopsida; order Fabales; family Fabaceae; genus Vigna; species Vigna radiata. The sequence goes on from NC_028357.1 coordinate 48,617,447, forward strand.
TTCCTATGTGGTATAAGTACGCAATCATTCTTCTTTTTGTTAATGTAGCTAGTCTTGTACCATCCTATACACCTCTTGTTACTTTTGGTTCGATGAAGCTACGATGGAATGGTATGATTAACATTTAAAAGTGAAGTAGATTATCGGGTTTGTGGCAGTTGTTTTTATTTTCATGCAGGATAGAAAATATATACTTTGATTGCCGTTGGGCTTATTGCACATGCAGAGATATTTCAAGGATGTTCCTGACAGTGCACTAGATGTACAAATGATTTTGTTTTCTTTTCCAGGGCGAGGCTGACAGTGCACTAGATAGGTTATGGCAGAAGAAGAAGACAGAAGTTAAACAACACTAGAAGTGATCAATTTTTTGCCCCAAGTTCTATGATTCCTGGACATATTTCACTATTATGATTGTGGAACTTTGGTAATTTAGTTATAACTTTTGCTATATTTTGTTTTTCTCAGCTTAAAGCTGCTTTTTGATCGATTGACACACTGCCTTCAGAATATTTGTTTCTTTCCTTCAATTAATATTGATTGAGGTTTAACTCAGTTCGTTGATGTGATCATTATCCTTGTAAAGAGTGATTCTGCGTCTTCTGCACCTCGACAAGTGGTATTAGTAGAGCCGTTAAAATGAGTCACAATCCGTGATCCAATCTGGTTTACCATTGGGTTGGGTTTAAAAAAATTGAATTTTTTTTATGCGGGTCAAATTTCAACCCGACTCATTAAAATTCGACTCATGCAGGTTGAATCCGTGGTGGGCCGAGTTGACCCGCCAACCCACTTACCTAATATTATTTTTTTAATTTATTATTTTATTTATGAAACCCTAAAAATAAAATACTCCCAAAAAAATAATCCCTTCTCTCACAAATCACTCTCATGGAAATTGCTCTCATTTGCGGTGTTGTCACTCTCACTTCATTGAAATTCTTCAAGTCTCACTTTTTCATTGAAATTAGAAGCAGGTTTTTTGTATGTTTTTTGTGTTTATTTTTGTATGACATTTGGATTATATTGTACTTTTTATTATTATTTTGAATTGTCTTCAATTTAACATCATTTTTTGGGAGTGAAATTTGTTTAAATTTGAATATAGAAAGTTTGTAATTTTTTTATTTAAAAAAAATTATAATTAAATGGGCTAGTGAGCCAACCTATTTACCCACCAACCCGTGGTGGATGAAGCTGGGTTCAAATTTTTCTGGCTCACTAATAAATGAGCAAGGTTGGGTTGACTTACTAAGTGACCAACTCATGGTGAGCCGGACCGGGTCGAGTCGGGTTACCCGTTTTGACAACTCTAGGTATTAGTGATCCTTACGTTTGATGAAAATCCATCTAGGCTGCATTGGCCTACACTGGTTCAAATTATTCATAAATTAAAATTAATATTATACATACACTAGTACAAAAAGTGCTTTAAACGGTCCTAATCCTTGTCATAATACTAGTCCTCCTACTCTTTCCAATCTTCATAATTGATATCATTTGTATATATGATTACGTGAATTTCAATAAAAAAATAAGAATTACTACTCATTAAAAAATGTTTTTTTTTTCGTGTGTATGTTTTGCTATCTTATATGTCACCCTCTATTATTCACACTAAGTATATTTTCCTAACTTCAACTTCAAATTAATAAACATAAATTTATAATCCAATGTAAGAAGCTATTTAAATAAAATAATAGTGTGTTATATATATAATTGAAAATTATGTTTATAACAATAAATATTCATGATGTTTATCTTGTTTTATACGTAAAAAGATTTAAGGTATGAAAACATAATGTAATTAGATTTTCTTTTAATCTTAAGGTTTATTCGTTAGAATTAATTGAGTATATTAACAATTATATCAAATTATTAAAAGAAAGGACATTGTTTGAAAAAAAATTTGCTTATTACTTCTCTTAAATTATCAGTTATTTGGATAAACTCGTCAAATACTTATATAAAACAATCTATCTACAAAAAATACAATCTAAATGTACAACACATATATAATTACTAATATTCTACAAAAAATTAATTCAAAATAACAAATCTTCATTATTATCCAAACATTTATTTTATATTTTAATTATTGTTGTATATATACAACTCACACCTCAATAAAATATGCAATAATAAATTACTAAAAACAAATTTTTACTTTTTCTTAAAAAAATATATATTTTAATTAACAAGATAAATATATAGGGTTAAATATGTTTTTAGTCCTATACTTTGGGGCGATTTTAGTTTTAGTTCCTCTTTCAAACTAAGGTACAATTTAGTCCTTCAACTTTAGAAAACTTTCTGGTTTTAGTCCTTTTTACCAAATTTTTTAAACTTTATTTGTTGTTTCAAACGCGTTTCTATGTTAATATTGAAGCAAAAATATGTTGTCAATCAGTGTAAACAATCCAAATGCTATAACGAAAGATGTTTGAAACAACAAATAAAGTTAAAAAAATTTGGTAAAAAGGACTAAAACCAGAATTTTCTAAAGTTGATGGACTAAATTGTACTTTAGTTTGAAAAAGGGACTAAAACCAAAATCGCCCCAAAATATAGGGACTAAAAACATATTTAACCCATATATATATATATATATATATATATATATATATATATATATATATATATATAAATTAAGTCATTTGGATATAGATGAATTTACTTTATTTAAAAAAATTAAAACTTAATTAAATCAAAATAACAAATATAGAACCTTAATTAAATATGTAATGCATGTGATACTGACATATGGTACTACCACTACATCATACTGATAGTGTCATATGATACGATACAAACACTAATGGAAAAATGACTTTTTATGACGTACAAAATTGACCTATTATGACGTAGTTTCTGGGGGACATAGTTCTGGGCGTCATAATAAGTCTACGCATTTTATGACGTAGCGGAAATTTACGTCATAATAGCTTGAACATATTATGACGTAGTTTCCGAAATCCGTCATAATATGCGCAAAAGTTATTATGACGTAGATTTAGTGATACGTTATAATATATGGTTTTCAGAAACTAACATATTATGACGTAGTTTCTGAAATCCGTCATAATATGCGCGAAAGTTATTATGACGTAGATTTATTGATACGTTATAATATATGGTTTTCAGAAACTAACATATTATATGAACATTTTTTTTAATAAAATACAAATTAAAAAATAAAAGACAAAAAAAATCACAAACACATGACATGTTTTTTTAACTTTGTTGATAACATAGTAAAAAAAATAACCTGATTACATCAAATTTTAAAATTTGAGATCTAAATGAGATTTAAGAAAAATTGAAGATCAATTTGAAATATTTTTATCAAAATTGAGACGAGAAGTTAAACCTATTTCATTTTAATTATACCTCTGCAATTCAGGTTTACTTATCTTATATCAGGATTAACACAATTGTACAAACTTGTTTCTAAAAATTTTTAGAGATTCATCGCTTAAAAAAATAAATTAAGACTTAAACAATTTTTTTAATGTGGCTTTAGACAACTCTATATGATTCTTTACTCTTTTGTGATTATAAACGTGTGTCTAGATCTTTAATCTGAGTTTTCTATGTAGATTAGAGATGTTTAAGATTTTTTTGTCTGTGTGGATTCTTTGTGGGTGAGAGTTCTTCACGTGAGGTAAGGAAAGCTTTTGTTTTTATAACTTCTAGCTATGAAGTTGTGAAATGGAATCAATATTCTGTAATTGATGAAGAAAAAATCTGAATTTGTTGATTTTTGATATGTATTGATTTTGTAGAATTGTTTTTGTGTTGAATTTGTATGGTTGACTTAAGGGGTCTTGAGGATGTATCATATAACTGATTTGGTTTGTTAAATAGCATTTTTGTACTTTGGTTGATGTTGTTTGAGCTTAAACTTATGCTTAGAGGTCTCGATAAACCAAATCAGTGATATGATACATCTTATGCATGTTTGCATTAAGTGATCTCGTTGGACAAAAGCATAATTCCTCAAGTAAAAGAGATAGGGAGAACGAGTGATTTTCTTGCGATAAGTAATTTTAGAAAGTCAGAGAAGTGGTGGTTTGTTTGGGTGATATTTGAGAATTGCTCCCAATGGTCCTATTTATTGAGCGAAAAACATGCTTGTTAAGCGATATTTTGGAAGATTTTCTTTCATTGCTCACTCGTTGGACGAGCCATGGCGTCTCTCAATTACGGAAAGAAAGTTCAAGTATGATGTTTATTTTATTGTCAAGAAAGAAACATTTAATTGAAGTTAAATGGTGATTGAAAATCTAAATGCAATATATGAACTACATATAATGTAAATTAACTTAGATATATTTGGTTGTATGATTTAGAGATAATGTAAATATTTCCAATTAGGAAATACTACATTGATCCCATATTATGATATATTGAGAGGTTGATTGTGTAAAAGGTCTTTTTTGACTCTTATAGAATCATACTCACATAGAAAAATATGTTTACTTCCGAGAGTTAAAAGAGGTTTCATGTATGGAAGAAAAAAAAAATATTATACATAAACTAATTACATAATTCATAAATTCATTTTCATTTTTTAATGTATTATACATCATAATACCATATTTATTTTCTTTCTTATTTGATACATTGTTTAATTATTTGTATGTGAATATAACTATTAAATATTTTAATTATTTATTTTATTATAGTAATTAATTAAAACAATTATTTATGATAAGTTGTTTGTCATAATTATATTT
>NC_028357.1:48623535-48627206 GCF_000741045.1 Vigna radiata var. radiata
TTAAATTAAAATAAAAAATATAAAAATTGAATTAAATATGTTAAAAACGTGATACTATCCCATCATACTCACGTCACAAAAATATGATGATACATTGTAGATAGTATGCCCAACGTTAGCTCCACCTTGAGAAATACATTAAAAACAAACCAACACCAAGCGAAGCCATCTTAATACACCAAAATAATCCCTAAAATCAATCCTATCGCAATCTGAAACTACGAAAGGGGAAAAAGAAAAGAACTTGCAAGATATCTGACAACGAGCAACGATTTCAAAGTGTTGGGCCAAGACGTCGACGACCCACTGGCAACCTAGCACGCTAGAGACCTGGCTCAGCGAGCCAATGTAGGCGGTGGATGTGTCGGCGACGGCAGGCTTGGTGAAAGGAGACGTGACGGGCTTAGCGGAGCATACGACAAGGTGCATGAGAGAGGAGAGTGAAAGAGGGGACCTCCCCGGAGAAGAGGTTGTTGGAAAGGTCGAGGATTACCCTCTTGGTGTCACTGAAATCATTTTGAAAAGGTTAAAACCATTTAGGCGTCCCTATTTTCGTAAGGTATTCCCATTTTGGTCTCCTTCTTTTAAAACTTCTCAATTGGGTCCTTATAACTGGTAATTTCAAACAAATTAGTCCCTACCGTTAAAAATCGTTAACGGTGTTAATTTTCTGCTAAGGTGGTTCGATGATGTGTTAAATTAGATGATACGTGGCATGCCGTTGTTGACCAGCTTTGACCAGAGAGGCAGCGTCCAATGATATGTCGCCACGTGGCAACCCTCTTTCTCACCCAATTAGGGCTTTCTGATGTGCAGAGATGAGAAAGGCTTATGCTTCTGCGCCGTGAAGTGATTTTTGGTGATGAAGACTGGAATCTTGTGAGAACCTGGTGGCGCGATTGGACTTGGTTTTTTGGCCTTTTCTGGTTTCAAATTGCAGGTGGCTTTTCACGGTGGCTCTGTGGTGGTCTGATGTTGGTGAGCGATTTGCGTTGATGGTACGCGACGAAGAAGATAGGGGTTCGCTGTTTGAATTCGGCTTGGAGGAGATGAATGATGGTGCGTTGCAGATGAACTGGGTTCTTTGACCTTTTGATTTTGCAGGTGAATCTGATGATCGAGGCGAAATCGTGGTGGTGGCACGATTTCTTTGGAGATGCAAAGGGAGAGTCGCGACTTGCTTGTGCGAGGAAGACGGTGATGTGCATTGATGGAGGAGCGAGCGCCATGGCTGAGGCGTTACGGTGGTTGCTGCGGGACCTTGATGGCTGGTAATGGTGACGACATTGTGGTGGCTAGATTTGGGGTTCTCTTCTCTGCTTTTGGATTTCGCAGGTCTGGTGAGAATGATGGAGAGGCTGGCGGTTCGTTGCGGTGGAGATTGAGCGACACAACGACGATTTGCGATTGAGAAGACGTCCTCGCGTGGTGGCCTGTGATGGTCCGATGAGCTGCCATGGTCGCCGGATGAAGGCGCAAGGAAGATGGTCACGACGACGCTTTTCGCTGACGGCGGCTAGGGTTTGGGAGTTTAGGGTTTTTGTGAAGAAGATGATGACGTGTCCAAGGTGTGATGTGGCAAAATCTGGTTGGTTCACTGATTATTGCACATTTAAATAATTTAACACATCATCAAACACCTGTGCAGAAAATTAACACCGTTAACGATTTTTAACGGTAGGGACTAATTTGTTTGAAATTACCAGTTATAAGGACCCAATTGGAAAGTTTTAAAAGAAGGGGACCAAAATGGGAATACCTTACGAAAATAGGGATGCCTAAATGGTTTTAACCTTTTGAAAACGGTGTAGGGAGATTGATGACTTTCATTGATAAATGTTCCTTGAAGAGAGTTAAACCCACTTCTTATCCTCTTTTTCAAGCAATTTTTTCAGAAGCTCCATAATTTTCTTTCCTGACTTCCATAATTTCTTTTTCATTTTATTCTTTTTAAATTGTATAATTCGAAACTATTTTTGAAGAACAAAATGAATTTCAAATTATTCATTTTAAAAGAAAAAAATAATGAATTAGATAGTTTTCCGGAAGTTAAAAAAAAAAGCTAGGTTTTGATTTTCTGCTATTTTAAAGTGTGTGCATACATTAGGAGATGAAAAAAGTGGGTAGAAGATATAAGGATTTCGGTATAAATAATTTTACTTTTAGTCCAAAAATATTTTTTTATATACGAAACTAATATTTGTAAATTATCAAATCTAAGTTTATTATTATTTTTTGTTAAGAAATGCTAATTTCAGTTANGAAACTAATATTTGTAAATTATCAAATCTAAGTTTATTATTATTTTTTGTTAAGAAATGCTAATTTCAGTTAGAAAATCGATTAAAGATGGTTTTAAAGATAAAATATTTATTTTAATAATTCTTTTTCTTTTTATCAAAATGAAATAATGTTAAATTATATTAATAAATAACATTTAATTTAAAGTATAACTTTGATGTAAAGATTCTAATGTGATGATTATTAGAATATAAGGTATTAAAGTTATTGGGATTATTTTAGAGTTATTAAAATTAATCCATCTCTTCTCACTCCAAAAGGGCATTTTGGTATTTTACTAAAATTAATTAAAATATCATTAAAAGAGGAAAAATTTTGACTAATGTTGACATAAGTTAAGTTTCTGAAAGAAAAGAGAGAACCTAACATTCTCACAAAAGCAAGAAGGAAACTCTAACTTTCACAGAGAAAAAACTTGGCATAAGAGGAGGGAGAATATTGACAAGAAGAAAATTGACAGGAAGAAGTGAACAACGGATCCAGGTAAGTTCTCTTTTATATGAGAATAATGAATATCATAAAAATTCAAGATCCTATTCAATTCAAAAATTAAAGGATTGCTTACAAATCACATTAGACATCATTATAAATCTTACAATCTCACTTATACTAACATTATAAATTTTACAATCTCACTTATACTAACATCTATTAATCATCATTATGAAAATTTGTTTTTTAAGAAAAAAACAAAACAGGAGGAATTACATTAAACCATGATAAAAATTATACTTCATGAAATATAAACAAATTTATGAAAAAAAAATATTAAGTTTTTTATTAAAATGTGATTAGTTATTTGAATCATATTCAAGCTAATTAAATAGAATATCTGAAAGTCTCTTCAAAGTATATTCCAAAACATGAATGACTCTCATAAACTTAGCATAAATAGAATGCACCCTACGATAACATTTTACTGCACCCTCTAGAGGACCTAATTTCATCATCTCCATCATCTTTCATGTTCTTCATCTTCTCTTCTTCTATTTTTATGTTATTTCTACATTTCATGGAGTATTAAGTTTCTAGGATTGATATTTCTTAAATGGATTATGAGGTTAGATGAATAAATTTATTTATTCTTTTGATTCTCGTTGTGATTCATTTTTAACTATCTCTACATAAGTGAACTAAAATAGTTGTTAGTTTAACTTAATGAAGTTAAACGATCTAGTCAGTTGAATTAGTGTTAAACTAGGAGTTGTGAAACTCATCAAACCAGTTGTGTTAGTTTGTAAAATCAGGAGTGGTCAAACTTGTTTGTAATCTTTTAGGGTGTGTTCTTTTGGATGGATTTGAGGGATATGATTTGGGGAAGATGATTTGAATGGATTTGAGGGATATGATTTGGGGAAGATGATTTGAAT
>NC_028357.1:48634121-48636398 GCF_000741045.1 Vigna radiata var. radiata
ATTTCCAATTAGGAAATGCTACATTGATCTCGTATTATGATACATTGAAACGTTGTTGTAATAGGATTTTTCTAACTCTTCTAGAATGATACTCATGAAAAAAAAATATGTATAGTTGCGAGAAGTGAAGGATGTTTCATGTAAGGAAGAAAAAAAAAATGGTAAATAACTAATTACTTAATTCATAAGTTTATTTATATTTTTTTTCATTTATTATATATCATAAAACTACATTTATTTTCTTTCTTATTTGATGATTTTTTAATTATTTGTATGTGAATATAATTATTACAATATTTAAATTATTTATTTTATTATATTAATTAATTTAAACAATTATTTGTGCTAAGTTGCTTGTCATAATTATACTTCTTAAAATGTTTAAAAGAAATGTGAAAGAGATCATTATGATCTTTTGACATTTGTAAATCACAATTCTCACCTAACTTAATTTTTACATTATATATAGTTTGTCATAGAATTCTACTCTAACATATTCTCAAAAATAATATTTCATTGTTTGGAATATTTAACTCGGTATTCATCCTATCTTAAAAGCATGAATGCTTCAAAATTCTCAACACTTGTTTTGTTTCTCATCATTTTATTGTGTTCAGTACTCAATTCGCATTCAACCTCTGGTTTGGATAACCATGTAAAACTCAAAAGGAATTTGGTAAAGGTTTTTTTAACTTTCAAGACACATATCAACAAAATGTCTCATACTTTTGGCGACCACGATCCTCCTAGTGGTCCTAATCTTGGTCATAATATTAGTCCTCCTACTCTTCCCAATCTCCATAATTGATATCATTTGTATACATGATTACATGAATTTCAATAAAAAATAAGAATTATTACTCATTAAAAATGTTTTTTTTTTCGTGTGTATGTTTTGCTATCTTATATGCCACCTTCCATTATTCACACCAAGTATATTTTTCTAACTTCAACTTCAAATTAATAAACATAAGTTTATAATCCAATTAAGAAGCTATTTAAATAAAATAATAGTGTTATATATATAATTGAAAATTATGCTTATAACAATAAATATTCATGATGTTTATCTTGTTTTATACGTAAAAAGATTTAACGTATGAAAAAACAATGTAATTAGATTTTCTTTTAATCTTAAGGTTTATTAATTAAAATTAATTGAGTATTAGCAATTTATATCAAATTATTAAAAGAAAGGACATTGTTTGAAAAAAAAGATTGTTTATTACTTCTATTAAATTATCAGTTATTTGGATAAAGTCGTCAAATACTATGTAAAACAATCTATCTATAAAAAATACAATATAAATGTACACCATATTACTAATATTCTAAAAAAAATTAATTCAAAATAACAAATCTTCATTCTTATCCAAACATTTATTTTATATTTTAATTATTGTTATATATATACAACTCACACCTCAATAAAATATGCAATAATAAATTATTAAAAACAAATTTTTACTTTTTTCTTAAAAAAATATATATATTAATTACTGTTATAATAGACATTTATAAACGTCGGTTCCTATAAATGACTTAGAAGTCTAGATCTCTCATAATGGATATCTAAATAGTTGTTTCATTTACAAAGAAATTCTCTTTCATTTTTTACATCTGATATTTAAGAGTCAAACGTTTAAAGAATGACGTTAAAACCCTTTCCTACACTAATAATACACTTTTCTTTCCTGAAAGTTATTTTCAATTTAACTGTGATTTCCTTGGTTGATTCTAAAACTTAGGATATTGGATATTTAAAACGAGCAACGTGGAAGACAGGGAGCCAGTTGATGTCACTAAAATCATTTTGAAAACGGTATAGGGAGATTGATGACTTTCTTTAATAAATGTTCCTTGAAGAGAGTTAAACCCACTTCTTATCTCTTTTTCGAACTTATCAAACCACTCTCAAGCAATTTTTTCAGAACCTCCATAATTTTCTTTTTCATTTTATTCTTTTTAAATTTTATAATTCGAAAACTATTTTTGAAGAACAATATGACTTTCAAATTATTCATTTTAAAAGAAAAAAAAATTGAATTAGATAGTTCCCGGAAGTTAAAAAAAAAAGGCTAGGTTCCGATTTTCTGCTATTTTAAAGTGTCTGCATACTTTAGGAGATGAAAAAAGTGGGTAGAAGATATAAGGATTTCGGTATAAAGAATTTTACTTTTATTCCAAAAATATTTTTTTATATACGAAACTAATATTTGTAAATTATCAAATCTAAGTTTATTATTATTTTTTGTTAAGAAATGCTAATTTCAGTTA
>NC_028357.1:48643908-48645020 GCF_000741045.1 Vigna radiata var. radiata
AAAAAATCACAAACACATGACATGTTTTTTTAACTTTGTTGATAACATAGTAAAAAAAATAACCTGATTACATCAAATTTTAAAATTTGAGATCTGAGATTTAAGAAAAATTGAAGATCAATTTGAAAATATTTTTATCAAAATTGAGACGAGAAGTTAAACCTATTTCATTTTAATTATACCTCTACAATTCAGGTTTACTTATCTTATATCAGCATTAGCACAATTGTACAAACTTGTTTCTAAAAATTTTTAGAGATTCATCGCTTAAAAAAATAAATTAAGACTTAAACAATTATTTTAATGTGGCTTTAGACAACTCTATATGATTCTTTACTCTTTTGTGATTATAAACGTGTGTCTAGATTTTTTGTGGTTGAGAGTTCTTCAGGTGAGGTAAGGAAAGCTTTTGTTTTTATAACTTCTAGCTATGAAGTTGTGAATTGGAATCAATATTCTGTAATTGATGAAGAAAAAAATCTGAATTTGTTGATGTATAATATATATTGATTTTGTAGAATTGTTTTTGTGTTGAATTTGTATGGTTGACTTAAGGGGTCTTGAGGATGTATCATATAACTGATTTGGTTTGTCAAATAGCATTTTTGTACTTTGGTTGATGTTGTTTGAGCTTAAACTTATGCTTAGAGGTCTCGATAAACCAAATCAGTGATATTTTACATCTTATGCATGTTTGCATTAAGCAATCTCGTTGAACAAAATCAAAATTCCTCAAGTAAAAGAGATAGGGAGAACGAGTGATTTTCTTGCGATAAGTAATTTTAGAAAGTCAGAGAAGTGGTGGTGTGTTTGGGTGATATTTGAGAATTGCTCCCAATGGTCCTATTTGTTGAGCGAAAAACATGCTTGTTAAGCGATATTTGGGAAGATTTTCTTTCATTGCTCACTTGGACGAGCCATGGTGTCTCTCAATTAGGGAAAGAAAGTTCAAGTATGATGTTTATTTTATTGTCAAGAAAGAAACGTTTAATTGAAGTTAAATGGTGATTGAAAATCTAAATGCAATGTATGAACTACATATAATGTAAATTAACTTAGATATATTTGGTTGTATGATTTAGAGATAATGTAAATATTTCCAATTAGGAAAT
>NC_028357.1:48646475-48680734 GCF_000741045.1 Vigna radiata var. radiata
TTAAATTAAAATAAAAAATATAAAAATTGAATTAAATATGTTAAAAACGTGATACTATCCCATCATACTCACGTCACAAAAATATGATGATACATGAACAATTTTTTAAATAAAATATAAATTAAAAAGTAAAAAAAAAAAAAATATTACGATTACATGTTTTTAAGCTATTGATAGCGTTGTAAAGAAAATAATTTAATTGCATCAAATTTTAAAAATTGAAATCTAAATGAGACTTAAAAAAAACTAGATATTAATTTGAGATTTTTTGATGAAGATTGAGACCAGAAGTTAAATCTATTGCATTTTAATTACTCTTATGCAATTCAAGTCTACTTATCTTCTATCATGATTAGTATATTTGTACAAACTTAAAAGTTGTTAGAGGTTCATTGTATAAAAAAATAAATGAAGACTTACTTGAGGTGATTGAGGAGATGATTTGAAAGATGATTTGAAAAAGAGTGATGAAATGGATTTTGAGAGAATCTAAGGGTATTTCTATTTATTTTGATAACTAAATTAAATAAATATTTTATTAAAAAGTTATTTAGATTATGATATGATAATTTTTTTATAATAAATTATGTGTTAACCTCATAAAAAATTATTTTTTTCATAAATAAATAAATAAGAATTTACAACCTAGTACATAAACTACGCTTAGAAAAAGTTGTTAAAAAAATATTTTGTATGTGAAGTTAAAATTGGTGACGATTTGGTGGTGTATGAGTAGGAAGCATCTACGGGGTCAGTCATGATCCCAAACGAAGAACCATAGATTCAGGATTCGGTTATGGCCATGGATTTGTACAAGAATCCCACGAAGCTCGAATACTACCATGACATGTGGAGCCTCCAGTGCACTGCTACACTATTATCTCACTTCAAGGTTAATTTCTATTACTTCTTGTTATTAAACCCATAATTTTTCCGAAATGACAAATATGGGAAAGGGCGAAGGACTATACAGAGACGGAAATTTTAACTCGCTTCTTTATTGATGTAAAATGAAAAGGGCGATGATGGTAGACATGTTTTGATATTGGACCGTACGATATTCCATCCTCAAGGAGGTGGACAACCCGCGGATACTGGCTTTGTACTCATTCATGGCTTAGAAAACAAATTTCTGGTATCAGATGTTCGATCCAAGGATGGAATTGTAAGTTTCAAGAATGAAAGTTCTTTTTTGTTGTCGAACATGTCTCTGGGGTGGTCATCAATTATTTTGTAGACATCCTCGGTTTTTTTTTTTTTTTTATTATTATTATTATTATGATGATGATGATGATGATGTAGGTTTTTCACTATGGGTTCTTTGAGAATTTGGGAGGGGAATTTGAGCCTACACACGAGAAAGGGAATGAGGTTTCACTGTTTGTTGACGAGCACAGGCGAAAACTGAACTCCAGGTTAACTTCTTTTTTCAGGGGATGAAATTCTTCAAACATTTATCTTTGTGTTCTTTCCTTTCCTTTTATATTGAGTTGAGATATCCCACATATCTGATTTTTCTGAAGCGTACTTTTTATTTTTCTTGTGCAGCTAGGGAAATGCTTTACCATCTGTACTTAATTTATTCTCCGTTCTTCCCTTGTGGATCATATGATATTACAAATTTTTTTATTACTACTTTTTTTTAGAGTGTACTCTAGCTTGGATTTTATTTCTGCCAGGCAGTTTTTCTGTTTCGAATCTATGATTATTACTGCACTGCTTATAAGAAAATTTATAATTCTGTTTCTGTAAATCTCATTTTTCCTTGCTTATTTCCTGTGTAGATTGCATTCAGCGGGACATTTGCTTGATATTTGTCTGCCAAGAATAGGATTGGGTCATTTAGAGCCTGGCAAAGCCTACCATTTTTCTGATGGGTATATCATTTTACTGCTTTTTATGCTTTTTGGTGTGTACTGAATTCATGGCCTGAATATGAGTGCTTAATCTGAACTAGGTTTGAAACATGAAAGTTATCTGTCTAATACTCAAGCTAACAGGCATTGTTCAAGTTATCAAATCATTGCTGATCTAGGATAATACTAATGATGATTAAGTGGGTTTATTAGAAGTCTACAAATACAATAAACCCTTAAATTGTTCATAAAGATTTGCGTGGTGCCACCTTAGTCTTCTAGTGGTTTTTTAACCAGTCCTTTATAATATAGAATTAAGTTATGTTTAGATCTTTGAGGGACTTGTATGGTGGAAAAAAACTTCGCAAGACTAATATAAATACAAAATAATAGGTGAAAGACCAAATTAGGGGTTTTCTCAAAAGAAAGATCTTACAATTGCTAAACTCCTGTTGTTGTAATCCCATAAGTATTTGGTTTAAATGTTTTCCTAAGTTACGAAGTTTGCTCCGTACTCGCTATTGCATCATTTCCAGGCCTTGGGTTGAATATAAGGGTACAGTTCCACAAAATGAATTACAGAGTAAGCAAAAGGATCTAGAGCTGGAGGCCAATGCATTAATTTCCTTGGGAGAAAGAGTAAGTTGTTATGTTCGTAAATTGCTTTTTATGTGACATCAGGCTCTGAAAATCTTCACCTTACGGTATAGATTTCTGTTCATATATTACCATATGATGAAGCTGCTAAGATTTGCGGAGGGAGTCTTCCTGATTATATTTCTAAGGTCAGTCTATAAAAGATATATTCTTACTGCAAATAATTTCATGTGTTATTTACACTTAAGTATTAGCTTTTCTATGACCAATAGCCATAATGCCATTCCTGTCACATCGTTATCTTACAAGGTGCCTTCCTGTGTGGGCAAGACCTTTTTGTTTTTCTGGATAAAACAATAAACTTGTGTTAGATTTGCTGTCAAAGTTCCACTGGCAACATTACATTACTATATCTTTGCATCCCTTTGCATCAGGAATATTCCAGCTTATAAGTTTATTCCGTTGGTCTCTGATACTGAAATTCTGTGTGGTACAGAAGACTCACGCTTATGGTATTCTATCCACATTGTAGCAGCCCTCATAAGTCCTGACTATGAAAATCTAAGAAACTCTTGTTCCGTCCATTGTGAATGTGATAACATCAGTGAAGGAACACGGCTGTTTTCCCTTTGCTGCCTTCTTCTTGTATTTGTTTGTTTTTGTCGGTCAGTAATGACTGACTTCTTGCCCTATACTAAAACCAACCTGGAGAGGGTCATATACTAGACTTCGATCATGTTGGTTGACTGTTTTGAAACTGTTTATGATTTCTCAAATTTGCAGTCACGTGAGGATATTTTAACGTGTTTGTCTATTGAGCACATTTTTGTTCTCTAAAAATTTGTCTTTGTAGTACTAAAGAAAGCAGAAAAAGAGAATGAGAAAACACTTTCCAACTATTTCTATTTTTTTTTTCTTGAAACACCTGTTTCGAAAATAATTGTCAAAACTCTACAGATTTTAGATGAGAAATTGATTTACGAGTAGTGTGGAATCGTTTTAATCTATGAAAATGGTTTTTTGAAGTAACTGTGTTCTGTTTTCCGTTTTTTGTTGACGTCTAAATCAATGTACTATTATTATTCACACTGCCGTATTATTTTTATAGAGTATGAAATCGGTGGTTGTATCTGGTAAGCAGTTTTATAATGTCAGATATCTTCAACGCCCAAGCTACAGGGTCCTTGCTTATGTGGCACTTTCTTAGGATGGAACTGTAGCAATTCTTTGAAATTAGCTGACGGATAGCATTCACTGTCTCACATATGTGTACATCTCACGCTTATGCATATATTAAAGTATACAAAACTATGTTAATTTCATCTCTAGAACGAATCTGGTTTTGTTCTTATTTTCTGCACCACTACATTATGTTTCAATATTGATGCATCCACTCTCACAGGAAAGCACACCTCGCATTGTGAGGATAGGAGATAATCCTGGCTGCCCCTGTGGTGGTACTCATGTTGCTGACATTTCAGACATCGTACAAATTAAGGTATGGAATCCATTATTTGAACTAGTCTGCTAGTTTGGTTTGATATGATATTTTTTGTGTAAGTTTGCTCTTTGTAATCAGCAGGCTTCACTCTTTGTAAGTAGCAAGCACCAATGAATTTCATTCATTGAAACTGTTGAATTAATGAAAATTTTGTTGTTCAAAGACCTAATACTTAGTTTATAAAATGAAAGACTTTTTTTAGTTTTATTTTATTGCTTGGTAACAATTTTGTGCTATATGCTTCTGTAATCTGTGTATATGATCAGGTTTCGCAAATTCGGTCGAAGAAGGGGCAAACAAAAGTCTTTTACAAAGTGGAGTCCTAGTTATATGCGGTTGAGTCTGCTGCTGTAAACTGCTATTTTAGCTCTGTACTTTTCTGACTACTCTCTGATAAGCATCGCAGAAAACTAGCTTTCTATTTAGGTCCTCATTAAATAAGCTTCTTTTGTAATCATTTACAAAAGAAAACAAGATTGTAAAAGAAACAAAGGTTTTATTCAAGTTAAAATCATGTCATGTATATGTAATGTAACTGAGAAAAATTGTCAGAGTGTCTTAGTTTGCTCACTCACATGACACACCATTATCCGCTTCGACATGCCATATTCTCTTCAATCCAAATCCTGGTTCTGATTTCCAAAATTCAAAGTAATCAATCAGCCTTGGATTTGCTTGAAACTCACGCGTATTGATATGTTGACTACTAGACAATATCTTTGAAATGCAGGTAGGTATGTGGTTTTGTCGCCTCCTCTCTAAAGAGATTATGCACGTCACGATCACAATGATTTTGATCTTTCTCTGTCCCAGCTGTTCTCATGCTAATGAGAAAATTGAATAGTTTAAAGTTTAAAAACAAATGGGTGGTAGTGATGAGTTTGGCACCTTGTCAAAAGTCGAAACTCTTTTTCTTTGTTTAGACTGCCAAAAATAGGGGTGCAAGAATGGTCCGTGTAAATCTATCTGCATGGAAGGGTATAATGCGCAGCTCCTTTCTTTTGCTATCAGCCGCCACACCCTTTTGTTCAAAGTGGCAGCATCCTTGCTGAGTATCGTATGGTCCATAAATAAGCCGTAACATTATAACCACCATTATTACTCGGTCAATTTCCTGAAAAATACTCTGTATGGAGACACGTGAGTGCAAAAGCAAGATGAACAACACACAAAGTTCAGCCATTCAGCTCACTGGCAGCATCTCTGCATGTGTTTGGCAGTAATGTAATGAGCATCTATTCTATACCATAAAGTAACATCACTACTCCAACTCTTTCTTAGACACAGCCTAAACCAATAATTGTAATTGTAATCTCTAAACTTGCTATTATTATTTATCTGATTTAATAGCCTCAATTTTCTTAATTCATTGTCGAATCAGTTTAAAATGTATACCAAATTCAATTCAAAACAACTTAGATCGTATCAGAGTTTATATTATTTATAAAGATACATAATAAAAATAATTTATAACTGTGCTAGAAGATTGGATTGAATATGTTTTGAAGACAATAATTATCTGATTTAATAGCTTCAATTTTCTTAATTCACCACCGAATCAATTTAAACGTATACCAATTTCAATTTAAAGCAACTTAGATCATATCAGAGTTTATATTTTTCTATATAAATAGTTTAGACTTTCAAAAATTCCATTTGTAACTTATTATAGGACAACTAATTGTATAGTTTTTCGAATATATATGTATATATATAACTTTGAAAATAAACTTACGATAATTATATTCATTACTTAAAAATCATAATAAAAGTATGTCTATATATAAATTCAGTTTGATCTGTTTTTAAAATCAAATCTAAAACTCAACTAATAAACAACGGTTTTTGGTTTAGTTGTTTTCCAAAATTTATGGATATATTTCTCTGTTTCTCTCAACATTTGAAAAAACAAGATTGAAACTTTAACCCGGAGAAAAGAAAAAGAAAAAGAAAAGAAAGGCATTAAAAAACTAAAAATCTGCACATTAACGATAAAGGAGAAAGAGAAAAGGGAAAAGTCAACGAGTGAGGAGAGAGGTTGACTTGAAAAAATGAAGGGTTGGTGAAGAATAGGGGTAAATCTGAAAGAGCGAAGAGGACAAAGAAGAGTGAAAGAGAGTGATTTGGGTTGGCAACGGCTAATATATACCATCCAATTCCAAATGCAATTTCATTGTGATACGGATTCTCCACTTGTTGCCGCACACACACACATACGCCACGCTAAACGCAACCAAATATATTTTCTTTCTCTGCCCTTTCGGGATTTGCTAAGTCACACACTCTCTTGTATATATACTTCCACTCTCACTCACTCCTTTCTCTCTTCTATCATACCCGCATTCTCACAATCCTCCCTTTCTTTTTCCCTTCCCTCTTCACTTCTCATTCATCTATTGGGTTCCTCGCTGGTCAGTTACTTTTCTTAAATTTTCTCTCTTTCTCTATTATGCCTTTTCTAAGCTGCCCTCTTCAAAAGCCTCGATTTTTATTCTTTCTTCTTGTTTCGGGTGTCTCTTATTATTAGCATTTCCTGTGGTTTCATTTTATTTCATCTCGGGTTTCGTTTTTGAACTTTTACTTGCATTGGGTGCTCATAGCAATACCTTCAGAGTAGCCAGCTTTTCTCTGAGAGAAATTGGTGCCGAGCAAAATCTGCTTCCCGTCATTTGCTCATCGCTGGGCCATTGGACAACCTTTCTGAATGAATTAATGTTTATATTTAAACCCCCCCTCTTTTTTTTAAGGGGGTGTTGGTGGAGGGTCTTTGTTGTTAAGCTGTTTTTGTTGTGTGGATTGCTTGAACTAATCTAGGTTTTCAAACCGAAGAGTTATATGATAACTTTATACACGCGTAGATATGTAGTTTAATTTTTATGATCTCCCTGTTGATATGTATTGCCTGCAATTCTGAGGTGGAAGCTAATATTTTACTGTGCAGATTCTTCATTTTTCTTGTGTATCATAGTTTGGACTTTCATTGTTTTCGTTGTCTTTGTATGAACCTTTCTGTATGGATAATGGGCATCATGATGGAAGATCTGATATTCTTGACCCGGGATAAAGAATAATATCAAATCTCTCGATCAAAATCTCTGAATTGGATGCTTTGTAATAATTTCTTCAATATCAGCAATTCCCCAAACAATCCATGAGGTTCATCAAAGTCTTCAAAAAAAAAAACAAAACTGGCTATATGTGGAACCGAATGCTGATACTGAAAAGCTATAAGTAAAAGTTCTACAAATTTTAAGTCTTATTTTTTAATTCTAGCCGTATATTTTAGTGCTTGGTGATCTCATGTCAAATTGTTGTGGTATTTTGCCATTTGCGAGTTTGTCCTATCCTTGTGTAAATTATTTTGATTTGGTCCATTTACTTTTTATGTTAGCATCGTTTGTTCAGATAACAAACCATCTGATAGACCATACTCTTAGATACAGTTTCTCTTGGTTTTAAATATTAAATTCAGTTTCTTTTTGTTTTATATTTTCAAGTTCAAAATGCAATTTGTCTTTTCTTTGTAATGCTCGTGCACTATAACCACCGTGGTTATATATAAATCTATTTTATCTGATTATCAATTGACAAGAATCAGTATTCCTATCACTTTATATTATACAGCTATATATGTGTGTGTGTTTTCCTTCCAGTATATGTATACCTGTGGTACTGATACTATTGAGAATGGATTTCTTAGCGCAGGGTATAATGCTTAGTCCTGCTGAAGGAGAACTTAAAATAAGTTTTGGCTATAAATGCAACAGTGATAAAGGTATTCCCTGTGAGGTTGCCAGTGGCTGCAAAATCCTTCCCGGAGTACGTAGAACCAGTAGTTTCTCTTGCTTGTCAGGTGCAGCCTTAAGTGCGAATGCTACATTAGCCAACACAAACATCTGCAATGGTAAAATAGGTGAAGAAATCCTTCCAAGTTGGGACTCTCCTAATTCATTTCGTAAGGTAACCTCTTCGCCAAGTCTTTCAAAGTTGGACATACTATCATCTTCCCTCCCAAGTAGTTTGTCTTACCTTAGCTGCAGTCCTTCTACTACAAGTGACATCCTCGAATATGACTCTTGCACGTTAAAATCAATGAGCGATCCTTCCAGAAGTGAAGGTTTTCTTAATGTTAAGGAAGTTCAAGTAGCAGGAGGAGCTGCCGGTGAAGACAGAGTTCAAGCAGTTTGTTCAGAAGAAAACGGGTGGCTATTCTGTGCAATTTATGATGGCTTTAATGGAAGAGATGCAGCCGATTTTCTGGCTGGTACCCTGTATGACACCATCATATCATACTTTAATAAGTTAATCGAGGAATTGGAGCCAGGATCCATCAGAGCTTATAATGATGGGGGCTTGGATGAATCCCTGCAATGTAAGTTGAATGAAAGTCTTATTTATCACGAAGATCAATCTATGGCAAGATTTAAAGGAATAAATGATTCTAATCATGGATGTTATGTATCTACTAAGTCAGAACTATCATGTGATCCATTTTCACAAGGGGTACTTGATATCCTTGAACGTGCTATTAGTCAGGCAGAGAATGATTTCCTGTACATGGTGGAGCGGGAAATGGAGGAACGTCCTGATCTAGTTTCTATTGGATCTTGTGTTTTACTTGTGCTTCTTCATGGTAATGATTTGTATACACTTAATCTTGGTGACAGCAGAGCAGTTTTGGCAACCTGCATTACAGGTTGCCGAATGGATAAGAGTGAGAGACTGAAGGCTATACAGCTTACAGATAATCACACTGTTGATAATGAAGTTGAAAGAGCTAGACTTCTGGCCGAACATCCCGATGATCCCAGGATCGTTGTAGCAGGAAAAGTGAAAGGGAAACTCAAGGTTACTCGCGCTTTTGGAGTTGGCTACTTGAAAAAGGTTGGTTGCTAGTCTCTCCTATCACCAAAACACTTTTGGTACTCATTTTTTAGCAAATAAAGGTGATAGTTATAAACCTTTAAATTCAAACTATATACTGCGATTGTGAGTGGAAGGTTGCAAAGAATATATCTTTGTCCTACCAAGTACCAAACATAGATTTGATTTTCTTATTTTATTCTGGTGCAGAAAAATTTGAATGATGCTTTGATGGGAATCCTTCGAGTTCGTGATCTTAAAAGCCCACCATACATATCCACTCAACCATCACTGAATGTCCATAGAATCTCAAGCTCCGATCAATTTGTGATAGTAGGGAGTGATGGTTTATTTGACTTCTTCAGCAACGATGAGGCAGTAAAGCTTGTAGAGTCTTATATCTGGAGCACCCCTTTTGGTGATCCAGCAAAGTTTCTGATAGAGCAGCTTGTGGCTAGAGCAGCTGTTTCTGCCGGTCATTTTTCCATACCTTTTGTTTGATTTTGATTAATATAGACGTTGCTTGTTATATTATATGATTATTGGTTGAGTAATTGTAATGTAGGTTTAAGCATGGAAGAGTTGATGAACATTCCAGCTGGAAGGAGAAGGAAGTACCATGACGATGTGACCGTAATTGTGATCATGCTTGGGATGAATCAACGGACTTCAAAGGCATCAACTTGCATTTGAGACAACAAAAACTTTGTATCTATGTAGCTTTTCATAGGATGTTCTGGTTTGATTAGTTTTTCCTAGGCTGTATTACTTAATACTGTATATATCGCATTTTACAAGAACCACTAGGGCGTTAGGTCCTATTATTTGTAAAACATTAATAACAGTATGAACTTTTTTATGTGCACTATGCCATCAACTCATATTATACACTTAAATATGTGTTTATTTTATTTATGAAAATGCATTATGGGTAATCTTTTCTTTTTTTAAAGACAATCCAAACATAAAGTGAAAAGGGATGACAATATAATATTTTTAAAATAAAAGGGTATTTGTGTAGAGCTTTCGATGTATATAAAACTATTTCCGGTAAAGTTTAAAATAAAATACCAGACAAATCATATAAGTCAAAGTTTCATTATATTAAAGTAATAATTAAGATATCTGAAAGTATGTGTTAAAGTAACGAAAAGAACAAAATTATATCTTATGAAGCAAAGTAACTAAGAAATATCGTTATATCTTATTAGTGTTCGTATAAACAATGTTCGAAGCAACATTATATATATTACTAAAGTCAACTAAATGTTGTAAGTAATGAAAAACATTTATTATTGTGTAAGTGAGAATAAAAAAAACATTTTATTATTCTCATGACTCGACATTTAATTTAAGATTTTATCGTATTAAATTATCATTTTCATTTTATTTTCAATAAAACTTAACTGATATAATTCATTTGCCCTTTGACGGATGGGACCAAAACAAGTAAAAAGATCCACTATTACATCTTTAATTTTGATTATTATTGTGGAGTAATTTTTTGTTTCTTTATCTATATGGGTTATTTGATATATAGGTTTTCTAAAAAGGAAAAGATATGAAGAAAAAGAAAATAGAAAGTGAAGTTGTTTGAATTAAAAGAAATATGTTGTTTTTTTAACTTTCAATATGTTGTTTCTTTAAATATGAAGTTATTTGAAATATGTTGTTTCTTTAAATATGTTGTTTTTTAACTTTCAATAAATATTAAAATTAGTTCATTTTTTAAAATTTTAAATTAATTTAGTTAATTATGTTTATATTTAGTTTATTAAACCAAAATTTGTTATTAAATATAAACAATTCAAATATTAATCTAAAATATATTTAAAATATTAAACAAACTTAAAAAATTTAATTAATAATTGAAGAATTAATTTGAATGGAAGTTTGAAAAATAAACTAATTCTAATTTTTATTTAAAATTAAAAAATCAAAAACATTTTTAACCAATTTTTTAATTTATTAAAAAAAATACAATGATAACTGAATTCTTTTATTTGGTTGAAATGAAAAAATATCTTAGTGTGACTACAGTACACTTAGTGCTTGTAAAATAAATTATGAATTTGGTGGATTCATTTTACTTAAACTTGTGGGAAGAGAGTATTATATTAAAAAGTTTGGAGGATGAAATTTTAGGCATTTAAAATCCAGCAAGTAAAAAAAAATGCAGCTTATGAGTTGAAGGGCAGTGTCCTATCGACTTCAATGCAGCACTACTTTTAAACTTCCTTTTATACTTTACAATGCCTTAGGTCCACAACCTGATTCCCTTAACATGCAATATGCAGACAACATTAATTGTTGGAGCAAATGCTGAATTTCTTCAAAAGAAATGGTTAGTCATTTTTCTGATAAATTATGATTTCAAAAAGATTCTAATGTTTAGCTTCATTCCATTGCCTCTGCTTTGCCTGCATAGCACAGTCCAGTCTTCACCAAATGCCCTTCCGACGTGACATTGACATGCTTCCCATCTAATCCTAACACCTCATCTCTTGCCAAATTGCATAATAGTAAGAGATGAATATCAAAATCAAAATAAGCTAAAGTTGGCAACAGGGTATATATCCAAGAACACCACAAAGCTCCATCGATTTTCCCTCAAAAAAATACAAAACTAGCATACCATATAGCGTAGCATAGCAAAACAAGAGCTCATATGGGACCATCAAAGAAACAAAAAGGTAGTATCTTGGTTCTCACATGATACAACACCCATTTGCATTCTCGTCGCTGAAGATCTCGAAGGGAACCAAGGGCGTAGATTGAAGGCGATAAGGGTCGTGGTCTATGCCTGCACACATGTAGGGCAATGGTGAAACATAGTAGGAAGGACCACCCATTGTTCCCATGGGACATAACCTGTTGTGAGTTGCCAGATACACAAGTGGGGGATAACAGTAAGTTTCTGGATACAGGTTGAATTGCTGACGTGTAGGGCTCAGATTCACCTGCCCACTGGATCCACTGTGCTCAGCTCCACCGTTACATGCTGAACTTCCATTACTCTCACTTTTCTCCATCCCTTTCTTTTTCTTTTTCTTCCCAACTCCTTCACTTTCACCACTCTTGTTCTCCGATTCTGCTGACTCATTTTCTCCGCCGCCGCTGCTCTTGCTTTCGCCGTTGCCCCTCTCCCCACAACTTTTTTCGTTCATCTTTTTCTTACTAGTGTTCGCTGTGGTATTGGTAGCCACTGCATTTGTTGTGGTGGACTGATTATTCTTGCCTTCGGATTCTTCTCCTTGTTCGTTTTTCTTCTTTTTCTTCTTCTGCTGCTGCTGCTGCTTGTCTTTGTTGGAGTTATTTCCCTTCCCGGCCGCGAGATTCTCCGGCCAAATCTCGGCGTGTTTTCCGGCTTTCTCCAGTTTCCTTATCAGTGTCTCAACGCCGACGCTTCCGGTGACCGTCACTTTCTGCTGCTGCGGGTCCACCGTTGTGGTGAAAACACCTGTGAAATAAGCCGACATTGAAAATTCTGTCACCATTAACCACCTAAAAACAGTGCACAGTGAAAAAACGTTAATAGTAAATGGTCTGGTTGAAGCTAACGGAAAATGACAATCTTTGTTAGCACAGTGAAATTTGAGATACGGAATCTGTCCATGCATGAGGAAAATTTACCAAAAGAAAACAAAAAAGGGAAAGCTTGTAGGTTAACAGGGTACGTAAAAGAAGTAATTTTGCTGGCGAAGAATAGGCAGAGCAGAAAGAGAGAAGGGTAATTTCTGTGTTACCATCTATGCTCTGTAAGACCTTCTTCACTTTCCTCCTGCATCCTTGACAGTGGATGGAAACTTTCAAGAACCATGTCTGAGAGACAGAAAAGAAAGAAACTTAAGCAGAAAATTTTGAAAGAAAAAAAAGAAACAAAAAATGGGTTCTTTTTGGTTTAGAGAGTGACCTGATACATCAATGGCTCTGAGGGAAGAAGAGCTTGGGAGGAGTTTGCATCCATGAGAGAAAGTGTGTCTGTGAGAGAGTGTGGTGAAGTGAAGAAATTGGAAAAGATGGGAAAATGAAATGAAAAAGAGAAGGGAAAATGCCAAGAGTGTACCAGAGTTGTGTACTCTCCGTTTGGGGAGCAAAGTAAGCAGGCCAGAAAAATGGCTACCAAAGTATAATGTGATAATGACACAAGAACAACACACTTCCTGCTTCTGCTTTCTTTTCTTTTCTTTTCCCCTTCTATTCTTCTACCTCTTATTTTATTTTATTTTTCAAATTTTCTTTAGATAAAATTAACATGCCATGTCTAATTTCTTTTCACCTTAGCAACCTTATTGTGTGCATTTGCTGTCCTAATTTGTTGTCCTGTCATAGATGTACTGAGCTTTTGTTTCTTGTCCGAATAATTATTCCTCTTGGTAAGACTATTTAATGTAGTTATGTCTAAATTCATGGAGACACACGTCATGTTTATTATGGGTATTAGTAACTTTGGTTCGTAGGTTTAAAATTTATGGTCTTGTTGTACGTGTTATAGGTAGCCAAAGAGGTGAGTTTCATTAGGACCAGGTTTTCCCCAAATTACCTTGAAAAAGTTCCTACCTTGTACAAACGCATGGAAACAAAATTCCTGGCTTTCACAGATTGGAAACAGGAAATCAGTCACGTCTACTATGCTACAAAACGTGAAAGATAGAGCTATTTATTTCTTAATGTGAACCTAAAAAGATGTTTGCAGTGTGAGACCAAACATGTTCTAATGCAACTCAGGACTAAATAGAACCTCAAAAATTTACACATACGACAAGATAAAAACGCCAGAGTTATGGGAAACCAGGAAAATAAAAGTTGAAGAATATATACCCTAACTTAAATCGCGGTTCATCAGAAGAAAAAGTGTTTCTTAAATATTTCTAGTTTCGACTAAAATGTAGTATCCAGCAAATATAGAGCTGTGATAAAGGGAAAGTTGAAAACTTTATAGGGTAATGATGTATTGTCAATATTTTTTTTTTATAATATTTGAATATCATCATAGACCAATCACACAATGACACGTATGATGATGTTCAAATGTTGTCTAAATATTTTTATCCAACTTTATAATCCTAATTCTATATATGAATACATATTTTTTAATAATCTTTAATCAACTTTTACCAAAAAAAAAATCATATTTAACTAATTTTCAATCTTTCTTATTCAAAGGTAGTTATAAGGTTTAACTGTTTTTACTGCAATTCACATTGAAAATGAAAAAGAAACTATTAATGAATATATGTCTCAGTGCCAATTATAATGTTTTTTTTTATTCCTTATCAAATATACTTTAATCACACAATGGCGAAGATTTTCTAATTTTAATACGAATCGATTACTACGAAAAATTTGTATTCTGAAGGAAAAGTAAGTCAAGTTTCTTTATGTATTAAAGTTAATTTACCCATTAATTAATTGGTAAAAGTTTCTTATATAAATTTTTACATTTTTATTTCATTATTTTTTATGTAAATTGTAACATCTTAAAAAAAACATAACAAAACGTATGATATAAAATATATACAAGTATTTCAAAATAAAATCTAAGTATACGTGAATATACAAATATAATATTTTACATAAATAAAACCACAGATAAAATTTTATCTGAAAAATCTATATTAATTTTTATTAGAGACTAAGAAATGATTTAATCCAAAACTTTGATTCATAACCAAATCCAAAAATCATAAATTATAGATCATTACTATTAAAGCACATATACACATGTTATTATGTGTAAAAACTTTATCTATTTTTTACTATCCAATTTTCTAGTTTATGTGACTAAAATTGAAACGAGAGAATCTATTTTAGAATAGGTGTTGTTAACAGATCAAGCACAACTCAGATAATGATTTACACATCACCTTTAATACATGACCTTGCTACTTAATAGGTAATACAATATAACTCGTACAAATAAAATCATAAATCAACCAAATATATAATAAAATAATATTCATTTTATATTTTCAAAATCATGCATATTCAATCACTTAAATAGACCACTTCTTTTTTTTAACATAATTGAAAATAACCTTACTTAAAATTTTGGAGATAAATTAAGATGAGTTGCAATATTATATTTGTTTGCAAAAAAATAAGGTCGATTTTGAACTCTATTTACACTTAAGCAAAAAAATATTACACTTCACAAAAAATATGATAGAAAAAAATTGGATTATTATTTTATTTTTACTCAAACGAAAATCAATAAAAAATATCATAAAAATAAGTCTTACCAACAAAGTTTATACAATTTTCAAAGACATTAACTTTTAAACAATTAAAATATCAATTCAACTTATAATTTACTCAAACATCATCATTTACTTATTTCATATCAAACGTATTTTCTTATATGCATATTTATGTCCGTACCGCTCTCACGTGTTATTATACAGAATGATATAAAAATTTACTATACTTATATAAACTATATTGAAAACTCAATTCAATGAAGCTTTATATTTAATACATATAATATAGTTACTAAATCAATATATCAAGCAAAACTCAACAACATTCAAATTCAAACATTCACACAAATTCTTAATCAACTATTATCTATCTATACATAAAATTCAAAATATTGTGATTACATTATCTTCATATTCAAATTATCTATTTTAAGGTTTTATATAAAAATAAATGAAGTTTTTTTACCTATAATATTGATTTTCAAAGCAAATTTTACAATTCAAGCACTAAGACTATTTCAAAATTTAAGAATCTAGAACAAGATATTTAAATATAACAAAATTGGCATGCGATAAAAACAAGTTGAGAATTAAATATTAATAACCAAAAAAATATAAAACAAATAATTTAGAATAAATAAAAACTTTGTTTGGAATTTGTTTAAAAATATATGTTTTATTCCCTTAGTTATATAACGATGCACTAAGATTTTGAAGGTAACAAGGTATGAACAAAAATAAAGTTTAAGAAGATTTTCAGTTTTCATTATCTTTTATTAATATTTATAAAAATAAAATATCGAAACAAATTTTTAATATTTTATAGTAATTAATCCACGCGTACAAGAACAAAACACTGGAAAAACAACTCTAGAAGAATCAATTTGATGAAGGTTAAAGATTGATAGTGTAGTAATTGGTATGTTGATGAAAGAGTGTGTGAGATGTGAGGTTTAAAGATGTAGAAATGGTGAGGTGTGGTTGGTAAGAAAACTAAATAAAAAGTGGTAATAAATACGAATAGGAAATGCCTTGATGATGCAGAAAGCAGAAAGCACTGACATCTCAAACTTGATAATGAAAATCATTAATGGCGAAATGATGAAAGAAGCTTTTCCTTCACGGCATTTCTATCGTTTCTGTGGCTCCTTAAATCAATTATTATCAATTCCAAATTCGATGCTATTAATGAACTGCACAACTCCTTTCACTCCTCCAATATCACTTACAAATTCAATATTCCTACTTTAATTTCCACAATAAATAAATATTATTTAACTATTATACTTCTTATACTAATGTATCAGACAACTTTATTACGTGCAACATTTAAATATATGTTTGTTAAATAAAATATAGCAGTAAGAAAGTGACAACCTCATTATTAAAATAAGTCATCTGGTTTTCTTTACGAGGATTAATACATTGGGTTTAGTAGAAGTTTAATCTTAAAACTTGAGGAATGTTTGTTAGATTATGAATCTAAAAGATATGAATAATTAACGAGTAATAAAAGTTTTGAAGAGATGAATTTTCAATTTCTTTTAATTTTAAATTATAATGTGTAACAAGAGTTACGATAGTTCTAAAAGACTATTTTGATGAAATAAGAGAGAAATTCTTTTTAAAAACAATAATTTCTTTCTTTTAAATAGAGAATTTTTTATAATAAGATTAATCTTATATCTTTTCGCATTATTTTTAGAATTTTTTTTAATCTTAAATATTTATTTACGGTCATTATTGTTTTAAACTTTGAGACAAGTTCTCTTAATGAAGTACAAGTTTACGAGGATCGTGAGTTTGTTTTAGTAGAGATTTTGAACTTGCTACAAGTTCTAAAGTTACTTCATCGTAAGCAATTATATGAATTGGATTTGGAATTTTCATCTATTATTCTTCTAATACAATCTCCTTTGTCCTAATCTCATTGTTTGAGTTTGTTTCATCGATCCAAACAACAATGGTTTGTGAAGTCAAATTTATGCTTTGTACTATATAATTTTGTATTTAAAGATTAACTAAAGGAAGTTGCCTTATTAAGATATATAGATTTTTGGTCAAAAGTAAGCTAGTTTCACACAAGGTTTGAATTTAGAGACAATCTAAATTCATTATTTTCAAACAAGCACAATTAACATAATTTGTCCAAATAATACAAATAAAATTAATTTCCACCCAAATGACAGTATAACTAAAGTGTCTCTAAATAAAAAACTAGTACAAAATAATAATATAAAATATCTCATAACTTCCATCTCTACCAATTTTCCATCTCTAACATAAATTCATCTTTCAGAATCAATTATCTTTTGGTTGCTTGGATAACTCTTTATTTGCACGCCAAGCATGATATTTTGTACATTTCTTCTTTATGTGTCCAACTTTATTACAAAAGAAACATTTACCAGACTGCCTTTGTTTCTTTTGTGATGGACCGATTAAGTAAATACTTTCAACATTTTCTTGCTTTAGTCTCTCATCTTCTTGTACACAATATGAAATGAGCTCATTAAGAGACCATTTTTCCTTAAGAGAGTTATAAGAAACCTTAAATTGTTTAAACTCTAAAGGAAGAGAGATCAAAATTAAGTGTACAAGTAAGTCTTCTGACAACTCATGTTTTAGCACCTTAAGTTTTGAAGCAATGCTCAACATTTCCATGATGTATTCTCTCACATTTCCTTTTTGCCTTGATATTTCATGGAAATCAAGCTCTGAAGAAGTGCACTCGTTTCCGCCTTATCATTTGTTGCAAAATGCTTTTCAATTTCAATAAGAAAATCTTTAGCACTTGTAATTTCTTCTGATATAGCACCTCTAAAGACTTCTGGAATGCCACGCTTAATGATCATCAAACTCATGCGATTTGAACGGTCCCACTTTTCATATTCTATCATTTCGTCAGAAGTACTTTTGATCGTAAGAGGAGGGGGTTTCTCAATCCTTAACGCGAGGTCAAGATCCATACATCCAAGAAATATCTCCATATTCTCTTTCCAATCCTTAAAATTTGTATTGTTGAGAACCGGAACCAAATTTATATTGGCAAACATTGAAGCAATTATAACTGTATTTAATATAAGAAAAACAAAAGAATTCAGGTCAATATTAACCACTAGGAATACTTTAGTGTATGATTAAATACTGATAATAAAACATATTCAATAACAAATTTATATTTAAATTGATTTAAAACCTTATAATTATGCAATCTGATCAAATATTATGATTTTTAACCAACCAATAGGCATTCACACACACACACATATATATATATATATATATATATATATATATAATAAAAAAATAATTAACAGTCCTAACGCACACGTTATAGACCCACATTACAACAATGCTTAGCCCAACCACAAACGGTCAACACGATGTAACGCGTGTCTAGCCACGGCCACGAGCACAGCAGCAACGCTGCCACCTGACCCAAAAACCATTACTGCCGCACACCCACTGGCCAACACCTAGCTTGGAGTGGGCAAGCCAACAGCCCAACCAAGCGTAGCTAGAGCAATGTTCCATCACCGTAATGCCCTCACTCGAGTGACAAGCTAGCCTTACCAAGCTCGTCGACGTCCACCACCGCAAGCCCTGGGTGTGCCACCGTCGCTGGAGAGAGACACCACTGTTGCGACACGAAAAGCCGCAGGCTTGTCGCGAATACCGTATGGAGCTGCTGCAGAACCAAAAATAGATCCTCCATGCCGTGAGCCAGGGCCGAACCATATCTCATGATAGAGGCCAGCCATTGCGAAGAGAAATCGTCGCGTCTCCGGCGGCCACCGCTGCGCTTGCGAAAACTCCATCGCAGACGACACTTGCGAACCACCTGCAGACGGCGAGGCCAGTCCTCCACCGTGACGGAGAACGCGAAGGGAGAAGAAGCTGTCACGCTTCCACCTTAGCACTAGAACTAAAAAGAAGAAGCTCAAAAAACAGTGGTGGCAGGATTAGGGTTCTGGGTTCGCAAAGATGAGTCAGAAAGAGGATTTCAAATTTTTAGGGTATCTGGGTTGACGAAACCCACCAAAAAAAATTAGGGTTTCTGAAAAAAAAAAATCTAAATTTCTGGTGTTTGATTTTTGGTATAGTGCGAGATCGTGGTTGATACCAATTAAACTCCATATCAAGGTTGACACAAAGAAACACAGAAAGATGAAATGTATTTCAGAATTAGGGGTTTTTACCAAAATTAATTAAAAACAAAACCCTAAATCTGAGAATTTCTCATTGGAGAAAGCCATTAGGCTGATACCAATTAAACTTAAACTAATATGTTCTTATACCAATTCACAGATTATAAATATAAAACACATCAATAATTATATAGAGCAATTTCCATATAAGAGTAAGTGGACCATACCTGGATTGATTATTGAAAAGAAAATCAAGTAAGTAGAAACATACCCGGATTCGCCATTGAAAACAAAGTAAATCGACTGATATATGATCTTTTCAGTGTAGATGTTCCTTCTTCATTTCCTATGAAAAAAAAAAGTAATTGTACGTGTTTATAAATGGAGAATACAATGCTTTATGTAACCTCTTGTCAGTTTCTTTTTTTCAATTTTAATATTTTAATTTGTTTTTTCAACAAATTAAAATAACTTTTATAATTTTTTACTGAGTAAATTTTATGATATATATATATATATATATATATATATATATATATATATATATATATATATATATATATATATCCCAAATTACAAACATATATAATAATCTAAGTTTGATAGTAAACCATTTACTTTCAAGATAGTTAATTTTAGTATTTATTTTAATTATGAATAGTAAAATAATGATAAAAAGAATGCAGTTTTATTATATGAATATGTAGGTATGTGAGAATATGATTATATCAACATGTGAAAAGTTTAAAATATGAGTTTTAATTCAAAGAATTAAGGTAGGTATTTTGAGTGCAGGGAGTAGTGAATTGGGAATTGATATATTAAAAATTGTAAGCTGTGTTTGTTGTTGGTGAAATTTGTATTTTTGAATCACCTAAGAGACGTCCAAGAGACAAATCATCGTCGTATGTATCATTTAATGTTGTTTTTTAAGTGTTAGTAATCAACGTAAGATGTCACTCTATTTATACTTCGATGATTGAGAGAAAAGTCAAAACTTTTGAAGTGAGACTATTTTGATACGTGTTAATGTCCAAATATCATTCAAATATTAATGAAGCTTATAATTTTGAAACTTGTCAAATTCTACAATAAATGACATCACTCAAGTAAGTAAGATTTCTTTTTTTTTTTTCTTCTTTTAAGGAAGAAATATATGCATATGGAATATGATGCATTTATATAAGTAATTTGTGACCATTTTGTGAATGTACAATAATAAAAAAACACTTAAAGTGGTATTGTAATACTAAGAGTTATAGAATTAAATACATTAAGAAAATTATACATTTTTAGTTTCACTATTATATAGATTAAGACTAGGGTGGTAAACAATTTTAAAAAATTGTCCATTAAATTATTATTACTTAATATTTAAAAC
Organism: Vigna radiata var. radiata; assembly: GCF_000741045.1. NCBI lineage: Eukaryota > Viridiplantae > Streptophyta > Magnoliopsida > Fabales > Fabaceae > Vigna > Vigna radiata. The sequence continues at coordinate 48,667,025 of NC_028357.1, forward strand.
ACAATACACTCAAATATTTTATGTTAACATTTATTTTATACCTGCCATTTTTTTTTTATATTTTCCTATACATTGATATGTGCTGCTTCTATTATTTTATGATTTACTATTTTATGTACTAATATTTTTTTTTGTTGATATGAGAGAGAGAAAAACCTCGTTTCACGATTTTGAGATATATGGTTTAAATTTTAACCTAAATTTGTTTTTATCCTTAAGATTTCTTAAATTTATTATTATTGATAAATGTTTGGTATCTTTTATTTTGTGTGTCACGCAATATTTATAATATAATCGTGCTTTAGATTATGTACAAGTAGTTGGTCAGCTTGTTTTTTTTTATTTAAACATAGATTTAGGAGAGTGAATTTAAATGGAAATATATCATATTTGAGTTCAGAAAAATATAATAAAAAATAAAGAAAATTAAGAGTAAAATTTATGAAAATTATTTAATAAGGTATAATTGGTCTAAATTACGTTAAAATAAATTGTGAGTTATTATATAAAAAGGTTAAAAATAATGAAATTGTATTAAAATAAAATAAGACTGATAAAATTAAGTTAAAATAAATTATTATTATTATCATAATTAAAAGCATTTCCTGGTGACTTGGATCTCCTCATCAAACCTTCATTATTGAGTTATGCATTAAAGAATAAGGGTACATCAGTAAAGTTACACATGCTCATGTTTCCTTCTTTACTATCTTATTGAACAGTTTATGAGAGAAGTGGAGGGAATCAGAAATAAAATAATATTCATCATTTAGCTTAAAAAAAGAGAAACTAGACAGACTTATTACATTATTTCTTAATTATTGCTATTCATATCTCAATTTTTCCTTTTTTATTAAATTATATAGGTTCTAATATATATTTTTCTCTATTTCTTACATATTTTTACTTTACTAAACAATGAAATATGTCTTTTCTTTTCTTTTCTCAACATATTTCTTTCCTATTTTCATCCTCATTATTTATTTTCTTTAAATCAAACACACATTTTCTCTAACAATCACAAACAAATAATTATTAGATAAAATCACTTTATTCACCTATTAAATCACTTTTTCTTTCATCAAGAGAACACCCATCCCCAAAGTCACTTGCATCCATTTTTCTTTTAGTTTAAATTGTTGGAAACTCGATTACTCTTCTTTGATTTAAAAGACCTTCAATTTTTTTCAATTTGTCACTGTTTTTTATCATTAATAAAATTGTGTTAAAACTAATGCAAATTTAAGACTACGTTAATAACTAATATCTTAAAATTAAGATCTAAATATTTTAAGAAACTTCTATTCATTCAATGAACTAAAATCTAAATGTTTTACACTTTGTTCACTTGAGATAAATTAACTATTCACGAGTAAAGGAAAACGAATGTTAAAAATATTTCATGTTCGTTTTAAAAGAATTGTGATCGATTGAAAGAAAGGATTTGCAATATCAGCTATTTTTCTAATCTCTGCAAAGATTTAAGATGATTTATAATCAAATGTCCTTTTAGCTCCCTTGCACTTCAGATTATGTGAATATATTTTATTAAAAGTGAATGTATTAAATCTTCAACAAAGAAAGCAGAAATAATAACTAATGATAACAATAACTAATAATAATAATTAATAATAATGAAATTAATTAGTAATAATGATAATAATAATATTAATATTAACAATAATAAAATTAATAATATTATTAATAATAATAAAAATAATAATAATATTAATAATAATAGTTATGATTATTATTTCAATTTACTAAATTATTAAAAATTAACTTCTTTTTTTTTTCCTTATAAACATTTTTATAATTAAATATAACATTAATAATTATCATTTTATGTTATTTTAATAACAAAAAATATTTTGATAATCTTTAATTTCTTCCAATTAAACAAATTTTTTTATTTGTCACATCAATCAAATCTTACACTAATTCTAAAAAATTTTACCTCTAAATTCATCCTCACTTACTTCTAAATCCATTCAAGTAAACAATAAAAACCTTCAAATCTCTTCAAATCCATTTAATCACTCTCCCCTCAATCATTTCCTCCAAAGCTTTAGTAAGTTACTCTCATGTGGTATACTAAAATTTGCAAAAGGAAACTCTAAAAATAACATGACATTTGGAACTCGTCTAAAATCAGGGGAGAAAATCATACTTTTTCATAAATTCTTTGTATTAAATATCATTAAAGGGAAGCAAATAAATAAAAGGGAAACGCTAGGACAGCAGACACGTAATAATGATGTAGCCCAGAAAATAATTATTACTTTTACTGAGGTTGGTGACAATTTGTCGAGTTCTTAGTACCAACCTTTTCAGACAAATCCCATATAACAAAAACAGCTTAATGAATTCTAGTAAATTCCAAGAATGCCAATGCATTCATTCTCACTTTTGAAGCATCATCCCATCATCATCATATTCAAAATTATCAGACTACAAAAACAAGAAGGCTACATAGTACATGCCATATTATTGATTAGAATGAAATAGTAGTGAGATTACCATGTGATAATGATAGTATGACATTGCATTTGTCGCATTGTCACTCTACAAAGTATCATTAGATAACAGCGACCAAAAGCAAATTATAAGTGAGCATAAGCATTTCTGTTTTTCTCCTTCCATGACCCACCCTTAAGTAACAGAAGAGAATCTTCATCCATGCTGCAAAATCTGCAACTAGAATAGATTCCCCAACCCAGATAAATAATGTCTTAAACTGTTGTGCTAATGTTTGTGCAGCACGATTTAGAAAGTGGCACAGACTATCAAACTGCACGCATCCTGGCCCTTAAAATATTAAAGAAAACTACAAATAATGGAACAAACACTACGAGGGGAAATGCTTGGATCCAACTGCACCAGGAGCAGTTTATTTTTAAACTTCAGAGGATCCATCAGTATTATAAATCATGTTTCAACAGTATACTAACACCTTACATCATGAGATGGCTTATGACGTTTACCTAAAGCACCGAACTCAAGTTTGCTACAGTTTTCGTTCTGCTCTAACATTCCGGTGTGATGATCTGCCAATTACACAATCTGTAAAATGAGCCAAAATACAACAATAATTTCAAATATTAAAAATTGGAAACGAGTTAAACATTAACACTCTTAAGCCTGGTTGCTGATTGCCTTCACAGTTCAGACCTGACAACAGTGAATTGTAATGAAATTATAAATTGGAGAAAATAGAATCCAATGGACCACAACACAAAAAGGCTGCACGAGGAGGTGCGCATGAGAAAGTAAAATCATGAAAAGAAGAGTTTCCACGATTAAAAAACGGTTTATTTACTGATACTCTATCACAACTGCATAAAAGTAACCTTGCATGGATTGTGCTTTCACCGTGATGGATTCATTCTGGACCAAAATATTCTGATAGAATGAGGGCATTGATGTTGAGTGAAAAGGCTTCAGAACAGAGGCACCAAACAGAGTTCATGAATTGTAGCACAAAAGAAAAGGACGTAAACTGAAAGGTAATTTCAGTAATTTTCTTTTTCCCTGAGCAAGAAATGCAACTTGCCATTTTGCGTGCAGTAGTAAAAGAAACTTACAGTGGAATAGAGGAAAGGGTCGAATGTCAGTAATCAGCACCTCAGACTTTTTCAGAGTAAATTTCATTGCAAAAGAAACAATGCAGCAGATCGACACACCAGAATATAATCGTGCAGATGGTCTAGTTGAAAAAGCTTTGGTGAATGGAAAATAACAAAACAGTTATTTATTTGTAACAAGTGCCTTGCTTAGAAAGTATGATCCCAGCACTGGTTCTAGTCAAGGTCAACTTTCGATTTCTTCTATAACACAAAAGAACAAGGTGATATGGAAGCTCCAAGAGCATGGCTCCAACTTTGTTATAAGACAGATTTCTGTTCAGAATTTAAATGATCATAATAAACAGGATTAGCAATTCAATTCCCGAGGATCGTCATACAATATAACATGTACTGTACAGTATACAATTGTGATGAAAGGCCTTGTGGATCATCAGTTCTAGCTGATCCATACAAGTTAACTCGACAAGACTGCGAAAACACCTATTCCTTATCACTAGTCCAACATTTCCCTGGTCTGAACTTGAATAAGAAACTTCCAAAGACAACCAAATGTTGGTGACACATAATTTGTAGATGCGCTGTCACAATTTGGTGCACAGGTGCCAGAAAATAATCTTTTGTGTGAAGTTCTATTGATTATTGGCCAAAAAGGTACACCTTAAACGAGTAACTAGGAGCCTATAAGGAAAGAAACTAAAAGAAAAATCACGATTAGATTCAGATAACAGAATGAAGTTCCTGGACCCTGGATCGAATCTTATCCAATGTACCATCAATGGCCAAATCAAATGCATCCTTCTTAGCTTTGAGACCGGGAGAACTATCATGCTTCCTGTACAAGACATTTGGTATCAACGCCAAAACCCTTTTCCGCAAGCTCCTAACCTTAGACCTGGGTATCCGTTGCAAGACGTTCAAAATCCTCAACCCCTTGAACACAACCTCCTCCTTCGGAATAAACACAGAGAAATCCTCAAACTCGTTCTCGGGCAGATGCCACCCGTACTGCGACTTGGCCGAAAGATCCTCAAAGAAAACCGGTATGCACCCCGCCAGTATCGAGTCGAACGTGGACCGGCGGGTGGGGGTGTCCCCGGGAGGCTGCAAGCAGAAACTCGCCTGCAGCATGGGCCGCATAAACCGAACAGGGTCGTGCTCGCAAACCCCGTTGGAGCAGTCCACGATCTCGCACAACTTCTCGTACGAGGGGTCCGAGGTAGCGTTCTCGCACTCGCTGCGTATGCTCCGACGGATGTTGGGCGACGAGGATCCGCCTCCGCCTCCACCGCCGGCGAATAGCGCGAGGATGGAGCGCTTGGAGCGGCGGACCCGTGTGATCCAGGATTCAAGGAGTCCGAGGTTGAGAGGGTGGAAGGAGGTGGGATAGGGAACGGCGTGTTCCTGCCAGGGCCACGCGCGGGCCTCGAGCGTGAGGGCGGTGAGGTTAAAAAATTGGGGCAACTCGAGGAAGGAGGTACCCCAGAAGGGAGGGTCGTTGGTGAGGGGTTGAGAGAAGTCCCAGGCGGGGCGGGCCATGACGAGGAAGTGGTCGTGGGACATGTGACGAGCCCAGATTTGGGGGTTGTCTTGTTGGAGGAAGTGGAAGAGGTGGAGACCGTGTAGGGTGCTGAAGTTTGATTCTGAGCCGTAGAGGTAGCGTAGGGCATCGAGGCCCGCGTAGTAGGGGAGATAGATAGCCTTTGCTCGCAGCGGATCTTGCGTGAGGCAGGGGTACTCCAACATCCGACGGTGGAAGACGAGTTCCAGCATGGAAGGGTCGGTCCGGTACCAACTCCGGGAGCGGTTATGGGTTTTCTGTCCCAGACCGTGGTTTCCCAGGTAGGGACAGAGATCGTCCAACATTAGATACTCAGAACAGTTTTCCAGGAGATCCAGGTTGAACCTCGAAGGTAGCTTCCTTATGTGGATCCATCTGTTCTCGCATTCCTCCTCTTCCGATGATGCCGTCATTTTCCCCACCGACAACATCATTAACATCAACAACAACAACGCCCATCCGCTGCCTCTCAACATCCCCATTCCTTTCTTTCTATTCATCCAACGATTCCAATCTCTCAAACGACACATAAATAAATCCTAATCAAAACCACGCCTGTTCTTCCTTCCTTCCCATTCCTATCACTCTTCTAATAACTGTTTCACTAAAAACAAGCACAGATACTATTAAAAGTCAAATCACTTCTACAATTTTAATCTCAACTTTTACTTATTATATTTAAAATCATTTAATGATGTTTTAACTGCCTTTATCAGTGCTTTAATCACACCAATTAACGCGCCTTTCTTTATAATATAACCACAATCCCTCATACATAAACAATGGAAAACTAACCACAAAGAAAAAAAAAAATTGAGTTCTTTCATTTTGAAACCGAACCAATAAAAAACAATTGAAGTAGATTTTATTTTCATTCATATATATATATATATATATATATATATATATATAATATGAAAATTTTAATAAATTTTTTAATTTCTTTCACTCGATCTAAACCATCTTACTTTTTAATCCAAAAAAATAATAATTACCGTGATTATATATTTTTGTATTTTCAATTATCAAAATAGTTCTTCAATTTAATTATTAGTACCGGCTCTGTAAAACCCTTATTAAGAGAGTTAAATTATAAATTAAAAAACTAGTAAGGATTTTTTTTTTTCTTATACTTTAGGACGATTTGGATTTTAGTCCCTCTTTCAAAGTAAGGTACAATTTAGTCCTTTAACTCTAAAAAATTCTAATTTTAGTTTTTTTTTACCAAATTTTTTTAACTTTATTTGTTGTTTCAAACACATTTAACCAAAATTAGAGACTAAAAAATATTTAACCCTAAAATTTCCAACAAACTACATTCACATAAAGAACAATTTTGATTTTGGTTTAATATTCAGTTATTAATTTTAACTTTCGTGTTTTTGTAAATAGTGGTTAGAATTTGATTTTCGAAAAACTGAATTATTTGAACTAATTTTTATTTTGAATTTTATTAAAATAAAAGGAAAGGAAAAATAAAAAGTTATAAGTTTTTATAACGAAAAAATTATCTATTAATATGTTTGATTTTTTTAAGTTATTTTTATAATTTCGTATAATTTTAATTTATTTAAATTATAACCTTAATTTTTTTGTTTAATTTCATTTTCTTTATGTATCAACTATGTTATGTATAATTAGTTGAATTGAATAAATAAATTTTATATTCAGTTATACACTTTCAATTTTATGATTATAATATCTTTAATTAAAAACAAAATTATAAAATGTGAAAGAAATTAAAACAATATATATACATATATATATATATATATATATATATATTAAACATATTATTTCACAAAATCATATTATAAATAATTTAAAAAACTATTAAACAATTATCAAACATGTCATTTTTTATTTTATTTTTATCACCTATTTTTAATAAATGAAATTAAAAAAATTATTTAGAAAATATATTTTAATAAAATTCAAACATACAAATACATATTTTTTCATTATAAAAATATATAACTTTTTTAGTTTTTTTCACCTTTTATTCTAATAAATTTTAAATTAAAAATTAAAGTAAAAAACGAGAATTCGATTCTCCAAAACTGAATTCACTAATATTTTAATCACTATTTACAAAAAATGAAAATAGAATGCAATTTTCCCTGACCAAATTCTAATCCAAAATCAAATCTATGATTTCTTAATAAATATTAGTACTATACAAATTGGTTAGAACATTCAGGTTAACTCGGCCTACCACATATTAGGTTTGAAAAAAAATATAATTTTTTAATAAGACTTAATTTTCAACTTGATCTACTTAGAATATAGTTCATACTGCTTCAATTTAGTGTGAATCACATATCAATCCATCTAATTTAATTTAATTATTTATTACTTTGTGTTTCAATATTATTAACTAACATTTTTTTATTATATTATAGATGCGATAAAAAAAATGTTTTAAAAAAACAAAATATTATAAATTTATCCACTTTAATCTTATAAATTAATAAGTGACACGAATATAGATATATAAGATATCCTCTGGATAATTCAAATCGAACCAATTGGATGTCCGACTCGGGCCTATATGACATGACCAATCAATAAAAAGACTCTANNACTCTACCTNTGTCATATATTCCATACATCACACTAAATAGATATCATATTCATGGAATACGATTCACTTTCAAGATGCCTTGGTGGGTAATCAGTTTTGAAATCGTCCGCCCTGCACCCTACCCTCCCCGAGGAGTATATGCTTCAACAAGAATCACACAGGGGTAGATTGATACAATAGAAACCTCTGGTAAAATACCCACTTGTAGTCCACCGGGCTGATAAAGTACATTAAATAGTTCATTTTAGGAATTGGCGACTTACCTATTCAATGACTTTGACATTCAATATTATAAACTTATTTATTCATTTTTTATGTTTAACATTATTTTAGTGTAAAACTTATTTAAATTTCAATTACAAAAACTTTGTAATTTATCTTTTAGAATTAAAAAGAAATTATAATTAAATGAATTAATAAATTAACTACATGCAAGATAAGAGATCAAATTCAAACTTTTAAACTTACCAAATTAAATTAATTCACAAAATAACAAATCCATCGGACCAGATGAAGCTAAATTACCAATTTTGACATCAAATATCATACTCAATATATTATATAGAAAATTTTAAACGGAATCGAGAAAATAAGACAAGCAAAAGTATCCAATTTCTTTCTCACCGGAGTATTTAAATCATTCACAAAGCCACCAGAAGATTGAATTAACCAATTATCAAAGCTGCAACTTTTTTTTATGAAATCAGCTTTACAAAGTACACCGTAATTTTATCCAACCATCCTATTCAATGTAACATAACAAGGCCACTTTTAAATGCCTCAAGTAGCATTGCATTAACTACCCAATTCAATAATAAAATATATCTCTACCCTCCATTCTTTCATTCAAGTTACTGTTTGACTTATATATAATATAAATAAATCAAATTTTACTTCTCTTAATTCCATAAAATAATACTTTTATAATCTGTACTCATGTTTACCAGAGACGCATAAAAGTACTTTTGAAATAATAATATTAAATAGTTTTTTTTTTCTTATGTTTAAATAAAAAAATTACAATTTATGGGAAGATCTGAATCCATCCGTTTAAGTAAGGAACAAATCCAATCAAATCGAGGAAACCGTGGAAAAAGGTAATTAAAATAAAGCAAACCCTTCCCCACTTCCCTTCTAATTTTACTTAATCATCATTATGCACTTATCTTTTATTAAACACTTTAATAATGAATATTGATTAATCTCAGTCAAAGCCAGTCAACAATTCCAGCTCAAAAATACAAGAGAAAATGGACGTAAATTAATATCACGCAATTTAATAATAATAGCAATAATAACTACAATTAATTAATTAATAAATAAATAACTAGTTGCACATTCGGATGAGAAACGCTTTTCAATCAACCGTTGTATTCTTCCACAATTTATTTCTTTCTTTCAGACCAAGAAAAAGTAGAAACCAAACGCGGCCTTCAAGTTCCAAAAACCAACAACTAAGTAAACAACTTCTCTTTCCTCTCTCTCTCTCTCTGCTTCTGAGTTCCGAGTTGCAGAGAGAGCAATGAGTCAGGAATCGTTTATATACAGTTTCGTGGCTCGGGGGACGGTGGTGTTAGCAGAGTACACCGAGTTCACCGGGAACTTCCCTGCAATTGCAGCTCAGTGTCTCCAGAAACTACCCTCTTCCAATAACAAGTTCACCTACAATTGTGACCACCACACCTTCAATTTTCTCGTCGAAGATGGTTACGGTACTGCTTCTCTCCTTCGATCTCTTGCTTTTTCTCTTTGCTGCATCTTCCTCTCAACCTCCACCTTATACCACTTTAATTCACACTTTAACTGCTGGATCTACTTCGTCGCATCAAACTGGCACATATATATCTCTTTTTTTGTGGGCTATCCTTACTTTTTGGGGTTCGTGTGCAAGTTTTGTTATTTTTTCATTTCAAACAAACGAATGCTGAAAAATGGAATTTGGGTTCTCCTCGTCCATTTATGGTGGTTTATTGATGAGAACTAGAATCAAGTCTTTATTCTGGGACAAATAGAAACAAGGCTATGAGGGATGAAGGAACAGTTGTCACCTCCGAATGTCGGTGTCTTTCTCTACTGTTAGTTTAACCAACCGTGCGACCCCTTAATATGTATGTTCCACTTCTCTTGGTTTCTGAACGAAACTGTCTACTTCCAAACATTTTGTTAATGTGCTGGCTCCAATTGTAACCTTACCCGATATTTTGAAGCTCAAAATTTGTGAAAGACAAAAAAAGTAAGATTACTAAACCTGTTTTTTTGTATTTCGTTTCAATGGTTTGTTGAATTGTGCTGGTCACGCTGACTAGTGATACGGCCATTATAGTGTATATAACGGAATATGAGAGGCAACTCTTCTTATAAATTAATTTTTAAGCCTAAATCAACTTCAAAAAACCGGATTGGAAGGTGAGGTGCAAAGGTGAAGTTTGCACCTCACTTGTATATTATAAATTGACCTTGTTTTTAGTATGAGACTTCCAATGCATCTCCTTCGCATCAAGCTATAGACATCTCGAGCGTGATAATAGAAATGAGTGATTCGATAGCGGCTCGACAACCAGTGAAATAAAAGTGCCTAAAAGATAAGAAATATCATTATGATAGACTCTAACTTATTCTAATACCATGTTAGAAAGTGATAAGCCTAACTTAATCCAACAAAACCAGCTTATACATGTGTTGATTAAGATTAAGATTAAGATGTTCACTTTATTACTCATTTTGAGGCTCTTTATCTGTTCTTTGAAAAAATTAAGTAACTCTCAATCGACTTTGAGTATAGGCCGAGTTACATAAATTTTGTGCGTTCTTCTTTTGCTTTGTGCAATTTTCTGTTTATTCTCATCTTTGCTGTAACTCAGAGTTACAGAAAGACTGAGTTGCAGTTGTGTGGATTTTATCTTCTTATAGTGTGTTTGGTCCAGTTTGGATAACACCAGAATCAATTCTCTCTGACATAATCACGGTGATACCATGAAAAGTTAAAAGCAACTATTGTTACTTTATCTTCACCATGAAAAATTAATTGAATTTTCTCACCGTGAAGCCAATACGAGCACACTATTAATGTTTTCCATTTTGGGATCAATGTGAATTGCAGCTTACTGTGTTGTTGCCAAGGAATCTGTGAGCAAACAAATCTCTATTGCTTTCCTAGAACGTGTCAAAGCGGACTTCAGGAAAAGATATGGGGGTGGAAAGGCTGACACAGCTGTTGCCAAAAGTCTCAACAAGGAGTTTGGGTATGCTTATTTCTTTCCAAGTATTCATGATGATGTTTACTGATAATTCAATGCTTGAATAGAAAACAAAAATTGTATAAAAATGATAAATAATACGTATGCACATTTGCAGACCAGTAATGAAAGAGCACATGAAGTATATAATAGACCATGCTGAAGAGATTGAAAAGCTAATAAAAGTGAAGGCTCAAGTTTCAGAAGTTAAGAGTATCATGTTAGAGAACATTGATAAGGTATGTTTAAGTTTTAGATTGAGACGTGGGATTTTTTAGGATAATTTCAGTCATTTCCTTGTGTAGATGTCTTATTCATCCTGGTCTACTAACCTTCAATTCATTGTTATGTATATTACCGTCATTGAAATATATGATCGAGAGGGGGAAAATGTGGTTTTGAAGATTGCTATATTAGTCATTTGCTTGTTTTATTGCAACTTTTTAGGTCGTTTGGGAAAAAAAAAATCACTAGGTTTAAGTGTGCCTCCTTATATTTCTTTGGGAAATTACAAGAATTGAAATTTTAGAGCACAATAAAAAACTTTTTGGAGAAGCAATATGCTTCTATCTCTGGCCTTTTCCTCCCTGTCACTATGGTTGGTGACAACTTACTCAGTGACTAAATCATAACCTGTTAAATTCTGTATCGTATAGACCTTTTCATATATGTTGTCCTGATTGTATTAACATCAGTGTATTTAGTTGTCTTTACTGGATGCATTGATTGCAAAATGTTAACAAGAAAGTGACATACATTGCCAATTTGGTTTTGCTATACGTACTTTCAGGCCATTGATAGAGGAGAAAATCTAACTATTCTTGCCGACAAGTCTGAGACATTGCACTCACAAGTAAGTTGAATGAGGTTTGACATCTTTGGAGGCGTTTGTTTGACAGAATCTTTTTGCATTCCTGGGAAATGAAAGTGAGAATGTATATTCCTGTGCTTGTTGGAAGGTTATAAAATATTTCTGGACATGTTTTATTCTCAGGAACAGTTTATATTCCCCTGCTAAGGAGTGGGTATATTCTCATGGAAAAGGGGAAGTTACTTTGTAACCTCTATTATGACTTCCATTTTTTTTTTATCACAATTAATCTAGAACTTAAAAAGTAGTTTAGGAATATAAAAAAACTAAACAAACGTATTTTTAAAAATGCCTTGGGATAATTTTCCAATCGTAACATTCCCCTGAATTAAATTTCCAGGAACTCAAAACCTTAACTTGAAACAAACACCTGCTTTCGTTTGTAATCTTATGTTGTCTAGGGCTGAAGGGTCTTCCATTTTCAGGCCCAGGAGTTCAGAAAGAAGGGAACTCAAGTCCGTCGGAAGATGTGGTATCAGAACATGAAAATTAAATTGGTTGTTCTTGGAATTTTGTTGCTTTTGGTTCTGGTTATCTGGCTTTCTGTCTGCCATGGATTCAACTGTGCAAATTAACAAGAAATGGAAGTTTACGGATAGGTATTTAAGTGATGTTTAAAGAGCAATTTCTTTGAAGTTTTAGCAAAAATCTGCTTAGAAGTGGGAGTTTGGCAACTGGGGAAAAAAAGTTTCCTACCTTCTTTGTTGGTTGATAATGGTATACGATATTCTTGGAAATTCTTAGAGAGGAGATTGGATGTATCTGTAATGTATCATATATGTGGACTGTTTGGTCTTGTCAAACTCTACACTCTTAATATGTTTCCTTTTTCTTCTTTACTTTAAATATAGAAAAATGTTTCTGTCTCTTTATAGCATGTGTGTTTGCAAATTCTGGCAAATTTGTTGGTGATATGAATTGATGATGGTGAGCTTACGAAGATTTAGAATGAATATGGTAAAATCACTAAACTAGTAATTTCATTAGTTTATAACTAGCTTCACAACTAAAAATGTGTTTGGGAAGTAGCTTCATTTATAAACTTTTAATTTTTAAGTTGTTTCAACTTGCTTTTGATTTGCAATTTATTCAATTTTCTTTTATTAATTTATATCTTAATTTTATTATTATTATTATTATTATTTATTTGTAATTATTTATTAACTTTCAATTATAGATATTGAATATTTATACTAATTATTGTATTATTTTTGGTGTTTCTTAATTTTTTTTTAATTTTATGAAGTTTAAATTAAAAGGGATTTACCATTATAAATTAGAGTAATTAATATTTAATTATATTATAATTATTGTACGATCCTGTATTTCCAACGATCGGAAATAGCCAAAAGACCGAACGGTCCCATTGGGCCCAAGGCCCAATTCCAGATTCCAGTATAAAAAGCCAGCGTATAAAATATTCACAAAAATATATCATTCAGATATATTCACCAGATATATCTTGCGAAAATGTTACGGTATAAATTTACTGGGACCGAAGTACTAACCTTGATGACGTCTTTTCCCGTGCTTCTGCCCGCTTTTCGTGATTTCTGACCGTACGTCTTCTCGCCGACTTCAGCCGTCCGGTGGTCTCCTAGCTTTGGCGGGGGGGGAGGTACCTGAAAAGGCACTCCGACGCTCAAGTTAGGCGTGTATATGAAATTCTCTGTTGGAAGAGAACTGATGAGAGATAGGTTGTAGGCAGTGTGAGTGAAGTGTATTCAGAGAGCGTACTGAGAGAGCGTACCTTGTTTGGAATCCTCTGGCCTTTATTTATAGGCTTTGGATTGATATAATATTAACAGTAATAACAGTAATATAAACAGAATAAAATATAATCTTACTTGACATATCTCTGTTATAATATCTTC
>NC_028357.1:48680869-48683605 GCF_000741045.1 Vigna radiata var. radiata
GAAGGCGTTGGATTTGGTTTGGCCGAAGGACTTAATTGTGGTCGTCGTTCGGCGTTTGAAGGATTAGTTTTGTAGAAACCGAGCGATTAGTCAGCTTAGTTTATGAAACGACATGATGAGCTCGTCGTTTAATGTTGATAAGGAAATGTAAATTTCCCGCGCTGGGGGCAGCGCTAAAGTCGCGAAATGTGGACCGCTGGATGAAACACATCTGACGGCACAGAGGATGCGTCAAGTTTCGTAACCTCCACGCTTTTAACAATGTGAGGAAGTAAAACCGCTTTCATTTCTGTCTTTGACGCTTTGCTTTCCAGGGTTTTTCTTCTTCTTCTTCGAGTTTCNTCTCTCGTTGCGCACCCATATCCAGGTAACAATGTCTTCCTCCTCTGCCCTTTTTGATTCTTCTGATAATGTCGAGGAGGGTCGTGGCGATCCACGGGTTGCCCAACCGGTAGTTATNGGTTGNGTTACTTCCCTGCTTAGCGGGGATAGGGTTTTCGTTCATGGGGGAGTGGACGTCGACGGCCCTGAAGAGGGTTGTGCCCCCTCTCCGAGAGAGTACCTATGGGCTTCCCGGGAGGTTGGGGAGCAAGTAAGCTCTTTTAGGTCTCGAGATTCCTTACTGCGTTGGGTTGAAGATAACTGTGTTCTGAGAAATCTGGGATACCAGCGTGCCCTTAAATTAATGGCTTGTAGGGACGATGAAAGAGTCTTCCACGGGGAAGATGTAATAGGAAAAGATTGCTTTTTTATGTATATGCCTTTTCTGTACGATATGTATGTGAGACTGCCCCTGACTAGGTTTCAAATGGATGTCCTTCGATGCTTGAACGTAGCCCCTTCTCAGTTACATCCGAACGGTTGGGGCTATATTGAAGCGTTCGGAATTTTGTGTCACTCCTTAGATATTGAACCGTCCGCCAAAATATTTTTGTTTTTCTTTAAGACCCGCCCGAATTCCAAGAAGGGTTGGGTGTCTCTGACTTCNATGTCTAAAAATGCTATCTTTAGTTTATTCGCCGAATCGTATAAAGACTTCAAAAATCACTTTTTTAAAGTATCTATCACTGAAACGGGCCGTCCGTTNTTTTATAATGAGGATGGGANNTCTAGGTTTCCTTTGTATTGGACTAGAAAACCCTGTACTTTGACCTCTTGGCCAGAAGAGGACATGTCAGATGTCGAGCGGAGAGATCTGGACAGGTTGAAAAAGTTACCTCGTCCGTTCTCCTCCAGGAAGCTGGTTAGTTGCCTGAGGTACAACGATTTGAAGTCGAGGGTATTTGGTAGGTTTCTCTGTCAACTGTCCTTTACTTGTATTTTGTGAATTGTAACATTGTGTAAGTGATGTTACTTTGCAGAAGTTATGGCCAGAAGGACCGGACGCGACTGGTTTAGGGAGTCTCAGGCGGCGGACCAGGGGGCCGGGCTCCGGGCCGGACGGTCTGGTGGAACATCCTCCACACCGGCCACCATTGTTCATATTGACGATGCTCCTCCCTCTCCTGTGCAGCCTTTAACTCGCAAGAGGAAGGCACCACCCAGTAGCAGCGCATCGAAGGGCAAAAAGACGATGCCCGTTCAGGAAGAGTCGGTTCCCGAACGGGAATTACCTTTGGGCATGTATGATCCAGGCTTCGATCTAAGGCACAAGATCGAATTCAACTTTGATGCTGCCGAGGAAAAGGCCATGGCTGCGATGTTTGAGCAGCAAATGTCGGAGTATCTTCTTTACCATCTTTTAAACTGCGGAGCGGCAGCGTACAAAATGGCCTATGCTTCCAACCGTGGGGATGTCCAAGGTGAGTTGAACCGGTTGAAGAAGGAGCTGGAGGACGCTCGCGCTGCTCATGCCGACTGTGCCAAGAGCGCTGAAGAGTCGGCCAGGATGTTGGCCGAAAGTCATGCGATCCATGAGCAGTTGAGAGAACTGAGTATGCGGACTAGGACCGAGCGGGATAATCTGGCGAAGGAATTGGAATCGGCCAGGAAGGCCCTGACTGAAGCGGATGCCGTTCGGAAGGAGAGGGACGCGCTGAAGGCGGCCTCGCTAGAATGGAAAGACACTGAAGCGGAGATGTTCGCGGCCATTCGCCAGGAACACACAAAGGGCTTCAAGAAGGCGCTGAGGCAAATGGAGCGCCTGGCTAATGTGGCGCCTAGTGCCTTTGACTTTGATATATATAAAGATGTGTATCATGGTGAGATGGTGCCGATTAGGGACATTCCCGACGGTGTTTTTACTGAAGAGGGAGACCTGGCCGAGGTGGAGGAGGAAGTTGCCTTTGAAGAGCCAGCAGGGGAGGTTGCTGAAGAGGAGGAGACGGAGGCAACTAACGTAGATGCTTAGGATAGTGTATATATCTTTTGATTTTTCGTTACTTGGTTGTAATCTTTTGAACTCTACTTGCCATGTTGACTTTATTCCCTTTTCAACTGCTCTGACTTTGATGTTTTTTGTTCGTATTATTCCCTATAAACTTTGCTTGTGTTAGTATGAACATTGCTTGGATGGTTCTGTATATTTTTCGAACTTCGCTGCTGATGTGATCTTGCTTCCTGCACTTTAACTTTGAATCTTTGCCTGTGGCGCTTTTGACTCCCGAGGGAAAATCGTCCGGTTTCTGCCGAGGTTAAAATCCAGGAGGCGTGGCGTCCGGCTTTGTTGAGATTGAAAATCTTGAGGGCATGGCGCCCGTCTTTTACCTAGATTGAAGAATCTAGGGGGCATGGCGC
>NC_028357.1:48690970-48705516 GCF_000741045.1 Vigna radiata var. radiata
CTTACTTGACATATCTCTGTTATAATATCTTCGCAAGATATATCTGGTGAATATATCTGAATGATATATTTTTGTGAATATTTTATACGCTGGCTTTTTATACTGGAATCTGGAATTGGGCCTTGGGCCCAATGGGACCGTTCGGTCTTTTGGCTATTTCCGATCGTTGGAAATACAGGATCGTACAATTATATACCATAAAAAGTTTAAGAGAGAAACGTGATATAACTAAAATTTAAATTACGATATAAAATTATAATTACAATTATATAATAATATGTTTTGTTTAAAAACAAAATTTTAAATGTATAATAAAATTTATATAGTTATGTTTTTTTATGTTATAATTTTATATTTAATAACTAGTTTATTAATTAAATACTTAATTACATTAGAAGTTACTTTATTATGTGTTCGTTAATAAGATGGTATTATTAGGCAACCGTTTAGCTAATTAAGTGTATATTTGGATGAATTTCTTAATATGAAAGAAAAATAAAATATTTTATATCCAATAATTAGTTTACTAGACGTGCTTGTTTATCCCGTAGTTTTATCAAATAAAATCTTAACTGTATATTTGATCGAATTTCTTAATAAAAGAGAGAAACAAGAAAAGAAAATTAAACGAGGTTTTTCTTTCAGTTAAAATGAAAAAAAAAACTCGGTTGGATATTATTTTTAAATAATGTATATAAGAAGTAATTTTAACCAATAACAGAGTTCTGTGTTTTTCCGTAATCTTTATCACGTAGTTTCTAAAAAAAAAAATCCTAAATCCATCAACATTATTATTGTGTATATATATATATATATATATATGAGAATGGATTATAAGTAAAATTTAGATATATACAAAAATCATATTTTAGAATTGATAATAATTTAAAAATTAGTAAATTTAGTTTTTTTATATTAAAATATTTTATATAAATAGAAAATTTTATAATTAAATCTTATCATCTTAAAATACATAATTTTTTTAGAATTTACATTTTTAGAGTTTTTTGAGTTCTTTTTAAAAGTTATTAACTTTTCTGGTTGAAAATATGAGAGAATAGAAACAATTCTCGTGGTGAATTTTTTAATTTAAATTGATAAGTTTATTTGATTAAGTAGTTGTTTTTTTCTTTTTTTTATCACCAACTATTTTGGTCTTGCATGTGACCTTTTTTTACTTGCATGTATCCTCATCATTATGACTATTAATAATTATTATAGTAGGTTATCATCGTTCTTTGTGATGTTCTTATATGTACGTAGAGCCTCTTGTGGAATGAAATATGTTTTAGATGGTTAGAGCAGTTAAGTACTACTTTTATAGATGAGGGAAGCTAATTACACTTGTTTTAAGTTAAATTATTTGGTTAATTATATGTATATGTGTTGAGTTGTGATTGTGATACGAATTCTGATTTAATCTATTTTAGATGTGTGTTACTCATATGTGTTGTGATATGTTGAAAAACATGAGTTTTATAGTTTGTTTGTGAGTTGTAATGTCTTTGTGAGATTCTTTAATTGGGTAATTTAACCTAACTCAAGTTAAAAACATGAAATTTTAAGTGTTTGAAAGTTTATTAAGTGGGGATTTACTCAAAAGGAGTCAAATTGCTCAATCAAAGCTCAAAGAGGGAGTTCTACTTACTAATACATCGTCAGGCACCATTGCAGCATCATTGGACACCGTCGAGTGCCACTAAGATAGTGGCCACTAACCTAGGGGCAGTGGGCACCACTTTTGTATCGTCAGGTGCACTTAAATTAGCGGGTTGTAACGTCGACCGCCACTTTTCCATATTGGACTTCATCTTATTTTTCTAGTCTATGTCATCTTGGAAAAAAATGAGATTCCTACTTCGTTAATTGTCAAATCAAGCTGAAATTTTAAAAGAGGTTCTAGACACATGAATTGTTACCTTTACTAGTAGGATCTTTAATTTGAGGTCTTAAGTTAGAAAAGTTAATCTCTTATGTTTATCTATTTTGGGTTTCTCTTTTGTGAAAAACATTTATTATTTGTGGTTTTGGATTGGTCTTAGAATAAAAGAAGATATATGGTTGTTTATAGAATTATTGATGAATTTATTGATAAATATGTGTACAATGATGTATGAAACTGTGACAAGAGTATGTATGAAAATATATATTAGTTATAATTAATGAATATGATATCATGAATAAATACAAATATAGGTGATTATTTGGTATTAGGAACTTGACGTGGAATTGTGTTTTATGAAAGAATGTATTTGTTTGACAGAATTCTAGAAATGTCGTAGAAATATTTTATGGTGATGTTTCTTTAGTATATACATTGAGGTATGAATTCAAGCAAAGAGATATCCTGAACTCTAATAATCATTCACACTCATGTATAATAGAATGAGTTATGTGATAAAAGTCGCAGAAAGTCCTAGTCTGAAGGTAGATTAATGACCTTAAATACGAAAGGAGTTAACCTTGTAAATGATAAGATAAAATCCATTTGCAATGACTCTACAGAGTAATCAAGAGCATCTATGTCTCCCGTGATTTTGATATTAAATGCATGTATATAAATGATTGAGTCTAAAAAATCTATAATTATATACTTGATTTTCTATTAATGTTCAAAATACATTATTTTATCATAATATCAATTTATATATGTTTATTTCTTTTATAAACTAACTTATTTTTTTATGTTTATACTTTTTGTATTTGAAGTTCTTCTTTTACAATAATTACCTTTACCAATATAAATAAATGAAAAGTTAAATGTGAATTTAGATCAAGAAAATGATGTTCATGCAAAGTATAAATATAGGATCATGAGATTCATATTTAGTTTCTATCTTTGAAAAGTTGTGTAATTTTTTTGTGAGCTTTTAGTTTCTATTAAATTGTTAAAGTGTTGTATTCATTAAATGTTTATTTGATTTCTTTTTATTATTTGTTACCTATACAAACAAATATGTCAACATTTGATTGAAAAGAAAGAGAAAAGTAAATTTTAGATTGAACGCGCAAATGAACCCTGAAATAAAAGAGTGGTTCTATGAGAACTGAGAAGACAAACAGTCTTTCCGAATAGGAAAATGATATTTTGACACCAATTTTTTACATCATTTTGACACTGTATATGTGTCAAAATGTGATTGGACGATTTCAAATTAAAAAAATAAACTTTGATTTTTCTTTTTCAAATATACTCCTGCCTTAACTTTTTTAATTTGAAAATGTCAAAATAATGTCAAAAAATAGTGTTAAAATATCATTTTCCTAAATAAATTTTCAACTGCTAAAAACATCATTGAATGTTTTTGAAGTTAACCTTAGGAAAAGGTAAAAGCAATTATGGATTCTACTATTAACTGAAAATGACATCACCAACGTAAATTGGATAATAAATGTGCTTCACGATCAACTTAAAAACATAAATAAGAAAAAGTTGACTAATATTAGTTGAGAAATAATTATTAATTACATTAATAATAAAATAATTCCAATAATGCATATAAAAAATATTAAACTGATATTCATTAAAAAGTATTATGATATATTAATTTTGACCAAACCAACACACTCGAACTTTGTCAATCTTTCAAACTCCTCACCAAATTGAGTGAAGAAGAATATTGATATAAGATTTAAAACTATTTAATTTTAAGTATCATAAACTATTTAATATATTTCTCATTTTTTAATCCAAATTGAAGTATTCATTATTTTGCAAATATTGCAAAACTTCATATATATATATATATATATATATACACACACACTCGTCCTTATTGTTAATTATGACTTTAATATGTGTTTAGAAATTGAGGTAAGTCTTTTTCTTTTTCTTTTAGATTTAAAATTACTATAATAAGACACAGATTATGTAATGAGAAATCTCAAAAATAAAAGAAAATTAATACAAAAATCGAGATAAAACAGATATACTGACTTTCTTTTTAAGAATTACATTAAATATTATATAATCAATTATATCATTCATATAATCAATTATGTATAATTAAAACTTGAATTTATATTAATAATCATATTTTGTAAATAAATAGCTAGAAAAATTATTAAAATAATAAATTAATAAAATCAATTAATTTAAAATTTAATATTCAAAAAATAATTTATTTATATATCATTATTTTAAATATAACTCTTTTATAAACAATTAATTTTTTTTTAATTTATATTTAAAGAAAATCAATGAATTATTTTTAAAACTTTACTTTATAAAATATTTTCTAAATATGTTATGATAAATCAATTTTTTTAATTAATCTCGATAAACTTTCCAATCTCTTTGCTCACTTTTCTTTTTCTTTCCAACCCACCTAATCAAACTACGAAGATCATTTAAACTTTTATCCCTTGTCTACAGCCACAGTTAGTGGTAAGAAAAATTGAAAATCTAAACTATTCTATAAAGAAATAAAAAAAGAAAAGGATTTTTGTAGGAATTTGTGTCATGCAGCTCAAAACTATTTGTAATAAACTGCATTGAAAATATGATATAAAATAAGATTAAAAAAAAAAAAAAGCAAAGAATGATGGAATAGTTTTGTGAGGAACAGCAAAATGCTCATATATGCAGTGAAGTGTGCGAGTTAGGTTGGACATCACTTACCCAATTTATAAAGACAAAGAACAAAAAGGATAACTTTACAAATATAAAATATTCATATACCTGTTAAAAGCCCTATTTTTTTATTTTTATAGTTTTACAATGTGACATAATTTAAATATTATAAACGAAAATTTCACTTCAACATAAGTGACTAAGAAGAATGTTTAATTTGATTTTGTATGTTTTATATATATATTTAACCATACACAATAATACACATTAAAAATTTAGTGTTTCCTCTTTAAGAAAAATGAAAAGTGAAATTGTGAACCAATTTAGATTTTCTTTTTATTTCATATTTTTCTCTATAAATATCCAACTTTTGCATATAACTCAAAATTAGACAACAAAATATTAATGAATATTCCAGCTTAATTGATTCACCCTTTTATGATGTATTAAATTGATTTTTATGTGGTTAACACTTAACATGAGAATATCACTTTTAACTTTTTTTTTAAATATTCATATATCTAAATTACTTAAGTATTGTAACTATATAGAAGGTTCTGACCCACGGAATCGTACCACTTGGACATTATTCCCTTCACTTTATATATATATATAGCATAGAACAAATATTACGCGATGTTAGATTACTCATTTTTTATACGTAAAAGGTTTTACTTTAGATAATATCATAATAAAATCTTAATATTCTGATTAGGTTGAGACATTGAAATTTCATTAATCACGTAATACTAAAGTTAAAAATACATTAATAAAGGACAAGAGAGAAAATAAAATACATAATTTGATCAAATTATGAAAGACTAAATCAAAGTTTTGAATAGGATAAACAAGCCTAATCAAATAAATTGTTTGTGGTTGATATTAAAAGTTTCATATCAACTAAAGATAAGACCAATTTATAATATATAAGTAGGTGTATCTATTAATATCTAATCTTACGTTCGAGATGTATATATCTTGACATGAGAGGATGTGTTGGAAGTTTCACATTGACTCCAATATTTATAACATATAAATAGGATATAAATCTTATCTTACAAGCTGATTCTATAAAATTGAATTATGTTCAAAATTCATTTCTTAACATATGCTTTCAAAATCATGCTCCATTAAGGATAGATAAAATTGTTGTGCTACTAAACTTTAAGTTCTCACAAATATATAAAGAATGTCCGAAAGAATACTTAAACGTGCTTATCGAATCTTAATTTAGAAATACATTCTAAAAGTGATTTTATTTGGTAGGATGAGATGTCCCATTGTAGTAGAGAAAATATTTTTAGAAATTAATTTGGACTGCTGAAATATATTTTTATTTCAAAGTATTTTTTAAGACATTATATATAGGTGTATAGATTCATCAGAAAATTACTTTTATCTTTTGAAATAAATATATTTGAGATTGATGTGTTCAAAATTGTGGTGCAAGGAAAACATTTTTAAACTCAAGAATTTTAAAAACAATTCTAATTAATTTGAACAACCTGAAACTTCCCAAATATATAAGAATACAAGCCTGTGCTTGAAAATCACACTGCAAGGCGAGCTTACAATCTGCACCATCTAAGCAAATTGTTAGACAATAATTCAACAATTTTGAATTTCACTTTAGGTTAATATATTTCTTATTTTAACATATGTTTTATACATCATTTCTATTTTTTCTATTTTTTTTTTCTGTGGGCCTTATTGCAAGGACACTTCAACAATATATACATTATTTTAATTGTTTTCTCTCGTTATGATATCCCATCACTTATCATATATATTTTTAACTTCTTTTAACATTAACCATTCTTTCTCTTTATTATTTTTTAAAAAGAATTAGCAGTATTAGATATAAGTTAAGACAGTGACGAAAAACATCTTGTATGTCATATCTATGTCCGGAGCAGAAAAATTTCCACGAATCCTTCAATTTTACACATCATCGTTTCTGATCCATCATGCATGAACTATAAAATCAGAAAGTCACCACCCAAAACCAGAGTCATCATATATTATTATATATGTGTTAAATATATAAATATATATACGTAATAAATTTGAACACACAACAAAACTAACACTAATTATAACGTGATACCTTGGTCACGGGGACATTCTCGTTTGGAACTGATCAAAAAAATCACACATCCAAACCATACACTCTTATACCACTATTGGGACGAGGATCGATACACATATGATCTTTATTATAAGATATTGTCCTCTTTGAATAAATTTGATTTTTAGTACCAACCTCTTATTAAAGAAGGTATTTATGTATCATATATGTCTTTTCTTTTAACCTACGTGGAACTTTCTTTGTCAACAATCATATTATCAAATTACAATGAAAAATATATAGAAATGCAAGCAATGTGAATATTTAGCAGTGGAATATAGAAAAGTGAAATTTCATTGCACAGATGACTAAAAATATACAGCAGAACAGCTACGTATACATAAAGGTGAAATAATTGACAATCAGAACATATGTATAACAATAAACTGACCAACAGAGTGGAAACACAAGTTAATGTCACAATCAAATGAACACAGTCCAAAACGAAAGACGCAAACACCTAACTGAACGAAAAGGTACAATTAAAAGAAACTGCCCCAGCAAGAGTTGAAGGACACAATCACTGAGACTTCAACAGTAGCAGGGTACCCTGCCCGAAGGTCTTGCAGGGTTGTGATTGCTGACTATGTATATATATATATATATTTATATATGTTGTGTTGTCCCTCTCCTTCTCCCTAGCTACCCTACATGTCCCTAACTTCAAAAGCGTTCTTGTTCTTGACGACTATGTCATACATGTGCATGGATTTGAACCTGTTGAAATCTCTAGGGAGGGAGATAAGGTGGACGGTGGAGCGTTTGTGGAACTGAAGAAGATCAGGGTCGTCGTAGTAACGCTCCCAGCCAAGCGAGTATAATTTTCTCTCCAAAACCGAGTAAGACGTGATGACCTCATTGCTTGCTAAATGAACAAGCATCTTCCTTCTTCCGGCACGGCTTCCCTCCACCGCCTCACCCCCGGGGTTCTCCACTAACCTCACCACACCGTTCTTGAAAACCCAGACCCCAGACATTCTTAATTTCAAAACAACAATGTTGAAGTGTGTCTGTTGGGGGAGAATATGGCTGTAATGTGTATATATATAGGATGAGAAAGTTTGACGATGGAATTATTTTATTTGATATAGGCCAACCAGATACATGGGGAAGAAAAGAATGGAGGATATATATATATTTGTATAGTATAGTATATATAGAATAGAGGTGGTGTTTGGATGTGAATACAGCTAAGGTGGGACCAAGGGAAGAAGAGTCTTAAGCTAAAGGTGAATTTTGGGGACAGGGTGTTTGGGGAAAGGGTGGGGGCCTAGGTTATTGATTTCATCAATTATCTATCATAATCGAATTGAGGGAATCTTCATTCACTTTTCCATTTGCGTAGTCTAAGTATTGTAACCCCACGCATAGAGAATCCATGTTTTGTTTCACTGACAGACTAAAACTTCAATGAAATTGTGTGATGAAGAAAACTATAGGAGAGGAAAGGAGGGGGCGAGTGTATAAGATGGACTTGAATGGTTATGGAATAAGTTTCTTCAAGTAGAAAGAGATGCCGAAATAGGCTTTCAATGAACAGTGTATACTTTTTCCAAAAGTGTTTATATGGTTTGTGGGTGTGGGGGACCAGAATATGAAAGGAATTGATTTCAATTACTTCAGTCGTTGCTCCTGAAATGACATTGTTGAATTTCATTTGGACACACCACTGCAGGCTCAGGTTTTCCAACCATTTCTTTTCTGTTTTTCTTGCCTAACTATTATGCTAATATATACATAAATATACTTTCGGTAAAAAGTTTTACTTGCCTAACTAGTTTTGACGATGCACATCGCCACCCTTCAATTTATATTACTATAATCATAAACACAATAATAAAATTTTCTTTACCTTCAAACCCAAGTTCCCATGTTTGAATTTTAAAAATCAACTCACAGCTTTGCAGGTAAATAATATATTTGGATATCTATGACTATCTATGCCAACTGAAGTTCTAGTCTCCTCCTAGCTACTAAATGTAGAGAAAATCGATGGATTCTTAGCATCTAAAAATTCAAACCTACATAATCTCTCTTTGCACAAAGCTCAGTCTACCCACTTTTACGGTACTGGGACAGCAACAATTATTACTCAATTACTACATTTTTCCTACTGAAATGTTCCTTCACAAAATCTACTAGATTTACATATTTATGAAAGCATGCATTAGGTTTGTGTCAATCTCATTTCTAGAAAAAAGAGAAATATGCTCTCAGAAGAGCGAACCGTGAACTGATAACATTCAGAAACTAATGAGCCAATAGCATGCTGCTGG
Organism: Vigna radiata var. radiata; assembly: GCF_000741045.1. NCBI lineage: Eukaryota > Viridiplantae > Streptophyta > Magnoliopsida > Fabales > Fabaceae > Vigna > Vigna radiata. The sequence continues at coordinate 48,699,948 of NC_028357.1, forward strand.
AATCCATTCCGACCCAACAAAAATCAAAGTTGAGGCATTAAAGTTGTAGTTCTTTAGGGCATGCCTGCTCATCAACCCAACACCATACTCTTTTGACTTTGCTTCAATTTGCCACCCCTCCTTGAGCCACACGGTCCTACGATGCAGACACATAGAGCAAAGTTCTAGATTTCTTTCTCTGTCATTTTCTCTCGAATTCCTTTCGAATCCCATTGGGCCACCGTTGACACTCTTATAGCTGGTATATATCTTCACTTGGTAATTTGTATTCACTCTTCCAAGGATTCAATAATATGTAAAACATTCATCACAAACAACTCATACACAGTAGTCATTAAGGTGTGATAGTAGTTCCTTCCCCGAATGCTCGGTAACTTAAAATTATTCTGGTATAAGATTCTTGTCTAGAAGTTTATATGTTGGTGAAGTGATCGACCAAAGTACTTGTATTAAATACTCACGTAAAGAACAACGAAATTTCATTGAGGATTATTATGAAGTAAACAGTGAGGTGGAATGCATAAAAATACGATTAATTTCCACCCACAAGTGCCAGCCATGATTTTGATTCCCAATATATATAATATATATATCCAAAAATCTACGATTGTTTGTTGATAAGTGAGGTTCACGTTATTACTTTTATGGATTTTGGGCATTTGATAAAGTTATTCGGAGAAGATCTAGAAGGAAATTATAAAAACATGATATTGGTTCTTTGATGTGGTGTGACAAAGAATCACAAGCTCCACGATAAACGGAATGCTTCCTCCAGCACACGTATGCATGCAAGGGTTGGCACAGAAAATCCAAAGACAAAATACGAGTCTGAGGAACAAAGATACTCCTTGGTCGTATCATCAACATCCTTCACACATGTACATATTGTTATGTCTTTCCATATTAGCCTCTTCTTTTAAAAAACAAATTATGATCCATCAACTCATCAAAAAGGACTTCTTTTCTAGGGCTTTCTGTTCCCTAATACATTGCTTTCAACACTAGTCGGTGCCAAAGATCATCATCATACAAACCCTAAAACTCTCAATATCTATACATATTTCAAAGTGATTTTATTTTAATTACTCACTCTTTCAAATAATACATTATTAAGCATTTTGAAAATAAACAAGAATAACAATATTTATTGAAAGATAAAAATATCGCTCAATTTATTTTTCTTAAAAGGTTAAACGAAATGCACTCTCATTAATCTACAACAACACTATACTTTATAAAGAAAACGATGGATATATATTGATACACCAATATTACGGTTATACGTTCAAATAATTTGGATTGAAATTAAATTAATGTTAACTTTTATAAACGTAAATTTTGAATATTGGATTGAAATTTATAACTAATTAGAATATTTTTAAATCGATTTCATATTGATTTTGAAATCAGTAATTTTTAAAAAAAATTAAATGCAAAACAATTTTAAATTAAATATTCGTATATGATACTATAATAGTAGAATAATAAATAAAAAATATTTAACAAGAAACGTCATTATATAAAATTTAAGTGTAAAAATGAATAAACATTGTTTATGTAAATAAATATTAATTAAATATATACATACATATATACATATATATATATATATATATATATATATATTAAATAATTCAATCTTATAATTATTAATAATATTGAGACAATAATTACACATTTTATAAAAAAAACATATTTTCAATATAAACAATATATTTTANGAGACAATAATTACACATTTTATAAAAAAAACATATTTTCAATATAAACAATATATTTTAAATAATTCAATCTTATAATTATTAATAATATTGAGGCAATAATTACACATTTTATAAAAAAAACATATTTTCAATATAAACAAATATTCTTAGAAAATACATAATAATTAAAATTATTTTATATTTATTTTAATTTTTTCATTATGTCAATTTATAAAATTTTAAACTTTTTTTATTTTAAAAATATAAATTTGAATTTAAAATTCTATCGAACTATTTAGACTTGAAATGCAATTTTATTTTCTTTAAAGAAAAAAATATATATGGATTTGAATCAAATTTATATTTGGATATAGTTTTAAATTAGGTTTGAATCGACTATATTTTTAGAAATTTAATTCATGTTCACTTATAAATATAGCATGATGGTGGCTTAAAAAGACTCAAATAAATATTATGACATAAATAAAAATACTTGTTTAAATTAAACTTAAAAAAAAAACTATATATACTAATTGAACATCGTGTGACTTTGGAAAAAAAAAATAGTAATTAACGTTTTAATGGTTGAATTCAAAATTATAAGTGAATTTGACAAATGTGTTATATTGTTTTTATTTGATATATATAGGTATTGTAAATATATATTTTGATAAGTAAATAAAATTGTAACATCGATAACAAAAACAAGTTACATTTGAGGTATAGAATTTGTTAAACATATGATAGAGTTGAATTTGAATCTATTTTGTAAAACTTTTGTTTTGCTCATTTTATACATATCGCTTAAGTATTGAGTTAGTCATATAAGCAATATTTTCGTAACATTAAACGTTGAGTTAAAGCATTATTGTTCAAGTTGTGATTTATGTTTGAGGGAAAAATATATCAAATTTATGTTTTTTTTTTTTTTAAATTCTGAGAGGTAGATACAGGAATTGTTTAATTCTTTTTAGACTTGTGAAATTTAGAGTTTCACATATTTTTTTGGAAATGAAATCATTAAGCTGATAAATTAACTAATTTGGGTTTGGTAAATAGAGAATATTTTAAATGGTATTTTTTTTTACTCTTACTATTAGTTTGGATTTTCTTCGTAACATTATATTTTACCCTTTGGTTGAAAATTTGTCATGGATTATTTATTTATGAGTTTGGTTTGGTCATGATAATTTATATTTTATTCTTTTTTAATAATATTTTTATGTGATGATAAATGATAAATATATTTTTAAGTGTAAATATAAGACATAATGGTGTTTATAGTATACGAGCTTTCGACATAGTACATCAATAAAAAAGAAATAAACAAAAAAATATATATTAATTAAGAATTCATAATATATAATAGGATTTAGAATTCTACATAGTAGGAATTATCCTGAAATATACCTACAATATAATATATCAGGATACTCCAACTAAAAAGTAAGTGAGTGTAGACATGTATATATTAATATTTGTTATATAATAAGATTGAAAAGATAAGTTACAATAAATATTATAATATTAAATGTATTAACTTATATTTAGAAGGTGAGATATTTACTGGAAATGACTATATCCTAAGATTATATTAATAAAAAGGGCGATGTGATTGGTAAAATTGATTTAAGTGAATGAAATTTAGAGCATCTTAATATTAATGATGATGGTCCCAGGTAGGTATATGAATTTATTCTCCATTTCTTAGGATCAAGTTTAAAAAAAAGAAGAAAGAAAAGCTGATTGGGGTTGTGAAGTTATAATATAAAGGAATGCATAAAATGAGATATCGAATAGAATTTTTGAAGAATTAGAAAAGAAAAGAAGTGATAGAAAAGAATAAGATTAAAGCTTTGCTTATATCAGTTGTTAGGTTTATGCCTAACTTTTATTATAAATCATGGAATTGGGGAACTTACATTCATTTTTTAGAATAAAGTGTTCAAAACATTAGGAATGTTGGATCAATTCTCCCACAATTTTCTTCTCATATTCCTTATTACAAAAAATTAAATAAAAAACAACAAAATAAATATCTCATTAAAGAATCAAAACAAATGTGCAGATCAAGATTTGGTCTTTAATTGCTATTTTTAAACTATGATATTAAAAATTCCTTTTTTTTTCAATTACTTTTTGTGTTTCTTTCTAATATAAAAATTAAAGAAAAACTTGACTATTATATTAAAATGGATAAAATAATTTTTAACTAAAGAAAATAACGGTCATAATCATAGGATAACATTGTAAAGTATTCACAAAATAACTAGAAATAGTGAAAGACATAAAACCAAGACACATGTAAACTTTCTCACGAAGCCACCCGAACGGAATGCCTAAAACAAATGTTAAAATGGCATATTTTTAGGATTAATAATGTTTTTATTAAAATAAAAACACTTTTACTGGAATTTATCTTATATATTTTAATAATGCAAAATTATTTACTAAGTAAATAGATAAATTTTGAAAACCGGAATTGATGAAAAAAAAATTTAAGATCGCATTTCAGAAAATAGATTTGAATGAGTGAATTAAAACAGATTTGAAAGGAAGAAATCTAATAGTGAAACTAGAAATGGGAATAAAGTTTATAAAAGCTCGTTAATGATGGATAAAATTAATAATTACTAATTTATCGGATTAAAATTAATTTTAAATAAATTATTATTATTTTCTTTTTCAAGTTCTGAAAATTGGATTATTTTGCAAGGAAATCATGTCTTATTGAGTATATTCACATTTGTAATAAAAATAAAAATATCATACCATATTAAATACTTGACAATCATCGTTTTTTTTTTCACTAGTACATAAAAATTCTTTAGTTATCCTTCATTTTTCTATCTTCGCAACTGATGAGTTTCTAACCCCTACTAAACCTAGAGGAGAGAGTTAAAGAAAATAAACATGTTAAGGAGATAAGTTTCTTCACATTCTTTATCTTAGTTTAGTTTTTGTTTTAAAATAAAACTCATGTTTGTATAATATTTTGTATGATTGCTAATGATATCTCCTTATAATAAAGGGTTAAAACGGAACTTAGCCTAATCTACATCCTTCTTTTATTAAGAAAACTCTCTTAGAATAAATGAGAGCATATAACCACATGATAGCACTTGGAGGAGAGAGAATACTTTTATGATGATTTTGTAATGAGTAGAAAATATTCTTCCTTTATCTCGTCATTATATTTTTCTAAAAGATATTTTATGTATTTGCTAGATAGCTCCTCACATTTGTTAGGTTATCTTTTCTGTCTTCGTAATTTTCTCACGAGGCTTTTTCCATTATATATTAAAGAAGGTTTTCTCACCACTTGTAAATGATTGTCCAAAATTGAATTTCGGAGACAAAAATCACCACTTATCATGGATAGCCTAAAACCCTCAAGTGGCATAACTCATTCCATCTCATATTCCCTTTCTATTATCTCCATCTTTTGTCTGTTTTATTCAAATTTCTTTATGTTTTTAAATTTCTTTATGTTTTTTTGTTATTCTCCATTTTATGCTTTTGTACCTTTTATTATTCATCTATTTTTGTCTCAATTTCTTATCTCTTATCTCTTTTGAGTTCCTTTGAAATGCACGTTCGCATCTAAATAACATTTGAGTGTTCCTCCCTACACTTCCCCAAGTGGGACATGTACCTCCCCATTAATTTAATTTATTTAAAAAATATTCTGCACCTCTCCACTATTTTCTTTTATTCCAAAAATACCTTACACCTCTCCACTATAAATAGCAATCTTTCTCTTTTTCTCTCTACATTAATGGAACATTTACATGGCTCATTAATGAAGCATTTACATGACTTAAATTTGAAGTTAGATATATTTTCTTAAATAAGTTTGATTCAAT
>NC_028357.1:48705596-48709952 GCF_000741045.1 Vigna radiata var. radiata
ATTAAATACTTAAAATACAAAAAAAGTTATTTGTTAAATATTTAGAATTTATTTAGTTCTTTCGTCATTATAAAGTTAGTATATAATAATAATATATCATTATTTACTATTAATATTATTATGTTTATTATTTTGTATTTGCATCTAACTTTTAATTTTATAAAATGGAAATGGTAGAAGTACTCGTAATTTTATATTTTGTACTATGTTACAAATTCAAATTTAAACCACGTGAATGCTACATTAATGTAGAGAGAGAAAGAAAAAGATGGTTAAGGATAGTGGGGAGGTGTAGGATATTTTTGGAATTAAGAAAATAATGGAGAAGTGTAGAATATTTTTGAAATAAATTAAATTAATGGGGAGATACATGTCCCACTTGGGGAGGTGTAGGGAGCAACACCCATAACATTTTAGTCATCTTAATATCCAATGAAAATCTTTTTAAAGATTACTCAAGAAACATTAACTAAACACCTTACACTCACTAAAATTATAAAGTGACCTTATATAAGTAATCATTCAAAATTAATTGAAACAAACACAACATATATGTGCTTTTCTATTTTCATTATCACATATTTGTATCATATTTGATTTTTATTTTACCAATCTATATTTAAATTAAAACTTACCAATAGAAAAATATTTTGCATTTTTTTAGAATTTAAATTGGAATAAATTCTAATTCCAACCAAAATTTACTATTTTTTTCTTGTTTTCTAAATGATTTAATACAAAATATTTTGAAGTGTATTTAAGGTTTTTTTTTTCAGACTTTTAGTTTACAATTAAGAAAAACAAAAAAAAAATTGCACATATTATCAACGTCTTTTCAAATACATAATGTGGTTCATCTTGAACATAAATATATTATAATTGAAGGACAAATATGTATTTGAACATGTATTTGTCACAATTTAAATATCCTGAATACATAGACCCAAATGTTATCCATCCAAATTAAGAATGTCAAAGTGAGTCAGACTTGACAGGCCGGTCCTATTAATGAATATTTCTAAAGAAACAAAGTCTTACAATTACTTTTCCTATACATGGGAATAATGCCAACATTTCTAACAACTTTTAAAAAATTTTGCATATACTTTTCTATAATAATTTTTCATATTTAAATGTTTTGATAAAATTTTATTTATTTTTTAATTCTATCATTTAATATTCATTAAGTGATACTACGTATTTTAAATGATACAAGTGATCATTAAGAGCTTACATCTTTCTTTTGCTTCTTTGCAAACTTGAAAACGAATAAATGGCAATTCCAGCTTTTAAAACGTTTGATTCAAGAAGATTAAACCAATATATCAAGTAATCGCAAAAATGAATGTCCACTGAATTTAATTTGCTAAACTGAGGAAGAGTTCAAATAGATCATATTTGGTATGAATACTCATCAATTGCAAGCTCAGGTGTTATGCATTGAATTTTAGCACTTTTACACTTTGCACGTTTGTATTCAAACATTCACAATGCCAGGAAGGTATTCGTTTTGTTCTTAAAAAAGCTTCAGTATAAAAATGGTATCAGTCGCTCAGAATGTCTCATGATTTGCATTTGTTAACTCAGAGAACAAGTTAAAAGAAATTACAACATAAGTAGTGTAAAACAAAAGGAAAATGCATAAATTGATCACCTGCATATCAAATCAACCTTTTATCAAGATTCTCCAATGAAGTAACTTTGGAGGCGAAGGAAAATTAATATAGGATAAGATTTGGTTGCCATAATGTAATGACCTTTATAATCCTCAACTGCTGAATATCAAATATGGATGAAGAGAGTATTAACATTCAAACCTTCCAGTGATGTTAGATCCCAAAAGGTGGTTAGCATCGAAAAGTTTTAAAGATTGATGTTAGACCATAAAGGTAATTATGAAAGCAATGCCACAAAATGAATGGGGCAGAAGATAAGTTGACAACTAGGATCAACTATTGCAAGGTCCAATATACTTATTGCACAACAAAATATCTGTGAGAATCGGATTAAGCATGTTCTAAATTAGAAACACTTTTGGTTTATGTACAGCTCCTACCATATTTTTTCTTTCTTGTGTGAACAACCGCTAACCAATCAAAACAACATCTGTCAGATAGGATGAAAGAGATTTTTCTTTCGTACATGTAGATGAAAAAAACAAAACAAAATTTCAAGGATATAACACTGCCATTCTGATATCAGAGTGGTTGTGAACAGGTCCTTCATGGGAGAAACTGTTGAGAAATGAGTTCTCGAGAAATTGTAACAAAACCTACACTCGTTTATTTGGCAAAGCTCCCTACTCATCTTCCTAACTTGACTTCCTTCTCTATTGACCTTTAACTAAATGATTACACAAAGAATTGTACAGAAATTAAAACTAGCTTTAAAAGACACGAATGTATGGCTGGAAAAACCGAATATGTTACAAACTAGACAAACCTGAGTTCATTGAGTACTAGTCTCTAGCATGACATCAGAATTCCTAGCTCCCGTCACTACACTATCATCTGATAAAGTCAACTACAACTATAAATGTAAGGAGTGATATGATTACAATGGGCACAGTGATACATGGAAGGCCATAATTGAAGAATGAATACAACTTTTTATCTTACATAGGTGAATCTGGAATTAAAAGAAGCAAACAATACGCAAGTAAATTAAATTGCTTTGGTTCCACAAGCTGTTTTTCAAGTGAACAGAATAGCCCATATTTCATAATCACTTTTCAATTCATACATATCTTTCTCTTTCAAAGAACTTACAAAAATAACAAAGACAAAACTAATTCCTCCATTAATTACTTTCCCCTGAAAAAATTGCAAAGCAAATCACACCGATCCTCAAAGGCAAATCAACCCCTCCGGCACCACAGAGGAATCTAATAAGTAACCTCAAAGGCAAAGGGATTAAATACATATAATATCGAAGATGATATAATTTCATTAAGTTCAAAATTCAACAAAAAAAAAACGTTTGCAAAATGCATTAAAGCTCATCCTCCATCCTCAAGTACTCTCCCACATCGGCCTGGTGCAGAACAACGATGCCATTGGGATCTAACTTCCTGCAATCCTGCGTAGACTTCGCGGCGACACCGAAACCCAACGGCACATCAGCCATGGAAAATACAACAACTCCGTCACCGGCGGCAATGTTGTCCGTGATTCTGCCCAACGCGCTCTTCAAAACGTGGTTTCCGTACAAGAAAGACATCTCAGACTGCGGTTTGAGCCATACCTTGTGCTTGGCGTTGGCGGCGAGCAAGTTTAGGGCCTGGACGGTGAGGTGGAAGCTGCCGCCGTGGGTGTACTTGCCGATGCAGGTACCAAGGGAGACAAGGTTAGGACGCGCGACGTTGGTGGCGCGCTTGACGAGGGACTCGCTGACATAGTAGATCTTGTTCTTGTGGAGGCGGAAGCAGTAGCGGCCAGGATTGGCATCGGGGCCCTCGTGAGAGGGGTTCTCGACGATGTTCTTGAGGTTGTTTCCGACGAATTTGAAGAGTTTCTCGAACACTACGCTCGTCTCCTTCTCATCCAAAGGTCTCATCTTCCTTTATCTCTCTCTCGCTCCCACCTTCTAGGGTTTTACAGCGAGATTAGGGTTTTTGGTTTTGTTGACTTTAGAGGATGGAAACGAGACTAATGTCTCAAAAAGGGTTTACTCCCTGTACCTCCCCAATTCATCCCCCACCCCCCAATTCTTTTGGACTTTTTTTAAAATACAAAAATAACCTTTTTGTTTTTTTTTATTTTTACCTTTATATTCCTATTTATTAAAATTAACCTACCCTGCCTCTTTTCCATTCTGAACATACACAGACTCAAGATTCCCTCCTTCACGTATTCCCACCCATCAAAGCTTTCATTTTCAAATGCTCTCTACAACTCTCACTCTCCCAGTCCTCTTCTGAACCTGCTGTTGCTTTGTGCGGCCTGTTGGTGTGCGGCGGGTGGCGGTTCGGTGAATGTGTGGCGGTCCAGCGCGGTGCAGAGAGGTGTAGACATTGGTTTCGTTCTTTTCGTTTCTTCTATTTTTTTTAATGTATGTAATGTGTAGGATTTGGTAGCTTTCTCTATTATTGGTATTTGGTTGGTGTGTTTGTTGAGGAGTATGTGGTCTGCTGTTGAGTTCTGTATTATTTGTGTGCTCTGTGTTGTGTGGATCGAAGAAGAAGACGTCCAGGCACTGAAACGGACCATTTCCTATTTTTATGTTTTTAGTTTATTTTATAAGTAATTATATTTTAACTTTTTATTTTCAATTAATTTTGTTACGTTTTTAATTTTTTTTNTTTTATTAGTTTATTGTATTTATAATTAATTTATAAAGTATTTAAATTTTATTTTA
>NC_028357.1:48710206-48752755 GCF_000741045.1 Vigna radiata var. radiata
AAACTAACAAAAACATAATCTAAAATAATCTAAAACGCTTAAACGGATGTGGGAATCCGTAAACGGATGTCAACATCCGTTTAAGGGTAAACGGAAGTCGCCATCCGTTTAGCGGTTTTACGAAAGTATTACTAACCTCGACTCGAAGAGGATCGCTGGTTAAAGGTTGGATACAACACCACAATGCAATGCAGAGATATAATAATTCAAGGACAAATTCTTCCACGAGAAATCGATATCTCAATTATCACTTGAAATACAAGAAAAATGGAAGAAAGAATTTCTAGAAAAATAAAACAAAGAATTCCTGAGAAGAAAGCATAAAGATGAAAACATGAAGATAAAAAAAAGAATAAATAGGTTATGTAGGAGTGGGAGAATAAAATCATAAAATTTTATTTCTAAATATAAATTTTTGTTAAAGGATAAAATTGGAATAGAAAAAATAAAGCAAAGGGTAAAAATGGAATGGGGGGTGGAGGATGAAATTGGGGAGGTACAGGGAGTAACCCCCCTCAAAAAGACACCAAGGCCCAAAACGGGAAGAAGAATTTCTTTGGGTCTTCGGCCCATTTTTTCTTTGTGCCCAATAAACAAATGGCTACGTGTGTCTGGTTACTTCTTTGTTATTTTTATACATTTATGTGTTGTATTGATTTAAAATGTTGGTATTTTATATCTAAACTTGTGCTTATCCATGGGTCAATGTTGGTTTTTGGGTTTATTAAAAGAGAATTAGATATCGGTAAAAATAATAGTAAATATTATTATTATTTATGATTAATTTTTAAATAGAATTAACTTTTAAAAAGTTAATATATTTATAAAAATATAAATAATACACTTTATAAAAAATAAAGGATAAAATATATGTGAAAATAAAATAGATTATTCAAAAGTATAAAAGATATATAAAAATATTTGAATTGACTCGTTAAAAATATAAATTAATATATAAATAGACTTATGTAATATGAATTGCTAGACTTTTTAATCAGTATATTGATAAATTTGTTTAATATATGTTGTTAGACTCCTTTAATCAATAAATAGATACATTAGTGTTTAATGTGTATGATTAGACTTATTTAATTAGTATATTGATAAACTTGTGTAATCTATATTGCAAGTTTCTCTTAATTATAAATCAAACAAAGTCTATAATGCGCAATAAAGAAAATATTTTGGATGTTACAATAAGTTATCCATCTTAACTTTTACACGTTTTGGGAATATTTTATTAGTCATAAGAAAAAAAATATATTTGATGACCATTAAAACAAATATATGTGTAAAGGACCTTCATAATAGAAATTTTATAATTACTCTCAATATAGAATACTGATTAGGCTATAAACTTATTTTTACAGAAGTAATATTTTTATTTTGATTTGATTGAGTTTTTTACGAATATGAGTGTTAATTATATTTGTTCACACATAGCAGTCAAGAATAAAATTTATAATTGAATAAAAGAGCAATAATATACACGTGGAAATTGTAAATAGTTTGTAGACTATTAACGCATTAATAAAAGTTACAATTTGTAAATGGAAAATGAAAAAAAAAAAAGTCATAAAAATTACACCATCAAGATTATAACTAGTTGAAAAGATGGAGAGTTGATTGTACGAATACATTAAATTCATAACACGTGTGCTCTTGGTTAAATTTCGTGTGCTGATGTGATGCTTATAACATGTACATGTACTATAGTTTGATAATCTACTAACCAAATTATGATTTAGTTTTTTCAAAGATGGTATTAACAACATCATAAATGGGTACACTTTCATTTCTTTAAACTTGGATCAATATTTTAGCTTGAAAATTTTATTGTTTCATCTGATACCATGTTATAAATATTTTTTTGAAATTTCTTGGTTGCTTGTAGTGGTGTGAAATGCAGTATTTTTAAATAAAATTTAGAAATATTGGTTCTCATGCTTAATGATTTGTATTTTCAACTTAAACTTACTAAAATATCTGTTAAAATTGAATGTAATATAACAGATGTAGAATGGCGAGTGAAGATCATTTATTTCTGATGCGACATTTTTAAATTGTGATAATTGCTACTCTATTACTTTAATCATCTCAATACTTATGAATACAGTAACATCATTTTCAACTTCCAATTTAATATTATTCATATATTCTTATCAAGCTATTCCTAATGAAGGGTTTATATCTTTATTATGTTAATGTCCCAAGTAGCAAATTAAATAGTAAAATATTTATAATTTATAATAACATATTTATAATAACACATTTATAAATATTTTGTTTAAATTAAAGTCGAATCTATTCACAACTCCTCCTGACACACATCAATTTATAGTTTAATATTAATTGTAAAGTTAATAAATCTTAAATGACATCAGACGATTATATTTTCTTTTAAAATTTCAAAAATAACGATCTTGTCATAGTTGGATGTACTAAAGATCGTGTTTTTGAGATTTTAATTTAAAATGAAAATTATTGAAAAATGGATGAAAAAAAGCAACTATCCCTACAATTATATATTGATTTTTCATAATTTTAATAAAAAAATATTAACAAAAAATAAAAAAAAAAACCACAATTCTATGTTTTTATAAGATACGTCAATTAACATGTTACAGCATGCTTATAAATTTCTAAAATTATAATAATAATATTTTAAAACTAAAAAAAAAAAGATTTATTTAATATTATCTGCTTTCTTATTCTTATTTTCTTAAGAAATAAGATAGTTAAATTTTTTATAAGCAACTTATCGGATGGTGAAATGAGTGTTTTGTCCATAAGAAAAAGTGAAAACAATGAAGAAGATAATAATAACTCACAATGTAAGTACATACGGATGCCGATGCTCATACCCAGAATGTAAGCATAACAAAAACATGAAAATATTATTAATTTTTACTTGCCTTTAAGATCTATATTATGTTATTGAACAATATTTTACAGTGAGTATATGGTCCAATATTCTAGGATTAATATTGGAAAAGAAATTAAAAAGCAGAGATAGACGTGAAGCATACATTACGTAACCAAAAACTTCAACAATTACACAAAGAACACGCCACCTGTACAGGAAACTAGAAGTAAGAAAAAACAGAGTATACTGTCGCAAAACCATATTCAAGGTTCACATACTAAGAAAAACTAACGTACTCAGTAAGAAAAAGATTAAAAATCAAATCCACCGGCATCTCCAAAACCAGCGTCATAGCCAGCATCGTAAGAACCTACATCAGATATCATGTCTCCGATCAGAAGCCCACCCAACGCTCCACCAAGCAAACCCGCTCCCAATCCCATTCCAAATTTGTTCTTCCGAGCTCCTTGAGCCGGAGCAGCAGCAGGAGGGTAACCGTACCCGGGTTGCGGCGCATACCCGTAAGCCGCTTGTGGAGCGTACCCATATGCCGCCTGTGGCGGCGGAGGGTACCCATATCCGCCCGCATATTGTGGCTGCTGGGGAGGAGGATACACGACGGGATACGAGGCAGAAGTGGACCCCACCGCGGGAGCAGGATAAGCCGTCACCGGCTCCGTCTTGGGAGCAACCGAAAGCACAGGCGCTGACGGCGCTGACGCTACCCCGGGCGCAGTGAATTTTTCGCTAAATCTGTAAGAAAAACTAAACGATCCTTTGGGTTTGCCGGAGGGTTTTCTGACCTGGTAACTGACATGCTGGAAGGCTTTTCCATCACCGGGTTGGTCGAGGAGCTCCCTGATGGGGACGAGGACCTGGCCGATTTCTTTGTCAGCGGATAGGCTGCGTTCGCAGCGGAGCTTGATTTCGATGGTCAAGCGGTTCTGGCGCGCGAGCGATTCGTCGATGGTGAACTTCTCGGTAACTTTCCACGTGGGGTTGGTGCCGCCGTTTCTGTCGACGGGAGTCTTGATCTTTTGGACGCCGGAGAGCGAAACGACGGCGTACACGTCCATCCTGGAAAAAAGATTCACGTTTTTCAGATCCTTCGCCGATCCGAGGCTGAGTTCCAGCGTTCTGTGTTCCATGGTGAGGGTGACGAGGGTTTCGGTGAATTCGCAGATCAGAAATATGAATCCAAAGTTGTTTGTTGTGTAGGTTTTATCTTCTTCGTTCAGAAACTAATTAACACAAATTAAGGTCAACCATCTTGAACTTAAAGCGCCACTCCTTCGTATTCACGCGTTTTAATACTGGTACTTTTTTTCTCGGGTTTTATTGTTGTAACGAAATTAAATAAATATATTTCTATTATTTTTTATGCATATTTTATTTTTTCAGGTATTATTCTAAGGTTTCTTATATCTTTGCTTTTTAGATTTTTTTAATGGAAAAAGATTCTTTTCACTCCATTTGGTTACCATCTAATAATTTTTATTTTATAGAAATAAAATTATGTTAACAAAATTTAATTTTTATAATTTTAGAAAACATGTTAAATGGATATAAAACAACAAATAGATAGCAATGGCTTAATCTAATGAAACAATTTATTTCGAAACTTCCAAAGTTTACACTGCTATTGACCAAGTCCTATGTCAGTTGCAAGCGTCTGCATCACTTTGCATATGCACGACACACACGGCTCACGACTTTTTCCTATTGTCGTTTTCAGTTTCACTGATGCGCGTTTTGCGAGCTAAACAAAGAAAAAACTTACGTTAACATTTATTTTATTATTTACTATAATAATAATACAAAAGTAAAATGGTTTAAAAAATATAAAATTTTATAATTTAAAAAAAATAAAATAATATCAAATAAATATAAAAAATTTAGTTATGTAAAAGAATCATTTCTCTATTTATTAACTTACGTATTTAAAAATTACAATGGTTTTTTCGTAAAAGACAAAATAATAGTAATATTTAAAATTGGCTTATCTTTCTTCTTTATTCTGTTTTTAATACCCATAAGAAAATTGGCGGTTTCCAAGAAGTTGTTGGGACCCTTCTTTGATCCTTCTTCCAACGAACTTTATGTTACAGATGTTCCACTCCTTTCTTTTATTATATGTTCGACCTTTTATTAAATTTTAAAATAATAATTCATTTTTATTTTATTTCTTATAATTTAATTTGAAAATATTCGAAAATTATATAATTTCCTCTGGTTCATGGAATTCAACAGAAGGACCACAAACGGACACAACTAAACTTTGTTTCCAGACTTTTTTTAATTGGTTATATTCTGCGTATTTGGCCAAGTTTTAAAGAAAATGATATTTTGAAACCAATTTTTGACACTACTTTGATACTGGACACGTGTCAAAATGTGGTTGGACGATTTCAAATTAAAAAAACTGAGACAAAAGTATATTTGGAAGAAAAAAACCAAAGTTTTTTTTTTAATTTGAAATTGTCCAACCACATTTTGACACGTGTACAGTATCAAAATAATGTCAAAAATTAATGTCAAAATATCTTTTTGAAATGAAAATTAATGTACGGGATCTGAATTTGGTCCTTATTTTTCCAACACATTAGGTATGGAAGTGTGTGGAGTATTTTTGTGGTGAGGTGTCATTGTTTATATACGCTACAACCAAAAGTTAAAGTTGAAAGGAAAAAAGTGTCTTGTATTGAATGCTAATCTCTTCGTTTTTTAATGCTAATCTTTTCGTTAGGAAAAAAAAGGGAAATAATGTCTTACACTCAATAAAAAAAATGTACAACGTTTACAAATTAATCCATTTTTTTATCGACTGCTAATTGTTTAAATGTTTTAGGTTAACTTTATGAGTACTAACTTTTAGTTTTGTGACTTTTTTTTTTAACTAGTCATCTTATTTTTTGTACAACTTTTTCATCCTTTCTTAGGTTTAGAAGAGAAAATAAAAATCTTTTTATTTTATTTCATGTATTACGAATCACAAATGTTTATATTATATCTTAAAGAGAGTTTTTTTTTATCTAATTAATATTTCATATCGATTTTACAATAGTAGTTTTAGGATTTTGGGTGGCAAAACAGGTTAATCTAATCCAACTAAAAAAAATTAGAAATATTTTGTTGTTAAAAAATTTACGTAAAGAGTTGAGTCATTGACATATTCGTCTTCAGGCAAAAGTTCATTTAAGATCTCTTTAATTTCGTCATCTTCACTAACCTCTCTAATTTCATCATTTGGGGATGTTGAATTGTTATCTCTTAAAAAACCTTTAGGCCAATTACCAATTCCTTCTGGTGTCATTATGCTTGTGAAAATTAGATAAAATTACATAAGACAAAAATTATAAAATGAAAACTCATTATAAAATCATTTTTTGTATGAAATTGTTTAATAACGAGTGTTTCTGATTTTTTCCAGGCAAACTATCAATTCCTTCATATGTTATTATATTTGTAAAAATTGGATAAAATTATACAAGACAAAAATTATAAAATGAAAACTCATTATAAAACAATTTTTTTGTAAGAAATTGCTTAACCGTTTCTGATTTTTTTTTAATGGGGGGCTACAGTAGAGATGATAAAGAAAAGGTTGAAGTGAGAGAAATGAAAGAGAAAAGATTAAGAGGAATGAGAGACGTGACTAAGGATTTGGGTTTTTTTGTTTTGAGAATGATTTCTTTTTTAAATATTTTTGACTTTAAAACTTAGAATCTATAACATATGAAGGTATTTTTGCCTACAATAATCTGATACACATTATTAAAATATACCAACTGAAAAATAAGCATATACACATTAACATACCCATATATATATATATATATATATCACCACTAAAAAATCATTTATTACAAGCAGATTTTACTGTTAAAATATTTCTGCAATTTTTTTGTAAATAAAAAGTTACCATATATATCACTACTAAAAAATCATTTATTACAGGCAGATTTTACTGTTAAAATATTTCTGCAATCTTTTTTGTAAAGAAAAAGTTACCGATATGATTACATGTGAGTTTTCCTGTGTAAAATTAGATCTGTATGAAAATTACTTTTAATATTTGCCCTATTACAAAAAAAAAAAATGTTAGATCTTTTAAATGATGTTGTAAATGATTTTTTTGCATATTTTCTTATGGATATAATTTTGTAAATAAATATATAGATTTTTGGCTTGAAATATTTTCTGAACACGCAAATATTTTTTGAATAATATATTCAAAATATTTTTTTCTTATAAAAATATTTTGTAGATAACTATTGATAATAATTACGTAATTATCTATATATATTAATTATTATTTTTCTTGCAAATAAAAATAGCAGGAAATTTGAAATTTACATTTGAAACTTAGCCTCTTCAAGCACAGGTTTAACCTTCATTGCATTTGAAATTTCATCTATTAAAACTTACCTCAATCTTCTCCCACAAAAGTGACTTGGCCTCATTTTCCGTGAAGATTTCCATCGACGCTACATCCTGCAGAGGTTGAAAACATTTATGCTCTACAGCTGATATGATTTACGCGGTGGTCTCTGAAGCTTCCAGTTAACCTGAAAAAACCCTGACTCCCAATTTCGAAAGGTATGAAACCCTACCTTGTTCATAAATCTGAATGCTATATTGTTCAATATGTCATTGAATCAGTGAACTGCAAAATTGTTACGCAGGTGTCCCATGATCAAAACTAGCATGTAGTGTTGAGTGTGTCTCTTAGCGCAAATTATTTTGTCTGCATTTTGAGATTGATAGTGAATATACTTTTCATTTTATTTGTAGTTGATGACTCATTGATTTTTTATGAAACCAAATTTGCTTAACCTAATTAAGCTAGCCATCTAATAATGGTTAAGATTTTTTTTTTTTTTATAATTAGAAATACATTGATTGTTATAGAATTCACTCCCTGTTTATTGTGGTTTGAAAGAATACTGGTTATTTAATAAGAATCACATTATACTGATGCCGATTAGTGATGTCATTGTATTTAGCATCTAGTTAATAAGAAAACTAACCATAATTAACTTCAACATTTCCTCAATCATGTCAGATTTTCTTCTTTGTTGTTAATATTGTTTGGTTGCAGATTGCAATCCAACTCAGTGACTAACAAGCAAATAAAACTTAGATTATTATATGTGTAGAAAACTGCAGATTGCAGATTGTTTTACCACTGGTTTAGTGAGTTAGAAAAGCATGTGTAGAAAGCTGGAAGCAGATACATATGAATGATTGATTCGGTCTTTTGAAGTTTGAACCAATGCGTAGAAAACCAATTCCTTTTAACCTTTTTGGTCTTTAGATAGATAGACAGATATAATATAGCTTTTCTTTACAGAAAATCTACAGAGTACATTCACATTTTTGTTCAAAGTGTGGGACAAACAGGAAAAAAAGAAGGGACTTTGCAGCAACATAGATGAGATTGGAAGTTAATATGAAATTATCAAAATTATGAAAATAAGCATGTCATTAGTAATTATCCTTGGCCCAAAAGTCATGGAGCCAGGGGACAAAGGATATACCAATATACCAACTGCTTTTACCATATTCACTTCCAAAAATTTTAAAGATTGTGTCACTGTAACATTACTACTATTTCTAATGATAGGTTGGCCAGTCCATGACCTTTCACCTTCCATGTCAGAAACCGGATCCAACTCATACCTTCACAAACTAATCCAAGGCTACACTACATTTTTCACAGTTCCGAAGAGAGACGTCAACCCTCTCACTCTCCTTTTTATTAATGAATTCAATCTTGCCAGATGATTCAGAGCACACTTCTTATGATACTTATTCTATTATGATATACTAATTTTGTAGTTATTATAGTGTCCAAAATTGATTCATATCTCATTACAATGGTTGGATCATATTCAGCTCTCTTTATTGTTGATGAAATGTCTTCCATTTCTGCTCTTAGATTTCTGTACGGATGAACGAAGAGTTGATGTGACCATAACTAGGTCTGAAGACGTTAAAGTGCTACACAGTGTGATGTGGTACTTCCGAGAAAAAAGTCCCTTTGAGCAAAGACATTATCATATTTTCAGACCCTTACTTTTATGGTTTTAATTTCCAAAACTCAAATTAATCGTTTTCTGAATTATTTTGTCTACATTGTTGACTATCATCTGTTAAAACTGTACCATTCATTGCATAATTGAGCTTAATCTTCTGGATGTTCTTGGATGTTCTTAGGTAATTTTACAGGGATAAAATTATAGTCATTTTGGAAATGATTGTGATTTGTTTGATATTTTTTGAAGAATATTTTAAAGATTTGAAATGGTTTATGTAGAAGTTTATTAACTTTTATGTTTTGATGAATGATGTTATTCATCATCATTTATAGTGTAAAATAACTTATTTTCTTCTATCATATTGGAATTCTCATTGGGAAACTTGTGTGTGTTTCTGTATGCGTGCTTGGGTTTAGTTTTTATTTTTGTAGTGGAAATTTTCTTCTCTCTTCTTCTTTCTCTTTCTCTTTCTCGAATTTAACCTTTGTAGTGGCCATGAAAGCTCCTGTTCCTTGATGCAGGTACCACTCTTTTTCTCTTCATATGCTCATCTTTGTATGTAATATATATGTGTACCGAGTGAGAGAAATAGTTATCTGTTATTACTATTTTCTTCATCAACAACAGTGCCTTGTTCAGGTTTTCTATATTTTCAATCTGCTACTTTGCTAACCGCTGTGTAACAATCAGGCAGCTTCGCAACTTCATGTTGGTCTTGCTGCTACTTCTTCCTCTTCTCCTTGCATCTCTCGTGTGCTGAGCTGCTTGTACGGTTTTAATGTACTTGCAGGTGTGTTATCTTGTAAAATAACTGATTTTCTTGGATCATATTGAAATTCTCACCGGGAAACTTGTATGTGTTTCTGTGTGCGCGCTTGTCTCTTTCTTTCTGCTTTTATTTTTCTCTTCTTTTTGTTTTACATGTTTGTGGTTGTGTGTACTTGTGTGCTTCATCTTGTGTTGCTGTTTCTTTATCGTGCTCTAATGTCTTTGGTTTCGTCGAGATTCTGCTGTTTTTGGCATTAGAGAGAAATGTGCTTAGTGGGGATTTTCATGCATTTATGCTGAGTCTTGACATTCACTCTCTTTTCGTATATATTGTTCAGGGAATGGATCTGGTTTGTGGATTTGTTCTTGCTGTTCGTCTTGCTTTTTTGTGGATTTCTTATGCCAAGCTTTTCTTATGGGGAGTTCATTTGGTTGGTATTGGAATTTTGTTCAACTTCTGTGTTTTGTTCCTAAACGTGCATGTTTAATTTAGGATTTTGTTACCTAAGTTTTTTTTTTTAAAAGTTAAATCATAATTATATCCATCATTATATTGTTCCTTTTCATTATTTTATATATTTTTTAGTCTCCTATTAATTTAAATTTCTCCATTTTTTAAATCAATTATGATTTTATATATTTTTTTATGATTTTTTAAATCAAATTAATTTTCAAAAGACAACCATAATTATAATATTTTATTATGATACATTTTATATTATCATAATTACAATATATTTAAATTATTTTATTTATTATAATTATTTTTCAAATTTATATTCACACGAGTTTATAAAAATTATAAATTTTCAATAAAGTAATTTATTATAAATAAATATACAAATATATAAAACTAAAAATAATATTGTTAAGAATTCGTTTATAAAAAAAACACAATTTCAACAACAACAAAATTGTAATATTAGAAAAAACATGATGAAAAATTATTCTTTGGCAAAATGTTGTACCGGTTAGAAAAAAAAATCTGATTGTCTACTCAGTCAAAAATCAAAAGTGGTCTCAAAAGAAAAAAATCACAATAAATTTTAAATAATTATTAATTTTAAAGATAAAAGTTAATTGGTCACTAACTAATTTATATACTAAAAATTATAAGTTTGTCACTATTATTAATAAAAAAATATAATTAGTGTTTAATTAAACTTTATATTCGTCAATAAAATTAATTATTAATTATAATTTTTTATTAATAATAAAGACTATTTTAGATATCCATTGTTAATTTATAAAATAATATATAAATTAATTATTCTAGTGATTAATATTATAGTTGTAGTGAAATATACATGTAACTAACTATTTAATACTTTTAATTCATAAAAAAGTATCCATTTGCCAAAAGTCAACATTTATAATAACTAAACATGTATCATTAAAGTCATAATAAATAAATATTTTGGACATATAAAATATATTTTATGTCCAAAATAAATATCTTATATTGTGATATAATTTTAAGGTTGAAAAGTAATTTAAAAATAAATATAAAAAAGAAACATTGAAAAGAACATGAGATTTAAAAGAACTCCCAAAATTTTAAAACACCACAAAAAACTTTATCAAAATGTTTTTATCAAAAGAGTATTCTTGACAGTGTATTTGGTGAAATTTAAATACCATCTTTTTGGTTTTTTTTTATAAATCTCAAATAAGTAATGTTTCTTATTTTTAAAAGACCCAATCTATAATGTTTTCCATATTAATTATTTTTAACTAAAACATCTTTGATTAAAAAGGAGAAAAATTACAATGACAAAGAATTAAATAAAAAAAATAGAAGGTACTAATAATAAAAAGTTTTAAAAATATAAACTTAACTGTATTTCTTTTTATTAATCAATAAAACATTTTTCTGAATTTTGATGAGTTAGATAAATAAAAGTATTTTCTTTCCAAATAAAAAGTATGATTTTCTTTATACTAATAACATTTTAATCCAACCATATATTTGATATCTTTAATATGAAATATCAATGATATTGATAGCCATAACTTTTTAGATTTTCAACTACATTCTTTTAAAAGCTTTATATTCCTTTGGCAGATAATTTTTTTACCACCGAAAGTGCGTTAGTGAAGTGGATATCAAGACACATTCTCAGTGCAGTGGAAGAAGACTGAGAAAATGTATAGATATTTAACCATCATTTCATATTTGTATGAAAATACTGTTCAAAACAGAATCAACCCAATTCTAAAACATATTTCAAATATATGGGTCCAATGTTAGACTTAAAATTGTTATCCATATTTAAGACTTTTTTATTTAGATATTCTAGTTAAGTGAAATCCGATTAAAATTAATATTATTATAAATGTCTTAAATATACCAGTAACCATATTTTTACCATGTGAGTATTGATTTTTTTTAATTAAGATGGGTCTAATCATAATTTGATTCTATTAAATTTAATTTTTGGCTTATTCAATAAAAATAATAATAAGTTTCTTCTAATTGGTATCCATTAATTTTCTCTGAACTTAGACTGTTACATTAAGTATAATACCTAGTTTTAGTGTCCAAGTAGCATACAAAACTCATAAAAGTAACAGCCAATTGAAAACATTGAAGACGACAATCTTTATTTTCTCTTTTTTATAATGGATTTAATAATAGTAACACAAAAACAAAACATGAAAAAATGGGTATATACATACAATATCAAATATACTACCACACAAAAAAAAAACCGGTTGTATAATATTTATAACATTTAATTATATTCTATCATTAATATATTGTAATGTTTTAATGAAATAATTAAGTTAATAGGCTTTATGATGTAAATAATTAAGTATATAAATAAGGCTTAATATCTCCCTTAGTTCTCGTATTTGTGTGAAAATCTCAATTCGGTCCTCAAGTTTTGAACTGTCTCAGGTGGGTCATATTTTTTTTTTTTAAAATGCACACATTTTACCCCAACCGTTAACTGATCTCAAATGGCGTTAAGTTTAGCTAACATGGTATGCTGACGTGTTGGCTTAATCCCTTATTGGTCCTCGTATTTATGTGAAAATCTCAGTTCGGTCCTCAAGTTTTGAACTGTCTCAATTGGGTCATAATTTTTGTAAAAATGCACACATCTTACATCTTACCCCAATCGTAAACTGATATCAAACGGCGTTAAGTTTAGCTGACGTGGTAGCCAGAGGACATGCTGACGTGTATTATTTAATTATATGAATTATTTTTTAAAATAAGCAGTGTTTCACGTGGCACAATGCTTATTATTTAGTTTATTTGAATTACAGTTTTTATTCATCTCTCTGAGAATCAGGGATTTTACACAGATTATCTCCTCGGCTCAAAAAATAAAGTCACCGGAAAACTCGCATAATTAGTGCAATCAGTCTCACAGCCTTTTCTGCAAATGAACCAACTTGGTAACCTATAGGTTCATCACCAACCTTTAAGCTATTTATTCCACTGATAGCAGAAGATAACTGTTGCACAGTGAGATCAATTAGCGATTGGGGTAAAATGTGTGCATTTTTAGAAAAATTATGACCCAATTGAGACAGTTCAAAACCTAAAGACCAAACTGAGATTTTCACACAAATACGAGGATCAAGAAGGGATTAAGTTAACACGTCAGCTAAACTTAACGTCGTTTGAGATCAGTTAACGGTTGGGGTAAAATGTATGCATTTTTACAAAAATTATGACCCAATTGAGACAGTTTAAAATTTGAGGACCAAACTGATATCGACAGACAAATATGAGGACCAATGGAAGTATTAAGCCTATAAATAAAATGTAATTTGAAACTTTATACAAGATTTAGGATTCAATTCTTCATTTTGTAGACTGTATATGTTTGAAAAAAGTTAGTTAAATCAAACTACTTTACCATAATATTCACATGTTTTAGGTGTGAAATATTCAAAATTTGATGAGGTCGTTGATTGTAAGTTCGATAAAAAAAGAAAGTAATTTTGTATATTTAGTTGAAATATTGGTTCACCTTTAATTTTCTTAGGATTATATTTATATGTGTGTTTTTTATTTTCCTTTTTAATATATATATTTATTTGTAGGCATAAAGTAAACACGATGATGACGTCAAGAAAGACGAAAAAAAAGCAAAAAGCTTGAATGATAATCAATGGAGGAATTGCTTTGCGGCAACTAAAGGTGGAAATATTTGATATTTGATATTTAACTTTCTTTTGGAAAAAGTTTGAAAACCAATTCAATATAAAAGAGAATATTTTGTGTTGAATTTTATTTGATTTTGAAAGAATTTTGACTAATAATAATATATTATAATAGTAAGTAGGATAAAGATAAATTTGAGAATAAAAAAAAAGAAAAATAAAAAGAGAGAAAGGTTTAGCAATAGGGTAGGTAGGACATAGGTCAATCTGAAACTGAGAAGAAAAAGAATATGCTGCAATGTTATAATTTCTCCATCAATTCAAAACAAAATTTTGTTCTCATAAACTCTCAACAATCATTTACTTCATTTCTTTCTATAAATAAACTTCTTCTTTCTCCGCCAAATCTGACTCAATTGTATTGAAAACTTGTTTTCTCTGTTCGTCTCTCTTTCTCTCTCTTCATCTCTCTCTCTCTCTCTAGTCTCCAATGTCGGCTCTCTTCTCCATCTCCCCGAGGTCCCTTTCCTTCTCTCTTCACATGCACAGATCCTAAACCCTAATTTCTCTATCCACTTCTCTCCGATTTTCAGAAACCCTAATTTCATTATCCGTTACAGGTTGTAGCCCTAAAACGGAGGAGACTATTTGCGGCAATGGAGGAACCCGGTAAACTGAAGCGTGCCCTGATTGATTCCTCGGCCGGAGCAATTTCCGGAGGAATATCCCGGACTGTTACCTCGCCCCTCGATGTTATTAAGATTCGATTCCAGGTATGTTTGTGTCTGGGTTATGTTTGTGGTTGGAATGATCTTTTCATTTTAATTGTTGTGTTATTCACGCTAAAAATAAAAATAACAGGTTCAACTGGAGCCCACATCTTCGTGGGCTTTACTACGTAAGGATTTGGCTGCAGCTGCGTCTGCACCATCAAAATACACTGGCATGTTTCAAGCAACCAAGGATATTCTTAAAGAAGAAGGCGTTCAGGTAGAGGAAGCAATAAATAAACCCCGTGCTTTTTGTTACCCTTTTATGTTTATCAATGTGTGTGTGTGTGTTTGGAAGCTAAAAGCTTTGTTTTTTTAATCCTTTTTCCAGGGATTTTGGCGGGGAAATGTCCCGGCATTGCTCATGGTTATGCCGTATACAGCTATACAATTTACAGTTTTACATAAGTTGAAGACTTTTGTCTCTGGCTCTTCGAAGACAGGTATTCTATTTTATAATTTACGGTCTCCATGTGTCGTCTTCATTAATATTATCTTTTAGTTTACAGTGTTAATGTTAAATTGAATACATTCTCAACCGATAGAAATAATATTTTTGGAGTTTTATTAAATTCATTGCGGTATTTGCTGAATACATTTAGACCAATTTATTTTGCGTAAGGCTCTTATTCAATTATACCAATTTGTTTTGCCTAAGGCTCTTTTGGGGAGGAGGATGCTGTCTGTAGTTAACCGGTGTGTACTCTATAAATGCTAGCTAAAGCCTATTGCCACACACTCTGCACACTTCAGAAATATAATTATTTAATTATAATATACTAAAAGATGTCCTTTATTTTTTATTTATAGTATTTTGTTTTTTCATTGATTGCTTTTTTGTTTGTGCAGAGAATCACATTAATTTGAGCCCTTATCTTTCCTATGTCAGTGGAGCATTAGCTGGGTGTGCAGCTACAGTAGGTTCATACCCATTTGATCTTCTCCGTACCATATTAGCATCTCAGGGTGAACCAAAGGTATAAGCATTATTAGTTTTAAGTTCACTAAACAGATTCAAACTAAATCTATGTAATGGTAGTTAGTGTTCTGTAGAGTGAAGCAAATTATTGATCTTCTTTTTAAATACATTCATTTGGTTCTTAAACTTTAGGCTTTTATCTACTCCGTCATAAAGATGAGCCTACATTTCATTCTTTGGGCTTGAGTGTTTATTCTTTGACATCACTTTTTTGTTTTATCTGTTCTTGTTGCTTGTTGCGAGCTAGAGGATGCTTCATTTTCGAATGAGCTCTATCAACAGTTTTGTTAGTTTTGAGTTGTCTCCACTTCAAAGTTATGCTATACTTCTACAATGCACTATTGTTCAAATGCCTGGGGAGACACCAACCTTTATACTCTCCACTTTGGAGAGAAATCAAATCTGATATTCCTCAAGATATTGTAGTTTGAAATTTTAAAGTATTTATTTTTCTGTTCTCGTGGCTAGTGTGAGAAATCTACGCACTCATTTATTGTTTTCTTTTTCACACTTGTTAACTAATGTGAAACAGAGGAAGGAAATCAAATTAAATGTCAAGTGGAAGGAACTCAAATTAAATGACAAGAGCTACTTTTTAAGGCATATATTTACTCCAAAGAGTGAATTTAGTCTGATGGTTGTAATGAGTAATCCCTCTCATGCGGTTAGATTGAAAGAAAGAGGATTAACTCTTTTATATTTACTTTTGGAGTAATTTGATCCCTTCTCATATTGGTTATTCATATATTTTTAAGGAAAATCCTGGAGATAAATGCCTTGCAAACTATAACATCTATTCTCTTTCATAAATTATACTGAATCATTGACAGCTGCAGACCATAAGTCATAATAGAATCTTGTTATAATGCACTCTGGACTATAGTGAATACCTTGAACCTTATTAAGTTTGACTTCAGCTTGGTTATGAAATGGGCTCAAGTATCAATCCATGGTATTGTATGTTTCCAGTTTAAGGATTGCTATGAACAATGTGGTGGTCATTTGAGTACTTGTGGCAGATATGAGATCTTCGTTAATGATTTCATTAACTCTAAATGCTTATGCTTTTTATGCTGTTATGTTTTGCTTTGTATGGAAATAAAGATCTTGTTTTGGTCCATTTTAAAGCTTTCTTTTTTGTAACAAGCATTTGCCAATATCCTGCTATAGGTATATCCAACCATGAGATCAGCATTCATTGATATTGTTCGTACACGTGGATTCCAAGGCTTGTATTCCGGACTGTCCCCTACTCTAGTGGAGATTATACCTTATGCAGGCCTACAATTTGGCACGTATGATACATTTAAGCGTTGGGCCATGGTACAATTCCAGTCCTTCTATTTAAAACTCATCTCTATTTGTTGACGTGATTATTCTATGCATTCTTTGGATGTTATACTTTGTTTATTGTGAAACTCTAATGTGGTGAGATGGTAGATTCCCATGGACACTGCATGATCCAGTCTGCCATGCTTTGTAATATTATTCCTTCATGTTGTAGGCTTCTCGGTGGAATGCGATTCTCTGATTCAGTTTTGAGGATTGCCCTATATGTGCATTTTCAGTTTCAGTTTCAATATACATTTTGTCTTATATCCTTGTTTTATCTGTTGCCGTGCTTTTCAATGTGGACTCCGCGTATGAATTACTATTGTCATTTACTGGATGAATTAGTTGCACTATCAATGCTGCTACACTTTTTTCAATGTTGTTTGAAAAAGAATCTATTTACGTTTTGATTATATTGCAGATTAAAGTTGATGAATTATTAGCAGAAGAGAAAATTAACTTTTGAAATTATGTCACTATTGATTTATTTCCGCTTGTCTTAAAGCTTCACACAGTTGATGAATGTTTAGTTTACTTTACTTTTGTATTGTAGTGTTTGGTCCTGTTAACATATAATGTATTGCGGGTGTGAAATTGTAGGCTTTGAATCATAGATTTTCGAACGCTGCTGCAGAAGACAACATATCTAGCTTTCAGCTTTTCCTTTGTGGGTTAGCAGCTGGAACATGTGCCAAACTTGTCTGTCATCCACTTGATGTCGTCAAGAAAAGATTTCAGGTAAACCTGTACACATATTAAAGATCATTACAGGGATTGGAAGTTCAATTTCAGAACTTAGAGTTTTAGATATCCTCGTCTCTCAACCTTAAAAATTGTAGTTTAGGGACATAAGGAGAGGGTGTTAAAGAAAATTGGACATTGTGTTATTCTGTCATTGTCATTTCTAATAATGGATCTTCATTCTTTCTTGCTGCAGATTGAAGGGCTTCAAAGACATCCAAGATATGGAGCTCGAGTTGAGCATCGTGCATACAGGAACATGTTGGATGCCATGCAACGGATAATGCGATTAGAGGGTTGGGCTGGTTTGTACAAGGGGATAATCCCATCAACTGTTAAAGCTGCACCTGCTGGTGCTGTTACATTTGTTGCTTATGAGTTGACATCAGATTGGCTAGAGTCCACTTTTAGTTGATTTTTCCCCACTTTTTCTTCCGTTATTAATCCTATTCTTTTTCAATATACAAATTGATCCCTCGTAGTGTAGGAAGAAAGTGAGGGATTTAATTCATTGTAATGATAGTTATAGATGGAAAAGATTTGTTCTTGATGTCTACGTCTGATATCGAATTCCAAATGTATATTTCCAAGATGGTGCAAAGCCTGTCTGGAATCGAATGGTGTTTGGATTCAACCTAATTTTAGTCTTGTAGTTAAATTGGGTCATAATCAATGAATATCTTTGTGTTCCAGGTTATGAGACCATGATGTGCCTATTCTTTATGATAATTCTGTTGGGACAAAAGTAGTCTATCCTCAAATTTGTCATTTTTGTAGTCTAATAATGTCCTTCTGCAATCCCCAAGATTCCAATTATTGATTGATATTAATGTGAAATGTCGTCTCTTTTTGATGTCCAGGATTCATCCTTCTGTCTTTCATAAACAATCCCATCAGTGGTTTTTTTCATCATTGGTTGGTTGTAACCTGGTAAGTGATTATATTTTAACCTACATCTCAATTTGACAAACTGGATGGAGTTCCTGGAGTTTCATGGCTCACTAAGATATGAAATACCAAGTTAATATACTATGTTACGTATGATTTTCTAACAATTAACTTTTAATTTGAATTTTAGTTTATAAATTATGAAAATTGTTAAAAAGTAAATTTAACTAAACTTAAGAAGTTCATATTTTATTTATGTACTATTTTTTTATATTTAAAAAATATAAAATAATAGTTGTAATTAATATCTTAAGATATATATTTAAAAAATTAGTATTTTATCAACTTTATAAACGATAAGATAAATAAAAAATAGGATTTATGTTATTACTTAAACCAGTTTTAATAAAGTTATGTCAATTTATTTGGTTTATAGTTACTTTAAAAAGAAAAATCAGAGTTTTGTAAAATTAATGATTCGAAGTTTTATCTAAAATATATTTGAATAAAAAGATTTTTTATATTTTAATTATAACAAGTGTAATTTAAATTTATATACGAATAGTATTATCTATATTTATGCAGTTAATATTTACTTATATAGCACACTTTTGGCTGCACGGGGGAATTTGGTCCCAAAAGATATAGTTGGTTTGAAAATTTTGCTTGATTATAAGTTGGAATTCAATTTTCAGGATCAAATTTTGAGCAGGTTTTATAATTTTTATTTTTGAATTTTATTTTAAAATAAAGGGTATGAAAAATTAAAAAAAAAAGTTATATTTTTAGTACATGAAAGTATATTTATATATGGTTGGATGTTATAAAATAATTTTTTTCAAATGTATTTTTTTATTTATTAAACCATAGGAGATGGAAAAATAAATTAATTAAGAAATGGAAAAGATATAAGTGTAAGGTAATTTAGTAATATTTTGTAACTTTTTTAGATAATAATATTGAAAGATGTATAAGTAGATGGTTAAATAATTTAAGTTTATTATTATTTTGTTGTTGAAAGCTTATAAGTAGGAATTGATGATTACTACTTTTATTTAAAATTAAATTAAATTCAATGTATAGTTTATTAAAATTATTCACTCGTCAATGTATGTCTTATACATTAATTTAATTTTCTAATTTTAACTACAATAAAGGGTGTTGCTCCCTACACCTCCCCAAGTGGACCTGTACCTCTCCATTAATTTAATTTATTTCAAAAATATTCTACACCTTTCCACTATTTTCTTTTATTTCAAAAATACCCTACACCTCCCCACTATCCTTACCAATCTTTCTCTTTCTCTCTCTACATTAATGGAGCATTTACATGGCTCATTAATGGAGCATTTATATGACTTAAATTTGAATATATTTTCTTAAATAAGTTTGATTCAATCTTATTTTGGTTGTTGAATATATTTTTTTCTTTTCAAATTACTTAATAAATGGTAAAATTTTGTTCTAAATTTCTAGAAAAATGTTTATATACATGTATCTTTTTTTTTAGGTTTAATAGGTTCGGAGGTCCCTATATTTGGGGGTTTGTTTCAATTGGGTCCTCTAATTTTGAAAGTGATCAATTAGGTCCCTAATTTTGTCAATTTGAATCAATAAAAGCCTTTCTGTTAAATGCAGTTAACGCCATGAAGTTTTTGAACATGTGCCACGCTGACGCTTCCAGGTAGCATCGTTTCAAGTGCATAGGTGGATTATAAAAGGGTGAAATCCCTAAATTAAAAGGGTGTATTTGAAGGTGAAATCCCTAAATTAAAAGAAAATTGACAAAATTAGGGACCTAATTGATGACTTCAAAAATTGGAGAACCCAATTGAAACAAACCTCCAAATATAGGGACCTCCGAACCTATTAAACCTTTTTTTTACATATAATATCTATAATTTTTAACATTATATTATGTTTTAACTCACCGACATGTTTGACTCAAATAACTTGAATAAAATATTTAATTTATTAGATAAATAATATAAAAATATTATTAAATATTTAAAATATAAAAAAAAAGTTATTTGTTAAAGATTTAGAATTTATTTAGTTCTTTCGTCATTATAAAGTTAGTATATAATAATAATAATATATCATTATTTATTATTAATATTATTATGTTTATTATTTTGTATTTACATTTAACTTTTAATTTTATAAAATGGAAATGGTAGAAGTACTAATATTGAAGTTTCCTCTTAATTTTATATTATATTTTGTAGTATGTTACAAATTCAAATCTGAACCAAGTGAATGCTCCATTAATATAGAGAGAAAGAGAAAGATTGTTAAGGATAGTGGGGAGGTGTAGGGTATTTTTGGAATAAAGAAAATAGTGAGGAGGTGTAGAATATTTTTAAAATAAATTAAATTAATGGGGAGGTACAAGTCCCACTTGGGGAGGTGTAGGAAGCAACACCCTACTATAAATAGTTATCAATTCCTATTTTGAACAACAAAAAAGTAATACACTTAGACCATATAGTTATACATTTTCCAGTTTTATTATCTCAAAAATTTACAACGATTAAAAATACGAGTAAATTATATATGAGTAAATTCATTTGTAAATAAGTTTTTTCCCATATCCAACCTTAAATATAAATATTATTTCATCTTTTATATACATGTAACTTTATTTTTAAAAAAAATATCCTCTAATTTCGAAAACAAAAAAAAAAATATTACAAAATCAAAGAAATACAAAATATACTTTTCAAAAAAATTTATATATATTAATACATTACTTCTAAATATTTAACACTATCTTATATTTAATTTTATTTTCTTTTGCCATTATTAATTTTAAAATGAAAAAAAATTATAAAACCAACTTTTCCTGAAACTTGAATTCTGACTCGTAATCATAATAATTAAATACATCAATCATCTTTAAAATTATGTTTTGAAACCTTATTTGTCTTAAAAGATATATAAAATGGATATATAAAATGATGAAAGAAAAAGTATTTAAATTATTTAGGTCTCTAGATATGAAACTTTTTAAGTAAATTATGTAAAATTATTGGATAGTACGATTAAAAGGGACACCGGCTCAGTCTATCATGGGTTAGTCTCTCAGTGACTCAAATCAACCCGACTCATTTATTAACGAACAAAAAAAATTTGAATTCAATCCAGTTTATGATGGGTTAATGGATTAAACGAATTTGTTCATTGACTCGTGTTTTTTTTAAATCCAAAAAAATTACAATTTTTTTGTAATTCAAATTTAAATAATTTGATTAGAGTCTTGAATGAATAAATTTATAATATTTTGTTTTTTTGAACCATTTTTTCTTTATTCCCATTTAAATATAATGAAAAAATGTTAACGGATAATAATATTGAAACACAAAATAATAAATAATTAAATTAAATTATGTGGGTTAGTGAGTCAATCCTACTCATTACAAATTCAACCTGAATGAGTCAAGTTTTAAGTAAATCAAGTTAAAATTAACTCGTATAAAAAAAAAAAATTTCAAACTAAACCCAGACCCTTATCACCAAATTGACTTACAAGTTCTAACTTTTATTTTTTTTTCTCAAAATTTAATTTCCTCCACCGTACTTTTTCTTTACATCTATTTGTTTCATTATTGATTTAATTTACATGGAGTACTGTTAGACACGAGACCTGCTTAAATCAATTTGATCAGATCATTTATTATTGACTCTAACATTTATCTTTATTTAATAAGACCATAATTTTGAAAACCTTAAATTGTAACTTTAATAATGAAACGTTCTCATGGAACACATTTGAATTTCTGTCCATTTTTAAAACTGAATCAGAAATAATATTATAATAAGATTAGGGTAAACTAAAGTCTCTTACCAGTTATCATATGAAGATCATACTGATAACAAGAAACACAGTTATCTTCTCATAATGACCATTTGTTGTATCAAGTACTTTATGCTACTACCTAACTTTCATTCAACTCTTTTCCAAACACTTACAAATTCAAATACTTTCCAAGTTGAGCATAGGGTCAATGATAGTGATATCAATTTTTTTTAGGTTTAATAGGTTTGGAGGTCCCTATATTTGGGGTTTGTTTCAATTGGGTCCTTTAATTTTGAAAGTGATCAATTAGGTTCCTAATTTTGTCAATTTGAATTAATAAAAGTCTTTCCGTTTAATGCACTTAAATTTTGAACATGTGGCACGCTGATCCTTTTTAATTTAGGGATTTCACCTTCAAATACACTCTTTTAATGTAGGGATTTTACCCTTTTATAATCCACCTATGCACTTGAAACGATGTCACCTGGAAGCCTCAGCGTGTCACATTTTAAAAATTTCCCGGTGTTAAATGTATTTAACAGAAAGGCTTTTATTGATTCAAATTGACAAAATTAGGGATCTAATTGATCACTTCAAAAATTGGAGGACCCAATTGAAACAAACCTCCAAATATAGGGACTTCCCAACCTATTAAACTTTTTTTTAAGATATTTGAATTATAGAAATTAAATTATAAATATAAATTAGTATTAGAGATTATATTTATACTAGAAATAGAAAATATGATGGCATGTGTGTATGACTTCATTATTGGATGATTGTTATAGACACATCTGCAGAGAATTAAAGTACTGAAAAAAATAAAACCATTTGCTGGAATTTAATAAAGAAACCGACAACAACATCAGATTGGGACGCAATTTATGTCCGAAACTGATAGTTAGTTGGAATTTGGAATTTAGAATTATGAAATGTTGAAAACAAATCAGAACTTTGACATTATTATAAACATGAATTTCAAATTTTCTAACCGAATATTGATATTTTAAAATAAAGGAAATTACTTTTATACATGCTATTAGTTTTACAATATTTATTAAAACACTACAAATATTTAGAAGTTAACTTTTAAATTATTTATAAATTTTATTTTACATAATACTTTTTTAAAAATGCTAAAGTTTAATTTGGGTGTGTACGATTATATGAGCGAATCATATTTTGTTTTCACTTTTATAAGGTGTTGTGACTATATTCCTTTCTGTATAATAAAACATACTAACAAAAAAAAACTAGGTGTTAAATCATTTATGTATTATACTTGTTGGAAACGGAAGTTTAGGTTTTGAAAGACGTAAAACAAAAGTGGACAAAGTCATTTTCAAATGTCAATTGCAGAGAAGAGAATTGACAGAATGAAAAATTCTTAAGAAAAGACATTTTTCCAAATATTGGGAACGAAAAGAACTGAACAAACAATACATTAAAGTAAAGATTAAATAAAATAAAAAAGAAAATAGAGACTTCACATCAAGGATGAGTTAAGATGTATGTACTTAATCTTAACCCTAAAGTCTGATTAAATCACATTTTTAGACCTAAACTCAATTATATATGGGTCCACTGTCAAACTTGAATGGGACAAATCAAGGTTAGCCTAAATTGAAAGTTCAAAAAATTAGATAATGACAAACTTCGGTATCATTAGTTAAACAGTTCCCTCAGATTTTAAAATCTATACAGCTAAGTAAATTTGAACACAAAAAATATATCACTACAAAGCAAATTTGGTCAACTTGAAACAATTCTTTTTGTTTGAGGAGAAAAGTGAAGCCATATTACTTTACATACAGAGAAAATGGGAGGTAAAGTGCCCTCTCCATGCAAATATAAATAGCCACGCTTGGTCTAAGCGAAATGGTAAATTATTAGAAACAATGACCTAATAACAACGATGGAATCACATCATATATGAATATATAAAGAAGGACATACCCATTCAATAGGGAAAGGCCTTTGGTAACTGCTCCATTTACTTTTCTTCTCTCATCTGACAGAATCTGACGAGGTTTAACATAAAAAAGAAAAAGAAAAACCTTTGTCACAATGTGCATTTGACTTACTGTGTATTCTGTTCATAACCAGGGGCAGCAAGGGTTGACTGAAACCATGTCTGACATTGAAGACTGGCACTGCAACTAAGAAATGAGAAAAGCATAAAAGTTCAATTCCAGGGACTTGACATCTCTCAGATTCTGTTGATTGCAAAAGCTGAGAAGACCAGAGGGATTTCTCTATGTAGTTTTTAGTACATTCTATTGGAAAGATTTGAAAGTTTTAAGCGATTGAAAACCTTCCTTCGAAGTTAATATCTAACATCCATTATGTGCAAAACCACTTCAATCAGTGAAAAGGCTGCTATCTTGTTCATGTAATGCATGCCATGTAACGATATTGGATCCAGATGATCAAACTTCCACTGCTTGGATTCAAAGAAGTGGCATTCACATCCTGAGTCTACAGTTGAGTTTGAACACTCAGTTTCAATTATCCTTCATTAAACTTGAAGCCTGTCAATATTACAGTCACTGCCGGGGCTACCATTACAGACGACATCTGTTTTTTCTTCTTTTTCAATACCGGTACCAGCATTACTATAGCCTCCCACTTTGCGGGATACGGAAGGTCTCGTTATTGAGCTGTCTGGAAGATAATCTCTACTTCTTCGCTTCTCCTTTCTGTCTAGATATCCAAAGGCAAAAGCTTCAAGCACTTTCGTTGTTGGTGGGCGGTTTCTGGTGCTCTGCCTCCGGGTGTGCATGTCAGGCTGTTGTTCAGGGTGATCGCCAAGTTTGGAGTTTGTTCCAACACTGGGATCATTTGATTCCTTGGATATTTTATTTTCCTGCATCTCGGTCCCTACATTCACAAAAGGTTCATCAACTTCAGCTTCTGGTGAAACAGGCAAGTTAAGGTCAATCATAGTCCGTGGCTGGGGTTTACTACATTGACCCATAGCGCCTGAAGAACTAGTGTCAGGAACAGCTTCTTCATTTATGATTGAGCTTAGATTTGACGGAGAATCTGCTAGTCTTTTGTTTTTCTGGGCTGGAAAACCTGCTAATGACTTCTCCTGGGGTGGGATATCCCATGAAACTCTCTCACTAAATTTTGACTTGTGAAGACTGGCTTCCTCTTGTTCTACTCTGGTAGCCACAAAGAAGTTTGCAGATACATTTGCACTAGATTTTGAATTGCCATTATCCAAACAAAACCCGGCTTCCGTTTCTTTTCCTCTAGGAACCACAAAGAAATTGGCAGTGTTGCTATTTTTCTTTGCGCGGCTACATGCAGTTAATCGCCTCCTTCTTTTTGTAACAGGGACTAGATCATTTTTGTTATCAGATACCATTCTCTGGAGTGATGAGCAATTCAAACCATCTCTTTTGAGTGTGTTGCAGAAGAATTCTGCCTTCTGGCCCTTTGAGGCAGCAGATAGGCCACTAGAAGCCATGCCGCTGCTTGGCAGCTCCACCTTAGAAGGGACATTGTTTTCAAAACCATTCAAAAGTGAAGAGACACCCTTACCAATATTAGATTTACTGGCTTTAGTAATGCCATTCTTCCTCCTATCAAAGCAGGTGGTCTTGGCAGACACGGATTCATTTGTGTGCTGCTCGGAAGTATTCTCATCATCATCAGAGTCATTTTCAAAAGTACAAGTTTTTAAAACTTCGAAGGGCAAGCTTCTCAGTTCTCTCACATTCGTCACCTTTTCACAAGCCAGACTTGTGTCCACAACAGTAAATTTCATGACATCTGTGCTGCGGTTTGGAGTTTTTACCTTGAGATAGCAGTGGCGCGGTTGATCCGGGGAATTTTCGCAATCCAATTTTGTATCTTGTGTCCAACTATTTCCCTCTTTGCTAGTGCAATCATTATCTGCAATTGTCCCGAGCTCAATTAGCTCAGGGTCAGAAGCAACTTTACACAAGACATCACTAACAGAGTCAAAATAGTGATTTCCCTTCACCAATTTCCTCGAAAATTTTTTAACTCCAGGGACAAGGAAGACCAGAGAATGCTTAGAAACAACGGCATAGTTATGACTATCTGGCTGCTCAGAGTGCCAACCTCTGGCAAGTAAACGAGGCCAAATAGCTTCCCAGAACAGATCACTTGTTCGAGCTTTGCTTAATCTGAAATCACCTGTTAGAAAGCTTATTATTTCAGGAGGTGTAAGCATTGAACATGCCTTGCCAACTGGTATTTCTTGGCGAACAGGTAATGCTTGAGTAGGCTTCATGGAATCTACAGTGAGTCCCGTAAGATCTTCCTTCCCCTTACCAACTCCTACTCCTTCAACAAGAGCTTTGAGCCCAACTGAGGCCTTTAAAGTCAAAACATAGTCTTCTAGAAGCATTTTCCCCTCTGCAAACGCCTTCGAAACCTACCAAGTATTTGAATTTAATATAGTCATCGCACATTCCTTGAGATAAATAAAAGATAGATTAATTAATGGGCAGTAGAAATGCTAAGTAACTGTTTTGTTCTCAATAACTAATGAGGTCCATGATGCAAAAGACTTCTAAAGCTACGATGAAAAGGTAATGTATGTTGAAATTGGAATAAAAATAACTGTCACACAGAACTTTTCTATTATAACGTATAAAAAAATGGTCTTGATTTAAGCCCTGCAAGTTCTATTGAAAGAAAGTCTGACTTCGAAATTCTTCCACCTTCAACAAAAAAGTCATTATCACTTTCAGAAGTGATGTTTGTTCAAGAATAAACAACTGACACCTGTAAACTCTGGCTTCTCAAAAGATCTTTTTTGTTCTGTATATAGTTGAGAAATGAGAAGTCGACATGATCTGATTACGGTGAATGAAGAATTGGCAGATGCAATCCATGATAATCACAGCATTAGCATAAACTCTCAAGAATTAAGTGAGTACCTCGAGTAACTTATTGTAGCATTCCTCTGATACCATTGGTAATAATCGAGACAAAAGCTCTTGTTGCCTTGGTCCAGTGAAAATTTTTGGGCCATAAATGCATTTTCTACTTCTCGTTTTTCTGCATCCTGACCATCTTTGATATTTGTCAGATTTATAAAATTTTCCATAATAGAATGACAGTATATCTCCCATGTTCTTATTACCAATAAATCTTTTCACCTGAACAAGGTTCTTCCCAAATATATACAAGCCAAGGATGAAACTGGCCTCTTCAATTTCATTCCAGGTGTCACTCGCAGATCCAGGAACTAAAGAATGACCTTTATCACTATGCTTCTCGTGCATCTCAATCTCTGTTTCTTGTTGCATATTGGAATCTCCCGATTCTCCCAATGTCATTTCACTGACCAATGTACTGTCCACTGGCCCAAGTTTAGCCTTTACTATATCACCACCCAGATAATTAGAGGTCTCTTTTATACAATTTAGTTTTGAAGATTCATTTTCATTGGTAACTCCATTTGACTTGGAGGCCTTTTCCTGCCGATTATGCCTACTGTTCTCAAGTTCATTCTTAATCCAAATTATTGGGATGGGTAATCCAATTCGAAACTTATGGAGAACACTTGCAAAGTTATCTGCCTCGTATGGATTCCTTAGATACCAGTGATAATCAGATTTTGAAATTAAACTAGGAAGTTGAACCTGGTACTGCTGACCCACCCGAGGAAATATTTCCGGCTCACCAAAAACATCATAAACACCAGAATATTCAGGAGAAAGTGATTGCTCATGTGCTTGCTCCTCATTACAATTCATGTCATTAACTTGACCTGCATCCACCTGTTCATATTTTAAAAAAAAAAATTAAAAGGTGAACATGAAAACACATAAGACGCGTATCAGGTGGTGAGAGGAACTAATTTTAAGGATTCAATCTCACATGGATGGTCAAGATTAGTTTTATCTAAGATGATGTATTTCTTGTTGCTAGGGAAGTGAATAATAGAGCAAGAGCTGAATCAAAGGGTAAGTGTCATTGCCCTTCTCTTTCTGTGTACATCACTCACACTATAAAACACAGATTTAATATTGTCTACCTGATAATGTTTCTGTAATGAATCTTCAACACACACAAAGTAGCAAGAATAGACACAGTCGGCATTTTCATTTCCTCCAGCTGTGTGTGCAAAATTGATAGTTTGATTTGATTATTTCCTGATAAAATGCTAGTGAACTAACCGATAATGACAAGATTTAATGGTAATGAGAATTTTCCACTTAACCTTCACCTAGGAGTCACAGCTAGAGTCAAACCAGGGAAGCATATTGCTAGTTAACTTAAATTATAGACATCCTACAATTTCATCAGTGAAATTTGCTAGCCATGTTAGTTGCCCCTGAGCAAACCATTTCAGAATCAGTGAGATAATAACATTGTGTTAAAGATTTATATTTATATAGAAGTCATAACCCATACACCCAATTATCATCAAAAAATCATAAATGATTAGAAAAATGGAGAAATTTAAATTAATAGGAAAATAAAAAATATATAGAAATGAAAAAGAAAAATATAATGACGGATATAATTATGATTTAATTTCCCAAAAAAAAAAAACTTGCAGGTAACAAAATCCCAAATTAAACAGGAACATTTAAGAACAAAACATGGAAGTTGAACAAAATTCCTATACAAACCAAATGAACTCCCCATAAGAAAAGCTTGACATAAAAAAATCGTGACAAAGAGTTGACATACGTGTTAATATGAAGAAGTAGGTAACAGAAAAGCGAGAGGAGCACCGAAGACAAATCCACAAACCAGATCCATTCCCTGAACAATATATACGAAAAGATAATGAACGCGAAGACTCCGCAGAAATGCATGAAAATCCCCACTGAGCACATTTCTCTCGAATGCAAAAAACGGCACAATCTCCGGGAAACCAACAACATTCGAGCACGAAAAAGGAACAAGAACACGAGATGAAGCACACACATACACACAGCCACAAATATATGTAAAACAAAAAGAAGAGAAAAATAAAAGCAGAAAGAAAGAGAGAAGCGCGCACACAGAAACACACACAAGTTTCCCAGTGAGAATTCCAATATGATCCAAGAAAATCAGTTATTTTACACGATAACACACCTGCAAGTACATTAAAACCGTACAAGCAGCACAGCACGAGAGAGAGAATAAGATAAAAGAAAAGAAAAATAAAGAGAAGATTCGCAGTGTTATTACCTCCATGGAAGGAGAAGAGGAAGAAGTAGCAGCAAGCGAGACCCACATGAAGAAGCGAAGCTGGAAGCTGGGAAAATGGATCGTGATTGTTACACGGCGATTGGCGAAGTAGCAGATTGGAAATAAAGAAAACGTGAACAAGACATAGTTGTCGATGAAGAAAATAATAATAACAGCATAACTATTTCTCTCACTCCGTACGTATATATATATATTACATACAAAGATGTGCATATGAAGAGAGAAAGAGCGGTACCTGCGTCAAGGAACAAGAGCTTTCATGGCCACTACAAAGGTTAAATTCGAGAAAGAGAGATAGAAAGAAGAGAGAAGAAAATTTCCACGAAAAAAATAAAAGTGAAAAATAAAAACTAAACCCAAGTCCTTCTCTTCGTTCTTGCTCATAGGGAAAAAGATATATCAAAAATTATTTATTATTATTATTGTTGTTATTAATATTAGAATTTTATTTTATTTTTGCTTTGGAGAGAGAAAGCGAGGGTTGTGTTGTGTTCTGGTCCGTCCAAGGGCAGGGTGGGGTGAAGGAAGTGTATCCTCACGCGCTTGAAGCGCGTGTGAAGATATAGTGACACGTGGCATTGAAGATTCCAATCATAGATGCATATATATGGTAGTGAATAGAGTGCAGGCAGACGAGGAGATCCTCCTGCGTGAATTGGTTCTTCTTATGTTGTGTGGACTACGTTAGGTTTAGGTTTATGTTAAGGTTAAGGTTCAAATATTTTCACGTTTTTTGAGCTGCTACATCCTTTTGGTTTTGCCTTTTGCTTCCATGGTTTCCTGCCTCTTTGCAATTTCTAGTACTCATTCTCTCACACACATTTCACCAACCTTTTTCATTCCTCTCCTACTATATCATTTATTTTTCAATAACTTTTCCTTGTAATTTTCTATATTTTAAACGTGTGTTTTCATTTCAGTCTAACAAATTAAATTTAATTAAATCACTCACACCTCACCTTAATTAAAAATAAAGTAATTTATAGTATATAAGTGAGTACAAATATTACATGCAGATTTTTGAAATTGAGTTAGGTTTAAAATTTACTTCTTAATATAGTATTAGACTTGTGTTAAAGTCTATTCTAACTATGGTTGTTGTTTGTTGAGCTGCTATCGGAACACACTCATCAATGTCTAGTCTCACGTTCAAGATTTATATACCTCGGCGTAAAGGAGTGTGTTGCATCAACTAGAGATAAATTTAATATAAATGTAAATCTCACCTTACATGCCAATTTTGTAGATTAAGTTATGCTTGTGTTAGAACCTATTTGGATATGATATTTCACCCACTACCAAACTGCTATTGGACCACTCATTGATGTCTAATCTCCCGCAACATGAAGAGTGTATGTTGGAAGTTCTACATTGACTATAGATAAAACCGATTTAGAGTATATAAGTAGGTGCAATCCTCATCTTACAAACCAATTATATGGAGTTGGACTAATTTATAGTATATAAGTAGAGGAGATCATACCTTAAATGAATCTTCATTGGATAATACAATACAAATTATATAAAATCTCATATTATAAAAAAAATTGCTTCTATTAATACTTCAATCAAAGTTAACTAGGTTGCACACGTGTTTAAAAATAATAAAAATAAATAATAGATAAAAATGACACAAAACATAGATATTTATAAAATCGGCTTTTAAAATAAAATATGTATCCAATTATACACTATAAGATTTATATATTGTAAAATAATACATCGACACATTTTCATTAAAAAATAATGTGTTAGATAAATGTATAAACACGTGAAAATATATATATATATATATATATATATATATATATATTTTTATTCTATAGATTAAATTTACTTCTAAATTTTGAGTTAAAATTAATTTATACATAAATTATTTTGAAGGATTTATTTTTCATTGGTTTTATTTTATAACAAGACTTGTTTTTAACTCATTTAAAATAATTTTAAAAGAATTTTTTTCTCAATTTTTATAATAAAAGTATTTTATGATAAATTTCCTTTGTTACCTTACCTAAAAACATCTAAATGCTATAAATTTAATATATGCATTTTAAACGTGTTATCTTGTAAAAGCTATCTCCACAATATAAGATGATATTTAAGTAATCCATTCTCAAATTTATTGCAATCTAAAATGTTAAACAACTCATAACTTTTATTTGTACTTCCCAATCAAATATTAATGTAATCTTTTTAAATAAAGATAAGATGACGTACTGATTTTAATTCTGAACAATTATATCTTATAGATGATGCAGAGCACCTTTGTAATATGTAAATTTGTTTCAAATAAAAATTTTAAAAATCACAAATATTTGCGTTAAATATGTTGTAATAAACACACGTCCTTATTTTATTTATCAGGAGAGATGGTTTTATTTTATATAACAAAAAGTTTAAATTTTATGCATAACTATACAAAAACTTATGTTAACAATTAATTATAAGCTAGATGTAATTTTGAAGGTACTATAATATAAATCAAAATTTAACTATATACAAATATTATGATTAGTATACAACTATTTATATATTGAATGTAATTTAGCTCATTTAAAAAATTACATTAATGTAGTATATTTTTATATATGTCTTGTCATCATTAAATTAGTGTAAAAGGTTAATTTTATTATGATATATTCAGTAATTTTACATCATTACGAAGTATAATTAAAGAATAATTTAAATATGTTTTTTCTTTTTTAAATCTTTAAGATATCTTTTAAACAGAAATTTTGGACTCTAAAATAAAAAATATTTTTATGCTTTTTAAATAAAATTGACTAAATTTAAATAAAGGATGTATGATTTTATTATATAAAATTTATTGTTTGATGAAATTTTAAATTAATATGTGCAAAATTTTGATGGTAATATAATATAAAATCAAAATTTAACTATAATCCTTAAATGTTAGTTTAACATGTCTCTTGAGTGTGTTCACTTGGGGATGATTGGGGAGAGTGATTGAGTGGATATAAGGGGATTTGAGAGTAATTTTTGAGTGAATTTGGAGGTAAACGAGAGTGGATTGTGAAGTAAAGTTTGTGAGAATTGGTGTAGGATTTGGTTTATACGACAGATTTAAAAAATTTACTTCAAAATCCACTCTTGTTTATCTCCAAATTCACTCAAATAAACAACAACAAAAAAATTATTCTCAAATCCACTCAATCACTCTCCCCCAATCACCCCAATCACCCCAGGTGAGACGTTTAACTTATTTGTTAAAAATGTCAAATTTTTACCTTTTAACTAAAAAATGTTAAGTCTCAAAAAAATAATTTAAAATTTAACAGACTCAAAATTTGTATATGATAATATATATATTTATTGTGTAAAGAACTTCAATATTAATAAATACATTATATGTACTTTAATGTTAATATTAATCTTATAAGTTATAAGTGGTTATGGAAAGATAGGTTTGGATAATGAAGCAAATTGGTGAGTCAATCATTTTTTAATTAAAAATAGTTTAAAAGAGTACTTTTTATTGTATTTTTTTAATTAAAAAATAAAATAGTAATTAATTTAACTAATTTAAGTAAGTAGATTAACTAATCAATTAAAAACTTCAAAATTATTTTCATAGTTAAGTCTGTTTTATATGTATGTAGAGAGAGTGAGAGAGTTTTAACACGATTGCATAATAAAAGCACATGTATAAACATAAATTTACAATTAATATTACATATTATAAATATTAATTCAAATTGTAAATGTTTAATTTTAAAGTTTTTAATGAATTAATTTTATGAGTTTGATATGAAGAAGAACAACATTGATTTAGAATGAGAAATTTACAAGATTTAAATAATTTTATAATCCAGATGAAGGTGACAATGACAAATAGTAATGGACAAAATGCATATTTATATCTTTAAAGTAATATAATACACTAATTAATTTTAAAATTACTCTTTATTTGAAAAAAAAAATTGTGCTCACAAAAAAAAAATCAGATCAATCATAAAAAAAGCAAGTATATTAATGTTTTCATTTCATTGAAGAATACGTAAATAAATAGAATGCATTTTAGATTTTCACTGTATTTGAAAATTAGCTACAATTATAATAATGAGATCGATAATAGAAAAAAATAATTATATAGTAATTAGTGATAGAAAATAATGTGTAGGGTTGGGACCACTGCACTGCCATGCTGCTCATATATAATGCAGCTGAATCTCATTTCCATTCACAACCTCTAATCAATTTACCAAAACACCCTTTCTTCAAACCAAACTCATCAAACATGCAATACTAAATTATGTTCATATTTTTCCAAATTACACAACCTCTACCCAATTTATCATATTATTTTCCAAAATGTATATAATACTTTCAAAACCTAAAACGATGTATGTATGATATAGAAAAACAATATACTCTTCTTAAAAAAAAATATAGAATTTAAAAAATAATATAATTTTAGTATAATTAAGAAAAAAAGTCTTAATTATTGTTTATATCTAGTGAAGGAGCTAAAAGGGCAAAGGAACTCAAACTCTACTGACAAGCATGACAAATAGCTCAATCATAATCAGCTAGCAGCTAACAGATAAGAAGTGTGAATAGAACAAAAAAAATAATACGTATATATG
This sequence comes from Vigna radiata var. radiata, assembly GCF_000741045.1. Lineage (NCBI taxonomy): Eukaryota > Viridiplantae > Streptophyta > Magnoliopsida > Fabales > Fabaceae > Vigna > Vigna radiata. The sequence goes on from NC_028357.1 coordinate 48,744,317, forward strand.
TATTTATATGTCAGATTTATCAAGTTCATCTTCATGAATTATACGAAAAAATACATTATCATTTTAACTTCCTAAGATAAGTGTAGTAATGAAAGATTGAATAGTTTGTATAAACTATAGGTACTGACATTGTACAGTAAAAAAACTATTACAAAATTCATGAGGTACTGTAACATGTAATGAAGGATAAGATTTTGTTTCTTTGTATTGTTTTTAGAACTTTAGGTTGAAATCCTTTTTACAATAAACAAAATTCGATGTATATATTTTATATTTGAATAAAACTGATAAGATCGATCAAACTCAATTTAAAAAATATTTTAATAATATTAATAAAAAATGTTATCAATAATCTTGAAAAAATGAAATAGCAGGTCCACATCTTGAGCAAAAATGTATAGGAAACTATAAAAGTTTGCCGCTCAATTTTATCCTATTTTTATTTAAAAATTACCTCAAAGAAACATAAAGTTTTAGAAGCCGTTTTATTTCGTTGAATTTAAATTTAATAAAAAAAATAAAACTAAAATTAAACGAGGGCTTTATTTAGGGTTTAAATGGATATATATATATATATATATATATATATATATATATATATATATATATATATATATATATATATATATATATATATATATATAAGAGTTGCTAAAAAATTGTTTTAATACTCCAAAAAGGATCTCTCTATATTTAACCAAAAAAACGTCAATTATTTGATTTGAAACCGTACAGCAAGAGACCGTTACCATCTGACGGCAAATACTAAAAAAACTCATAAATTACTTCTCCACGTGTGACTATCATATATTAACATTATCACATTCACATAAATAAATAAATAAGTAAGTAAATATATATATATATATATATATATATATATATATATAAATTGCATCATTCAAATAAAGGTTAAATATGTTTTTAGTTTCTATACTTAGACGATTTTATTTAGTCCTTTTTTAAACTAAGATACAATTTAGTCCTTTAATTTTAGAAAACTCTCGTTATAGTCTTTTTTATCCATTTTTTTTAATTTTATTGGTTGTTTTGAACGCGTTTCTCAGTTAACATTGAAGCAAAAATGTATCAAACAATCCAAATGCTATAATGAAACGTGCTTGAAAAAGCAAATAAAATTAAAAAAAATTGATAAAAAGGACTAAAACCAAAGTTTTCTAGAGTTGAAGGACTAAATTGTAAGAGAGACAACCAAAATCGTCCCCAAAGTATAGGAACTAAAAACATATTTAACCTTTAAAATAATATATATTTTTTATATAATGAACATTTTTAAACGAATAAATAACACATTTAAACATTTTTTTCTATTAAAAGATATTTATAATTTACATTTTAAGTCTAATTTATATTTGGTACTTTTAAAAATTATTTCTGAGGATTTTTTTAATTCTTAATTTTAAAAGTATATTTTATGAAGTGTTTCTGATTACATGTAAATAATTTTTAATATATATCGACATCGTTAATTAAAATATTTTTACGCAGTATTAAATAATATCCATCAAATACAAGATTTCACGTACAAATTTTGATGTTGGTGTTAGTTAGAGTATTTATTTGGTTATAATAATAGAAAAAATTTGGTGTGTTTTATCTTAATCTGGTGTGCAATGGGATTTTGAGCTTTCTATATCAGAGAGGGCCTACTCGTGTTTTTATCTACAACTAACAAAAGGGATGTGAATTTTTTATTTTATCATCATTCAATTCCAGGTATTCCGAATTACTCATTCTCACTCCAATACTATTATTATTCGCAACTTCTCGTAATTTTGTTTTCTTTTAATCATTTTCTTGCACCACTTTGGTTTATATGTTAATTTTTTTCAAAAGAGTTTGAATGATATTAGTTGTACTCGGACGATCTTACACTATCTCACATCAACTCTATCGGATGATCCTAAAAAAAAGATGAAATAATGAGAAAATGGTTGAATTAGCAGACGGACTGAACGACAGTCATCAGGGACCATAAGTTTCATTTAATAAACAAGTTTTCCTTGTAAAGATTAAGATAAATGATAATTAAGAGTATCGGTCTATATCAAAAACATTTCAATGAAGAGTATAGTTTTTTTAGAGATCGAACAAGATTAAGATTTCACTAATTTTATGTCTATGTCAAAAACTATAAATACATTCAGAAGTGAAAAGTAAGTGATCGCATTTATTGTGTATTTAATGCCATTGTTTTGCATCAAAGGATAGAAGGAGGATACAAATTAAAAGTGCAGTTATCAGAAGACATCATAGAAAAAATTTGTATAAATGTTTTAAATGACTCCACATTATACTGAAATATTAGTTTTAAGATGTTATGAGAAAATCTTAATTATAATTTGAACATTTTCTTTAATTTAGAAAAACTCTTATTGTTATTGAGAAAGAAAGATTTATTTGTAAGAAATTCTCTAACATTTAAATAAATAAAAGAGTTATGATTTTTGTATAAATAGTTTATAACAAAGAGTAAAAATAAGTATTATTTAGATAATACTAATTGTATTTATAAGATGAAAATGGATTATAAATTTATGTTATTATTGAAATAATATTTAGGTAAAGTATAATAATAATAATAATAAAATCAGTGAGATTTAGTTATAGTTGTTAAAATAAGTATAAGTTAAAAGTATTCCTTAATAATAAAACTTAAAAGAAGAGTTGGTATTCATTGAATTTATACGAATAATGTGTATAATAATTTTACTATACCTACTTTTTCCAGAGAATAGTTATGATAAAATAAAAAAATAAAAGAAGTAAAAATAAGATGTGGTTGATAGTTTTGGGGACCAGAAGTATTGAGTTATGTGAATGTGCAAAGGTAGTTTTGGAGAAGTGAGAGAGAAATGGGAAGCCATTTTGAAGAAGAGAGTGAAGGACCCACTCTATTCATTGGTAGCTGTCCAAGACTTCAAGACATCACACTAAGAGACAACAACAGACTTATGTTTGTTTTGTCTGTAAGATACAAATATCAAACACCTTCATGCTACATCCTTATATTCTCAATATTTCTTTCACATATATCTTCAAAACAAACATCTATTTTCATGAAATATGACTTGATTAAAAAACCAAAATGCTCATGCTCACATCTGTATCCTATAATTATTTTTACTATACGAAATTAATAAGGTAGCTTCATTTTAAACTGAGTAATTCATTATACATGAATTTAAATAGATTTAAATAATATAATCTGCATTGTCTCGTTTAAGATTTTAATTTAAGTTTATATTGGTGTAAACTCCTATAATAAATACTATTTATAACAACTGTAATAATAAATTAATATTATTATCTGATTTAATATCTTTGTAGAAGTTGACTTTCATAATATTTATTTCATATATTTTGTTAATAATAATTGTTTAAGAGAATGATCAATTTGAATTTCATTTATAAATCTATTTTATTTTCCAATTTTATTTTTTATAAATAATAATTTTAATCTCATTTTAATATGATTTCCACGGTTCAAAAATATATAAATTTTTTATAAAATAAATTCATAATCATCTATTTTTTTTTATCAAACATTCACAAACAAACTTTCACAATTTCCTTTAAATACTTTCATCAATCATTTCAAATCTCTCAATCGAAACAGTAGAGTCTCTTTTAATCCTCTAAAATTCATCAACTTCCCATTCACTCCCCAATCCAAAGTTGCCATGAAATGGGACAGTGAGAAGGAGATTGCCTCTCTTTATAATTGCTTCAAATATTAAATATGTTTTACAAGATTAAAAATTAATAAATCATCTGTATTAAGGAAAAGCAGAATAAGAACCAATTCTTTTATAATGTAATTTACTGGTCTTTTATATCAACGTAAATAAGATATGAACAATTCTTCAGTTTTTATTTTTTACCTGCTCAATTAACATATTTTTTAATTAAATTTTCTTTAATTTATTTCTTTCACAATTTTTTTAAACGTGTCATAAAAAAGCAACATTAATAACACCAATTGTTTGTCCTGTTTGCCTACTCACCACTAATTAACCAAGTTGTCGACAAGTCAATTCTATTAAATACCTATTAGGGCAATTAACCAATTTAAAGATAAGTGAAGTCTATTATGCAGCAATTATAAATATCATGTGTTCCAAAATTGGGGCCAGTTATTTTTCTGGATTTGTGATATTAACAACAATATAAGAAATTAAACAATGACAGTCAATTATACTATGTATTCAAGTTGAAGAACACGGTTAACTGTCAATCTCTGTTTCGTGTAAGCACTTTCTAAGTATTTGTAGATATTGAACTAGGTCATTTTAGCCTATAAAATTTATCTTTTGACATATCTGCCAAACTTATAGTAATGACTGATGACAGTAATTGAAAAGCGAATGCTCACTCGTAGAATGACTAATGACAATAGTTAAATAGCGAAACCCGCTGCTAGCTAAGATACAAGGTTGAAAATATTGTGTTCCCAAACACAAGTTCCAGTCTCTCAAAGAATGGTGGAAAGGTACAGAGTTTCTCAACCAAAGTTCTCAACTAGAAAATGAGTCACAGGTATCATCATAAATCACTTACCCCAAATCAACTTTGATATCCATTTGTTCCCAACTGAATCATTCTTTCTGTTGAGTCCAGATCTTCACAGTTTTGTCATTGCCGAGTGCACCAGAAGCAATCATGTTCTCTGTCGGGTGACATGACACAGAAACAACTGCATCAGAATGGCCTTCTAATTTCTGTACTATTTTCCTTGACTGAAGTTCCCACAAGTATATAGAGTTATCTTCTGATCCGCCAACAACATACTTTCCATTTGTTATAGAAAAAGTTGATGAAATGCAGTATTTTGAATTAACGTGACCGGTGTAAGTCTTCAGAAACTTCCCAGTTGAATAGTTCCAAAGCCTCTGCAGGAAAAGAAAAATTCCCATGTAAGAATGCCCCAAACATTGAATGCTGAAGCAAGAAAAACACTAGTAGCCAAATAAGCTACCAAATTAACTGCAACTCAGTGAATAAATAACATGAAAAAACTAATCAAATTAGTCATTTGCCATTACATGCGAATAGTACATCACAAACTAAAGCTCATCAGAGAAAAAAATAAACCCGTTCTTGTTCATGAAATTGTAAGTGTTGGTCATAGTTTCTAATATAACAAAATCCTCCTAATTAGTCAGTCATAGAAAATGTCGTTCACTTTTTAGTGAAAAAAAATATATACTAGAATGTTATTCACGGAGTGAAAACTAAAATGAGAATTTTGTGATGTCGAAATGGAGAAAAATAGAGGTTTAGTGCATGTTTGGTTTCATGTTTGCAAATGTAAAATGAACTTCATTGTGGAAACTTAAGTTTTAAAAGCAACATTGTGTTGCTTTCATTTGAAACTTGCTCTGAAGCTACACATGAACATGAAAATGAAAATGCAGTTCACTCTTGAACACCAATTTCGCTGGCTTGTTTTTTCTCTTCATATTTATAAAGCCAGAGATCCAAAAATCTAAGTAAAGTTTTTCAAAAAAAAAAAACAATGGAGCTGATGAGTACAATCCCTATTCAGCGAATCGCATAATCGTGATTCCTTAAATCCATGATATATAATAAGCCTGCCATTTTCTACGGGTTCAAAATGACGAAACAGAAGTGCTATGACACTAGGCATAGTAACTTGGTTCAAGTCCAAGACCAAAGCGTAAGTAACAACAGAACCCTGAAAGACTGAGCTAAGAACTCGAAATTGAATTTTCAACAGAAAAGCAATGCACCTTCTCAGTTTCAAAAGTTGCAGAGACAAATTCGTCACGCAAGCAAAACACACCAAACCAGAAACTAACGTATGCCGTGTTTCTATAAATTTCTCAATAAGTGCGTATAGGAGAAGAAATCGCAAAACTAAAACGAATTGAGATACTTACATAAGCTAAAACTATACTTCCAAGGAACCAGATTTTTTACTAATAAATTAGCATGCTTGTGGAAAAATGTACCCTAAATTTATCCAAACATGGGCTAATGTTGAAATGAATTAAGAGAGGGTAATGAGGAATTACGAGAGTGTTGTCGAGGGTGCCAACGAGGATGAACTTGGCGTTGGGGGAAAACTTGACAAAGGAGACGGGAGGGTTCTCATCGTCGATAAGGGTCTTGACGCAGTGACCAGTGGAGGCGTCCCAGATTCGGCAGAGGCCGTCGTAGCTGCTGGAGACGATGAGGGTGCCGTCGCGGTTGAAGTCCACGGCGGTGACGGGGTCGGAGTGGGCGGGGAGGACCTTGAGACACTTGCCGGACTTGACATCCCAAACCCTAACGGTCTCGTCGAAGGAGCCGGAGACGATGACGTTAGACTGAGGGTTGAAATTGACGCAGAAGACGAAGTTAGTGTGGCCCTGCAACGTCTTTATGAGGGACCCCGTCGGCACGTCCCAGAGGCGGAGGGTCTTGTCGTCGGAGGCGGAGACGAGGAAGCGGGAGTCGGAGGAGAAGGCGAGGTCGGACACGCCCTGCTCGTGCCCCGAGTACTCCTGCATCGAGGAGAGAGAGAGGCTGTCGGAGTCGGAGTCGGAGTTCGTGAAGCCGTAGGTTCGGAGGGTCTTGTCGGCGGAGGAGGAGGCGAGGAGGCGGCCGTTGGAGGAGAATTTGACGGCGGAGATGGCGCGTTTGTGGCCGGTTAGGGTTTGGGAAAGAGTGTAGGGTTTGAAGGAATCTGAATCCGACGATGGTTTCGGTTCCGTCGACATTTCTTTTCACCGTTAAATTCACTTCTTCTCTCGGCACTCTTCTGTCACCTTAGAACTGAAGAAAAAACCAGAAGAGAACAACAACCTAGTATTAACAAACACTCTCTGCCTAACCCTTTCTTTTTCTCAATTATTTTTTTTTATATACTTAAATAAATCTCTCTCTATTCTCAATAATTCTCGTTTTTATAAAATTTTAATTTTCACTGATGTCAGGACATTAATCACAAAAACAGCACCCAGTACGGTTTAAAAACATCCTTATTTACAAACGATTCTAGTTGGTTTTTATTATTATACTAAGTTATTTAGTTAATGATTCTTGATGTATCTTTAACTAAAAATTGTTAACATCATAGGTCTATAACTATTTTCTCCTTACTTCATTCATTGTTATTTGTATGAAATATATGAAATAATTTTAAATACATGTAATTTAATAAAAAAAAACTTAAAATATATAATTTAAGAAACAAACTTGAAAAAAATATGATTATATTATTCATTATTAAAAAAATAAAATATTTTACCAATTACTTTGAACACATTCATTGTTTTAGTGACTAACTTTTACTTTATAATTTAACTAAAACAATTTATGTTTGTGTTTTATTAAAGAGAGAGAAAAACAAATATGTTTGTATTTTGAAAAATATTTTTCACATTAAATGTAGTAGTTGATTATTCCTTTTTCAAGATGTTTTAGTCATTGGAAAAAGTTATTTTGGTATTTATGATTATATATTTTCATTTAATGTAATTAAGATTTTAAGTGTGAATTTATGGTTAGATAACAAGATAGTTTGAATTTATCGATATAAAATATTTTACTGTTTAAAAGTAAAAGATGTTAGTAAGGGAATTTAAAATCTTGATGATTCAAGTGAATATAAATAATAATAATAATAATAATAATAATAATAATAAAAATAAAGATAATATTCTAGTTATATTTATATGATATGGTAAAATAAACATATAATAATAATCATTAATAATAACCATAATAATAAACTATCGAATTAATATACGTGATAATCAACCTGTATCTTGTAGTATATCTATTAGACAGGATAAAAATAATATTTTAGTAATTATTTTTTTAAATTTAAATAACTATTCATAATAAAAAAATTATTTATATAATATTATTACTTATAATTTTTTTTTTGTTTTATTAATTACAACTATTTATAATTATATACACTTTTTTTTCGAATTATTACTTTTAAAATTTAAATAATTTATAAATATTTAAATAATACATATGTTTTTTTTTGTAACATTCCAAAAATTACATGATAATATAATTTTGAATGATTAAATGTTATAATATGATAAAACAGTTTAAGAAGGAAGATAAAGTTATAATTTTACAGTCGTCTAAAATTGACCATAAATTTAAAACTTTACTTGCAAAAAAATATTTCAAAATAGATAAGACAACTAAGAAAGATCCTAAGAACTAGGCAGTTGCATCATCATCCTCCAATGCTTGCTTCAGAAATACCTCATTTACCTCTACTCATATCCAAGTGGATGATCATTACAAAAAGAAGAACACAAACATACAAAGCATAGACAAACAACAAGGGTAAACTAGGTTGAAAAGCATATAAGTTTAAGTATAACAATTTGATATATATATATATATATATATATATATATATATATATATATATATATATATATA
>NC_028357.1:48752775-48817720 GCF_000741045.1 Vigna radiata var. radiata
CACATTCATATAATTAAACAACTATAATATCCTATCATATTATGACTCATTAGACTCGTCCGGACTTATAATGAATGTCGATCTAGGACGGGTCGTGCACTTGTGGTGGCCTCTACTGCTTTGCAAAGCCATTGTCAATGGGTTTCACCCTACCACACAGAAGGTTAGTCCGTTATCACACAATAGGCCTCCAGTGATAGCGCCTACCCTAGAACCTCTCACTACTTTCATCACATGCGTCAATCCTCTCTAAGTGAGAATGAAAGACCATTAGAATGTTGGGATAAGCCCCCATATGGAAGTCTCTTACATTCATTCTAAACACTAAATGATCTCACCTAGAGATCTTACTTTAATACTATTCAAGTCACCTTAATCAAATCCCAATCCTCTTTGAATCATCGACATACCATACTTGTTACATTCAACACCAGTCATAACCTTTATATGTACATACTTTCAAACTATAATTCACACACAATACAGTGTGCCCTCAATCATGTTGCAAAATCAATGCATATATATAAACATACAAGATACTTTTTCAATCAAACAACATCAATCAATCCATGGCATAAGGATACTCATATATAGGTAAGGAAAACAACTCTGAAACCATCACTAACAGTTCCAGTAGGGTCCAAAACCCCCAAAAACTACCTAAGGAACGTCCAAAACGGACATCTGAAACCCCAAAAACTAACAAAAAAAAAAACAACAGCATACTGGCATGCCCAAGGCGCTCGGGGGCGCTCAACGCTAATCGTTGCGACATTCGAGGGCGCCAGGGCTCTACCAGGGACGCTGGAGCGCCATACCAGTTGACAACAACCATGAAAATAGGCTTTTGATGCACTTGGAACCTGTTCTAATGACTAAAGGGGTTCTTTACACATTTGTATTGATGGAAAAACATGTTTATACGTTAAAACAAACATCTATTTGATCACTAGATCCAAGACTAGATGTATGAAACCACTTTTGACACTTTAAAAACCCAATTTCATCAACCTAGAGGTCTAATAATTGAATTTACCACTTAGAATGTGTTTTTAGCAAATTTAGCACTTCTAATAAGTCTCAAATGACTCAATCAAACTTTTCTCACTGCCTAGTTACACCCTAGACCTCAGTCACTCAAAAACACCCTCTCACTTCCTCTAAACTCACTCAAAACACTAGTTTTCCTCAACCTAAGGACTCAACTCCACTTCTACCATTTAGAACCTCATTCTAACCAATTTTATAGTCCTAACAAGTTATAATTAACTTATCTAAGCTGCATCAACAGTTCAAATATGCCCAAGACCCCTAACTCTAAAATTCCCCACCTTACTTCCTCTTAAAAGACCCAAAAATAGTATCAATTTCCTAAGTATGATGTTTAATCAATATCATAACAAATTTCTCACCCAAATCCCCTTTTAACGTTTTCAATCATAACCAATTAACTCATTCAAATCATCTCTCAAACATTCGTACTGAAATTTCACAATTTAAACATTCCAATACATGCACTAAATCCACTCAAAACAAATAACAAGAGCCAAACCACATACCAATTCAAAATTTAGCATACGCACATCTCATTCAACAATTTTTTAACAAGACATTAGCTTCCCTTACCTCTTAATTGAACAGCCAAGTAAACAATCGAACCTTGCCCGCTTTGGTTCCCTTGTACATCGAGAAAATGCTAGAAACACCTATAGATTGCCAATTTATGGTAGGAAGCATGATTAGGAACCTAGAAAGAGTTGGAAATTGAAGAGAAGAAGTAAAACGCTCAAGAAAATCTAAATCTGTTGCATGCATTACAATCCTAAGATGCACGAAGAGGGAAAAATAACTTACTGATGACGAACGAGAAATCAACTGGTTAAAATGAAGTCCACTACACTGTGAGTGTTTGGACACCACTTAATCAGAAATTTACTGATTCAGTATTGAAAATCAGAAGAAAGAAGGTGCCGAAGAAGAAGAAAAAAAAAAGTAGAAAAAGCTAGAATTTGATAAAACTGTATTGGGTTAAATATGCTTTTAGTCCCTGAAGTTTTACTGATTTTTGGTTTTAGTCCCTGCATAGAACATTGATGGCATTTCGTCCTCTTAGTATGGAAACATGTATGTTTAGTCCCTAGAAATAAACGGCGTCAGTTTTTTGGTGACGTGGCTAACGGTGTAGACTGACAGGATTTTTTTTTCTGAGTGTTTCTCACCTTTTTCTCCCTCTCTCTCCCTCGTCTCTTTCTTCCACCTTCCTTCTTCCATCTTCCACCCAACGCCTCCCATTAAGCTCCAACACCTCCCATTAATTCACATCAAAGCTCCTGTGTCCTTCTTAACCATCCACGTAGGTTCTGACACAAGACTTTTGCCGCTTTTAACAAACATTTCAAATTGCATGTGGGGAGACACTCTTGCTGCTACAAACAGAAGCTTCGTAAAGGCCTCTGGTCTCATGAGGAAGACGAGAAGCTTTTGAATTACATCACCAAACATGGCCATGGATGTTGGAGCTCCGTTCCAAAACTCGCTGGTACCACTACTNTGCTATACATAATTATCTTTCATCACTTTATCAGTATTGCAGCATCTGCACAACACAATAACTCTTTTAATTAACTAATTACCCTTCCTTCTCTCTCTCTCTCTCTCAAACCTTCTTCTTCCTTTCTATGCCAGGCCTTCAGAGGTGTGGCAAGAGCTGCAGATTAAGGTGGATTAATTACCTTAGGCCANATTTGAAGAGAGGGGCGTTCTCACAGCAGGAAGAGAACTCCATAATTGAACTTCATGCAGTCCTTGGCAATAGGTACTGTTATTGTGTTCCCAGTTGTTTCATTTTTGGCTTTTCCTCATGTAGATTGTTGCCACTACAAGAATTCTTGGTGGACCAATTTCTGCAGCTTGTCGGTAATACATGTTTTTGTTTATGGGATTGTATGCGTTTTGAACTTTTGATGGGTGTACCAGGTGGTNGCAGATCGCTGCTCAGTTACCAGGAAGAACTGATAATGAGATAAAGAATCTATGGAATTCCTGTCTGAAGAAGAAGCTTAGGCAAAGAGGCATTGACCCAAACACACATCAACCCCTCTCTGAGGTTGAAAACAAACTCTCTTTGGTCTCAATCTAAGCATTTTCAAACTGTCCCAGATGATGAAATGCCAGATATTCTCCTAGACCATCGTGGTTGAGGGAGGAACAGAGATGCTGGGTAGGGAGGTTGAGTTGAGTGAGGATGGAGAGGTTGGGTGGAAGATGGAAGAAGGAAGGTGGAAGAAAGAGACGAGGGAGAGAGGGAGAAAAAGCTGAGAAACACTCAGAAAAAAGAAATCCTGTCAGTCTACACCGTTGGTCACGTCACCAAAAAACTGATGCCGTTTATTTTTAGGGACTAAACGTACATGTTTCCATACTAAGAGGACGAAATGCCATCAATGTTCTATGCAGGGACTAAACCAAAAATCAGTGAAACTTCAGGGACTAAAAGCATATTTAACCCAACTGTATTTCAAAAAATGGGCTGAAGCTTTTAACATATTGTTTAATAAAAATATTATTTTATTAATAAAACTTAACCTTCTTATTTGGCGACACGTATTCATTTCCAATTCTACTCTTAAATTCTATTTTTCCAGGTTATTACATTTTTACGCTAGTATTAGTAAAAGAAAAATATTGAAAAGTTAAATAGTATAAAAAGTCATTAGCCGTGAGAGTGTTATATTTTAAGAAGCTAAAGTAATTCGTAATTATATTAGAATAGTTTTTATTATTTTTTCTATTTAAATGACCCAAAAAAATGAGCTAAATAAAAAGCAAACGAATTTTTTAACAGCATTTAGAGTGAATTAATCCAGTGGTGGTTCCAGTTTGTAGGGTTGACGGTGGTGAAAGACACAAGTCCGAACTCTTGCGGCGGAAGCGGTGGATCTACCTCCATTCTCATCCCATGAGCACCATTCTCCGCCACCGCCTCAGGCTAAGTCAGACACGTGTTCTTTATTGCTTCCCCAAATTTCTTTATTCCCAACCCTTTCACTTTTTCTCAACAACCACTTCTGAGCCCTGCGCCTTCACCTTATCCTATCTCACCAACACCTGCGGCTTCTCGCAAGAGGTCGCACTTAAACTATCCAAACGACTTCGTTTCGAAACCGCCGAAAAACCTGATTCCGTCTTATCTTTCTTCCGAACCCACGGTTTCTCCACCTCCCAGATCTGCCGCATCTTCTACCAAGCCCCCGAGCTCTTGGTATGCGACCCCACCAAAAGGCTTCTCCCCAAATTCCAATTCTTAGCCTCTAAAGGCGCTTCTCCCTCCGACACCATTCTAATCGTCTCCAAGGCCGCCCGCTTCCTTCGTTACAGTCTCAACAGCCATATCATTCCCATCTTCGAACTCATCCGAACGTTCTTGCCCTCCGACCTAAAAGCCCTCGCTGTTTTCATCGCCTGTCCCAATTTCATCGGAGACTGTCGTGTTGCCTCCAACGTTCAGATGTTGCTCGACACCGGAGTAACGCACACTGGAATTCGCTACTTACTCTGCTCTCGGCCTTCGGTTCTGTGCTCCGACCTTAGACCCGCTATTGAGGAAGTGAAGTTGTTGGGGTTTGACCCTGTGAAGCTGAGCTTCACTTTGGCCCTTCTGGCTAAAAAGGCTGTTTCGAAACCTCTTTGGAATGCCAAAGTCGAAATCTTGAAGAAATGGGGTTGGTCCGAGGATGATATTTGTGTTGCTTTTAAGAACCAGCCTAATATTATGCTGCGCTCCAAGGAAAAACTTAATGCAGTGATGGGGTTTTGGGTTGGTCAGCTTGGTTGGGATCACTCCGTGCTTATTTCGTCCCCAACGTTGTTTTCGTACAGTTTGGAGAAAAGGGTGGCACCGAGGGCTTTGGTTGTGCAGTATCTTCTCTCCAAAGGATTGGTGAAGAAAAGTGCTAGCTTGGGCACACCTTTTGTTTTGTCTGATGAACGGTTTCTGCAAAAGTACGTAAAACGTTTTGAGGAGGAAACTCCCAGGTTACTAGAGCTATATCAGGCGGCACAGGAAACGTGTTAGCATCTGGTTGTTGATATTTAACTCATGGATACATACGGACTTTGGTGTAGTTCATCTCTAACCAATATGTCTCATTAGACTATTGTGATGTTTTTGTCTTTGTAGTAAGTACATTTTCAAATTAAGTCACAGTTGTGATTTATGGCAGCAGTCTAATATTTTAATGGTGATTGATCCAGGAAAGCAAAAAGTTGTCTTTTGTAGAAAACCTTTGCAAGTAATATTGATATTGATTCTCATTGTCCCTTCTTTTTAGTTTGTTTCATTTAATTGTATTCTTCAATGGTGGGTATCTTCATGAATTGTGGGATTGGAATGCTGCTTGAATTTCTAGCAATTTTCTTTTCCAGTTGAGTGCGAGACCAAAAGGCTGAATAAATAAAACTTCCCTCCTACTATGGTGGCTATTCAAATTCAGCTATAGTGGAACTCCTGAAATGTCATAAATGCTTTTATGGCCTTGTCTAAGATTTTGTATGCAAACTTTGTAGTAATTCTTTTATCTTCTAAACTGTCTCCCCGTGAGTTGGAATCTTCTTGTCATAATTCTCTAACATTAAGTCATAACAGTGTCCATCACAAGATTAGCCTTTTTCCTCTTTACCATCATCATTTGACCTGCAACAACTTTGTTGTTTGCTACATTATTTATTACAACCTGAACAACATTGTCTTCCCGCACATCTTTAAAAACGATATCTATTATCTCAATTCAGAAATGATATCTAGTATCTCAAACTTTTTCAGTTGCTATGGTTATTGCAGATGAATCTATATAATCTCATGACAGGAGGGAGGTTTAAATCCAAGACTGTGCTATGAAACCAAATCAAACATAGTATTAAATTTCTCGCTCTTTGCCACGTCAAAGGGTATTGCTTGACATGCTTCCTCTCTCGCAGCTTTCTTAAACATGGTATTGATGGTAGCTTGTGTGTTAAGTATTCTTTCCTTAAAGATGTTTCTAGTACTGTCACTAGCTTCTGCACTTTCTTCTTTCGTATAATGTTTTAGCAGATTTTGTTGCAAATCAAGAACAGTTGCGCACATTTTCCTTCTTCATTTCATCATTAACACTGTTGCAAGCTTCCACATCCTTTCAAGAGTACCAATCAAGTGATGTTTCAACTGGTAAATTCCTTGTGGTATACCTTCTGCCAATATCTGTATTGAAGTTTTCTAGTATCCCACCAACTTTTCAGCTATATCACTTCTTTTTCTTGGAGTATTTTTGGGAGCCCCAAGTGCAAAGGAGTTTGGAATTGGATTTGAAAATCATTTGGTAATCGATGAAGGAGAAGGAATGAAATCAGAGTGAGTCTAATAAGTGATTTTAAGCAGCCAAAAGGAGGAATCCCATGTTCATCATTTTCCAATCTACATTTGCTAGCTTCATCATTGTTGTTTGAATAGGAATCCCATGTTCAAAATTTACCGCCGCACAACCCTTGGTTGTGCCAAGTTTTTCGAATTGACAACCCTAAAACGGAACCCTCTTTTCCAATTCTGCAGGGCCACCTCCACCTCCAACTTATCCTCTTTCGTGGTCTCGTACCTCGTCAACAACTGTGCCTTCTCCCAAAAAACCGCTCTCAAAGCTTCCCGCAAACTTCATTTTTCGAAACCCCAAAAGCCTGATTCTGTTCTCTCCTTCTTCCGAAACCACGCCTTCTCCAACTCTCGTATATCTCATATCCTTCAAAGAGTGCCCCGGTTACTTTCATGCAATACCCAAAAGGTGCTGTTGCCAAAGTTTGAATTTTTTCGTTCAAAGGGTGCTTCATCCCTTGACATTATTCATGCCGTTACCGCCTGCCCTTATTTTCTCCGACGAAGCTTGGAGAATCATATAATCCCAACATACGAATTTATTAGAGGGCTCCTTCAACCCTTGCTTACGGACAAGCAAATCATTGATTTTCTGATTCGCAATCCTTCTTTACTTTATGAAAGCCGTGGGGTAGTTAACCTCAAATTGTAGCTTGATAGTGGAGTTCCCGGTTCAAATATTGTTAAGTTGCCCGAGAGATGGTGTCGTCTACTCTACTTTGGCGACATTTCAAAGACAGTTCATGAGTTGAAGCAAATGGGCTTCGATGCTTCGCTTTCAACATTCTGCATAGCGTTGGTTGCCAAAAGAAACCTAAGCGAAAGCAACTGGGCCGAGAAGATTCACACTTATAAGAGGTGGGGTTGGTCCCAAGAACAAGTTCTTCTAGCATTTAGGAGGCAGCCTTATTGTATGCTGTCATCCTGTGATAAAATTAATGCCGTGATGAGTTATTGGGTGGAGCAGGCAGGCTTCAATTCTGTGGACCTTGTCAAAACTCCTGGAATTTTCTTACTTAGTCTCCGAAAAAGGATTGCTCCGAGGGCTTGTGTCTTGAAGTTTCTTGTCTCAAAAGGTCTGCTACGGAAGGATGCAAGCTTAACGAGACCATTTGTTCTGACTGAGAAGTTGTTCCTGGAAAACTACGTAAGACGTTTTAGGGAGGATTCTTCTCATCTGTTAAAGCTGTACACAGAACATGAGTCTTGGAAATGACAGGGACAAGACCTTATGTGAACTTGTTAGTTCTTAGAGATCCTCCTTGCGAACATTTATGTTTTTCAGGAACATGTTTCATATGCAGATGATTTTGTCAGATCAGCTAGAAATTTTGGAATTGTTTTACGAAAGATTCTTGTCGTGTAGAAATCGTAAAGTAAAATTTGTCTAAAGAAAGGGACTTCTCGTCTTAGGCATATTGCAGTGGCTTCAGTTATCTGGGATCTTCTATCTACGAGTTTGATTGCGCCAGCTTAGCTATCGGTAGTTATTTTAGCAAAAGTTTGTGGAATAACTTATGAGTAAATAGGATGGTAAGGCTGTATCTGGAACCGAGAGGGAGCTAGCATCTTGTAGTTGGTTAAATGTTGAACGTAGATTTTGTTGTCAACTACTGTATTTCTTCATCTCTTTCTTGTATGTGTTATACTCCTGTCTAAATCTGGATTCCTACCAGTCCGATTGTGTTGATACAACAATCACCAGTAAAACAAGGACAATAGTGAAAAAGAAGAAACTGTAATTTTTGAAGGTTCTATACGCAGAGGAACGTCTATTTCACACCAAGAGCTTCGCATGTTTGTGTGTATAGAACTAGGAATACCAGAAATTGTCAGGACAAACCACTGTCTACAAGAATACAACGAGTAGACAGAAAACAGTCTATTCAAACTCAACATATCTAGATGCACTTTAGAAGGTGGTCTTTTGCGCTTTTCATAAGACGATCACGATTTTAGATAAAATATCGCAATTCTCTACTTTGAAATTAATCTGTTTTAACGAATCTCGATTTGGTAGAGAGACTTTGTAATCATATTTGTAGGTTTATTTTCTGAAGCTATCTTCATAATTCTAACCTTTCTAGACTTAATAACATCTTTAACCAAGTGTAGTCTGAAATTAATATGTTTAGTTCTTTCATGCTATATACGATAAATAGTTAGATGTGTCATTCTGGGAAACTTTTCAATGTTATACTTGCTTGTCATGTTTTTTAACCTTGTCCTTCTTGACATTCTTTTTCTTGTAGTATTGACAATATCAATTGTTGGATTTGCACAACAATTATAAGGAAAGTGTCTTACCTTTTCATATCTACTGCAAAGAACTGTCTTTCCTTTTCATATCTACTGATGTTTTTTACCTTTTAAATCCTGTTTTGAAAGTGTTGATGTTTTAGAAATCTAAGATGTACTTAGTACTCTTTTCCTTTTGCACACTTAATTAAATTAAAGTGAATTATGTTGTTTTGAAATTCACCATTATTTAGTTGGAAATTTATAATTGGGAGTAATGAAATCTGCAAATTTATGATTTTGTTAGTTGGAGGAGGGAATTAAATAAGAACTATTTAGTCTAAATGTATGTCAACTAATTATTTTTCATTTGCTTGTTAACCTTAAAAAACAATGGTACGGAAAAAATAATTTCTAAGCAAAGCCACCAATAATATGAATTGCATGTTTGCCGTCACTTGTTTTAGTTTCTGTTGCGAACTTCTTGTTATTAATACTCTTGTGTTTATGCAAATATTGCAGTTTTGGTTTTATATTCTTGCAATATATATATAAAAAAAACATATATTTCTGAACAAAATGATTTTTCTGAATAAGTGTGGGTTTGAAATTACATTGGACTTTATAAAATCATATAATTAGATACCACTTAATATAGTTTCAGATAAATTTTCTTATATTTTGTAATTGGTAACATTGTTAATAATAAATTGCCTTTATAATAAAACTTTTACCACTTTAGAATAACTTCATCAGGTTCATTCATATCTTATAGGATTAATCACTTCAAAATAACATATTATTTGTTTAGTTTACAGGTCAATGTTAATCTTCAAGTTCAAGTTAAGATTCTTTCTCCAATAAACTCTTGGGTTGAGCTATAATGTTATTCGCAGAAAACACTCTCATACTAAAATTAGTATTTTTATGATAGTGTTAGTAATAAATATACAATAGATGTAATTAACTCTATGAATACCAAACATATATTTATAAATTTTATGATGAGTTTCTAATTAGTATTGATCTAATTATAGTCTAAACAGTTATGACCTAGCTTAGAATTAATGTAATTATTCTTAACATTAATTCTATTTACAATTCGACTTATCACTTCACTGATTGGTTTGTATTAAACTATAAACTTGTTGATTGTTCAGTTAGTGTAGCTAATCAGACATGATACTATACATCATTAAAACATTCTCTTAAAACATATATACTATTCCCTGTGTACATTAAAATTTATACGTTGAATGAGCATGTTTTTAAAAATTTCATCAAAAGTGTAATTTTTAGGAAATTTTCTTCAGTGAAAACATATTTAACAAACTTTATTAAACTATTATCTCCTTTCATTTTGAATTTATAAATTAAATTTCTGTATTTTATTAAGAGAAATGATGAATGGTTAAAAATAATTTATATCTTAAGAGGTATATGAGTACTTTACTGTTACTACAAGCAGTCAGAAAACGTTGTGGTGCATAAAACGAAGTTGCCCCTAACAAGATTCCAACAGACAAAACTAACTACAAAATCTGTTCCAATGAGATAAAATGAAAATGTCATCAACAATGTCTATATTCCGAGAATATTTATAATGTCACATACGGTACAGTTCACTATTTTTCAACTCATTCATTTTGTCTCTCACCAAATTTATATAATAATTTATATGTTCATACTTTGAAACATACGCTTAAAGTTTTCAACCTTGGTGTTTGTTTGTTGTGAATCCGTGATTTTCTAATTCTCTTTAAATAATGTTTTGAATGATTATCATGTCAGTTAAAGAAGTAGTTCCTCATATTGTGGATGTTTCAAACTAATAAAACTATATTAAGCACAACCTTAGATTACAAGTGTCAAAATAAAACTAACACTTTTCATCTTAGTTATTCCACTTCACGTTGTCCAAAGAAAAGTAAACCATTTAGGAAAGTTAGATGTCAACAAGAAAAAAAAAAACAGGAATTTGTTTTACAAAGTTTACTATCTAAATAGTAAACAAATAAAACCAAAAATATTCAAATAATTCATATTTACTTCATAATTATTTAAAACTTTGAAATAATTTAATCTATAACTTTATTTTAATTTATTTGGTTTTAGTTCACATATATTAAACCAATTCAACTTTATTTTCATCTTTTAAAAAATGATAAATATGTATCAGAAAAAAAGAAAGAAAGAAAAAAACACTTAACATTATTTATATATATAATTAAAATTAGCATTCATATATGGCTGTTTAGTGGATCAAAGGAGTGCTTGCATGAACCTATAGCTTCAAAGTAAAACATGGCTTTTGCCTTTCAGGAATCCTCCATTATCATTGTTTTCTTCTGAACAACATGGTCCAAGGTAATAGCCAATCAACTCAAAATGCATTGAATGAATTAGTTCATACTATAAAATTCATGAACATCATAAAACACTACTTTAATCTTAAATATTAAAATTCAATTAATTGTTTTCTCTTTATTGTTATTCATTTTTAATTCATACAACTCACCTCATACTTAATTCCAACAAAAGAAATTTATATTTACATGTACATATTTCCCTTAATTAATTTATTGAACTAGATGATAACAATAGCTATATGCTACCTACCATTGGGATGAGAGAGTCCTCTTTCTATGCAAAACCAAAAATTATAAATAAAAAAAAATCAAATTAAAACTATTTTATTTTACTCATTACATTATGTTAAATTACATTTGTAAATGTTCTTTAATTCTTCATTTGGTGTTTTAGTCATCTTCTTTTTTTCACTGATATTTTAATTAATTAAAATAAATTTGATGGTGTCTTAAATGAACATGTTTAACCTAGAGTGTTATGAGATCAAAATAAAAGAAATAATGTAAAACTAAATTATTTGTACTTTTAAATGATTAAAAAACATTATATGTACTTTAAAGTTCATCTATATTATAGCCTTTTCCTAAATATTTCGTGTTAGTTATAATAACAATAATATATAGATAAAAGTTTTTAAAAAATTAAGTTTTTGTTATCAAAATAAAAAAAAATAAAAATCAAATGATTATATTAAGTTATATTTTAAAAGAATAATGCGTATTCATACATCAATTATCACAAAAAGAACGATAAAGTCACTTATATATATTTATATGTATTTAAAATTAAATGTGATTTTGACAATGTAGGGGAAATGCTAGACAAGAAGCATGATCCTTGTCTTTAGTTCCTAATCCAGGGAAAAAAATTCATTGTATTCTTCATAATTAATTAAGGGTATGCTTTGGAAAAAACAATCTTCATAAACATAGGAAAAATCATTTATAAATTGAAATTAAAAATTTGGAGAAAGTATATTAAAAGATTTTTGCACAAATTAACTTATACAATAACCAATTTTAATTTATAAAAAAGTTTCATTTTTTTTCTTTTTATTTCTCTACTAAAAAATCTCATTCCCTTTATAACGTTGAAAGCTTAAAATACATCAACAAAAGCCTAAAATAAAAGTAGAGAGTATAATTGTTGGGAGTGAATACATATGAATAAACCATGTTATTACTTTGTATCTTGTTGAATAAATTTAAATTCAAACAAGTTTCTTGTTTTACTTTCTATTGGGATACCATTTTAAAATGAGATTAATTTAATAATTAGTTGACTCATCATAATGTTCCCTTTGTCTTAAGTATTTATAGTGGAGGCAGGCAAAAAAAAAGTATTGCATTTGATTAAATTAATATAATAGACAAAAAGGCATTTGTAAGTGTAGGTTTGTCACCTAGGACTTTAGGAATTGGCTAATTAATGTTGTTTATTTTATTCTCAATAGTTAACATTATTCCATTTGTTGTCTTAGAGAGTCATGAGTGCAATGGGTATATCACCCATTGATGTGATTGGATTAGTGAGTTAACTATTTTAACCTAATATCATAATAATAATTAGTTGGTGGGTTGACTAACCCAAAATAACAATGACAAAAGTAAAAAAATAAAAAAAAAGTACACATTTGATTAAATATTTCAAACAAAATCTAAATATAGTAATACACATCATTAGCATTCACAAATATATTATTAATTTATCACCAACAAAAAATAGTACCCTTCTGCTTTTAAGGCCAAAATAATAATTTCATTTCTTAAACCACTTTATAAAACGAAAATAAATAAAATATATTTATTTGTTTAAAATCGAGAATACTGTATTTTTTTTAATTACGTGAAATTAATCAAAATAATCATGGTAAAGTCGTGTGGTGTTTTACTTTCTAAGGAATCAACACGAAGATAATATCAGTATTGTCAAATACTATCAATTCATTAAGCTTTATTATAGATTAATTGTATTTACTAACGAGAGAATAACACTTTATTTATATACGTGTCCACAGTACTGTCTCAATATCTACTTTAGAACCAGTTTAATTAGTGATCATAGTTTTAGACATAAAGGTGCACTAAATATTCAAAAGAAATCTTTATTTATAACTGTATATAAAAATGACTAGTTTTTTTTACAGTTTTCTTATACATATTCTTTTGGAAAAAATCTCTTTAACGACTCTTTTTTGACAACGCATACGTGACAGCTTATGATTGGTTCGTTTCAAGTATTTTTTTAAAATAAATTCAAACAGACGAATGAAATGGTAACACGTGTCCTGTTGTCAAAAAAGTTATCAAAAAATGTTGTTAAAATATCATTGTCCTATTCTTTTACGTTTTTATTTATAAAAATAAAAATGTCGGTTGTGTTTTAATTATTTGTAAAATTTTTTCATGCGTAACCTAACTTATAATTTAATTTAATCTCTTACAGGTTGAGTGACAAAGTCTGTAGTTGAATATAAAACCAAACCTAATTCAATCTAATCAAAATTATGAAATTGCTAGCTATTTTTTAAATATTAAGTTATTCAATTATTCGTACATAATTAATATAGTCTATTGCTCTGAAAATTATTCTAAAAAGGTATAACAAAAGGTGTTTTAAAATTATAAATTTTAAAAAGAAAAAAAAAACTCAAAAAGAGAGACCCAATCGATAAATAAATAAATATATATATATATATATATATATATATATATATATATATATATATATATATTATTGTAAAAAGATATTATATTATTTAAAGTTTTCTTATTTTCGATTAAAAAAGAAAAATAGTATGAGAAGTATATTTGATCGTTAATATAAGTTTATGATTTGTATATATAGGTACAAATATATTATTTATGTGAGGTGTTAAAAGGAACATCAAAGAATCCGTTACATGACCTTGTACGATGAATCAATCTAAAACATAATCGTTTTTTGGCTTCACTTTGTTGGGGTTTTGTGTTGACATCTAACGAATACAATAGTTAATTTGGTATCGAATGTGGTCCATCCCCTCAAAATCACATGATGAGATTTAAGATACATTAATCTATATTAACATAACATTTACTGACGTACCACATTTTTAAGATTCTCATTAACAATTATCTGTTTAAAGGAACCCTAGAAAACTCTCTTTTGGTCACCGCGATAGACTTTCAGATTAGGTCAGAACAAATCAAACTACACCCAAACATAGTTAATCTTAGTTTAAATTACTCCATTTCAATATTCGATCTATTTTAAGTAAGTCTCTAAATTAAAAATAACAAGCCTTAATTAATTTCACAAGGGTGCAGGAAAATGCTCTGACATCGATCTTGCAGATTCCAAACGATGGAAGAGTTCGTGGGAAATTTTCTGGGAATATACCATTAGATACATATATATACATGCATGAAGACAGTGATTTACTAACCTCATGCTTCTGTCTTGTTCTGAATTTGCTTCAAGTGTAAGTATACGTCACTAACCTTGAATGTAATTAAGGATAATCCTTATCCAATTAAGACATGCTTTGTGGTCAACACAATGAAGAAGGAGGAGCTAGCTTGGAACTGTACGGAAATGTTTTTTGCTTTGATGATTAAGATATTGTATCATCATGGAGATGGCATATGCGAAAACTCAGATTGGTTCAATCAATGAATATTTATAGCACCGATCGAGACCATGATTCATATTGAAGGAATATACTGCAAGCAAATCAATCAACAAAAAGGAGTGCATGCATATAGATATACGTAACAACATACAAAACAAGAAAGCTATTACACTGATTGTCTCAACATCCTCAAAACCTTAAACTAGCCTTGTTTCAGACAACAGAATATTCTGGTAATTAATTCTAGGATCAGAATTCAGCATCCTTGTCTTTAGAGGGGCTATTTCCTCTCTCTTGGATGGCTGTTCTATCTAGTTCTAGTTCTCTATATCTGTGCAAATACCTTCTCAATGGGTCTGCATAGTCATCAAAACCAAGGGAAGCTAAGGCCCAGCATATATCGTCTCCGTTCACGGTCTTCCTCCTCTCCTTTCTGCACTTCTCTGATGCCTCACTCGTCACAAAGCTTATAAACTCCGACACACATTCTTGCATTGTTTCCTTTGATTCCTTTGAGATTTTTGCATTAGGAGGCAGAATCTGCTTCATGATCCTCCCAACATTGGCTATTGGCAACAAACGGTCTTGTTCCCTGATGCCACTGTTTTCAGGATTAGAGGAACTGCCTCCGACATTGTCCACCATCATTGGAAGGAATTGAACTCCAACAGACAACATGTGTGTGTATATATATATATGTATAAAGTGATTATTCTGATGAGATTGAAAACATGTGACTAAAGAAAAAAATATAGATAAGTGCACATGCAAGGAAGCCTAGTCACAGTGAGAGATGAACATTAACGTTGTGAGTTAGTTAATTCAAGGTGACATGCGAATGATGCCAAGGCGGTCGGCTAAGATTGTGGGGTCTGATGATTAAATGAATTGGAGTTCAGAGTCATTTTTTGTTGCAAAGTTTAGACAAAGTCCACCCAATCGATCCATCCATTTCATTGGCTTCTTCACTGCTAATGGATGCTGAGAAGGCTTTTCAAGCAGTTCAAAAGACTGAAAATCACTCACACTATCCTTTCCAAAGCCCTAAGCTACAATTAATTTATTCACAACAAACATCATGAATCATGATTCACCCAATATATTCTCTCTAATAACTTTTAATATTACACACTTTTTCTTTTTTAATTAGGTAAAAAAATAATACCTTATTTCATTCCTCTGCCTACAATTTTTGTTCATATAATCTTCATGCAAAACCTCCTCAAAATTTCATAATATATTTCCAATAAATTCACACTCTTCAACCAATTACTGTGTCATCCTATGTTTATTGTGATCACAATGTCCATCACACTGTTAATAGATATATAAAATTATGCATTTTCAATATGAAATCACTAAGAGACCCGGCTAAAATAAGTTGATGATAATAACAACATATAAATATGCTACTATTTAAAACATTTCGTCACAAGTTACAGGTAAAAATAATAATTATTATGAAATTTTATAATTAGTATAGAATAATATTGCAATTAATGTCAAATTTTTATTACTTTGGTACTGTTTAATATTTATTAATCATAAAATCGTATAGTTTTTTAACATGTAAACAAGAAAATAAGATAAAGGATGTATTATTGAAAAAATTAAATGATAAATATTTACTGTATAAACAAATTAATAAAAAATTAATTAGAAACATCAAAATTTGAAATTTAAGAAAGACTTAAAAGTTAATTTTTGTTTTGTTTCAAGTCAAATAACTAATGCACACTATCATTTAAGGAAAATAACCATGAACTTCTGAAAAAAAAAAGTTTATGGTTAAAATTTTTTAAAATTAAATTGTTTCAAACTTTTTATTTGTGCAAACAGCAATTTCTTAATTTGTTTCACCAATTTTCTTTTTCCTAATTATTTCATATAAAAAATTACACAAAATTGTGATAAAATATAAGATATTCAGATGTTTTAAATATATGTATATATATATATATATATATATATATATTTCTTCCTGCACCCCATAGTGAAACTGAAAGGTCAATTTTACCCTCATATTCTTCCCTCGTCCTCGTGATGGCACCTCCCTACTTTTCTCCATCTCTGTCCAATCTTTTTTCAACTTTTCTTTCACTTTCACCTCCACTCCATATTTTTCTTTCATCTTCATCTCCATTTTTATTCCAGCTTCTTCTTCCATCTCTTCCTTTAAATAAATGAAAAAAAAAATATTAAAAAACAAAAGAAAAGATGCAAGAAAGAAAATGGAAATAGGTAAAATGTAAGTTGTGGATTTCCATATTTGAATTTCAAATTTTATATTTTGTAATACAATTTTAAAATACAAATTGTACAATTTAAAATTTTAAAAGTATTATTACGAATTGTATAATATAAAATATAATTTTACATTATGGATTGAATTTACAATTCATAATACAATTTGTATTTCAAATTAATTTTCAAATTTACATTATAAAATATACAATCTAAAATATAATTTGCCTTATGAATTATGCAATTTGAAACCTAAATTTGCATAATAGATTATACAGTCCAAAATATTTATGAATAAGATAGATTGAAACTATAATTACACTAAAGACATAATTGGAATTTCAGAAAATACGAGACTGCAAGAAGAAATCATGGGAATGCACGAAGAAACTCTCATAATCTTCTGCATTATCCAAGTTTCTTGCATTTGGATTATTTTTCGGTTATTGCTTTCTGTATTCTCGTAATTACTAACTTCATTTTCAAAACATTAGAAGAAGACAACACTTTTTATCATTACAGCATAGCACACCATCAGGGAAAAAATGTAAAAAAAAAAAAAAACTTATTTCAGAAATTTATTTCAAAAAATATTTCATGTGTTTCAAAAGAAAATTCAAAATATATTTGATGTAAGAAGAGTGTTACGAAAAACCCATTCCGAAAAACATTATATGTGTTTTTGAAAATTTGTTCCGAAAATTTCATTCAAAAAAAACTTTATTCCGATATGTATTTTATATATCCCGGAAATTCAGTTATGAAAAACTTATTTCAAAAATTGTTTAAGAAATTCTATTATGGAAATCTCTTTTCAGAAATCATGTTTCAAAAATTCCTAAAAGCTTGTTCGCAAAATTTTCCAAAATATATAATTTAAAAATCACTTTTGTGGAGGGTAATGGTCTTTTTCAAAAAAAAAAAAAAATCTTGGATACACAGAAGAAATTGTGAGGTGCTGAAAGTAAAAGATTCATACTATTTAATTTCTAGTAACGATTTTGGTAGTGCGGTGTGTCAGGCCAATATATTTTTAATAGGATAGTGATAAAATCAAATGTTTTTCTAAAGAAAAATTCATTTATTTCGAATGATATTATATCAAAATGAAACCTTTATAATTCCATGTTTAAAATAAATATTCATGTCATTTATATTTTTAATAAAAAATAATTACATCTTACATAATTCTTAAATAAGTTTACATCTTTTTCCATACTTATTTTCTCTAGTAAAATTATTATTTTTTATTTTTTGTTTATAATTTTCCGATTTAAAACTTTAATTTTAAATTTTCTTAAATTATTATTTAAACTTTAATCAATATTTTTTTAAAATAAAATAAAAGAATCTTATTAATGTTTCTACCTAATCCAAAATATATAAACAATCTTATTAATGTTTCTACCTAATCCAATATATATTACATGTATAATCTTATAAATAGGACTAATATTCCTCTTTATAAATACTCATTTCATAATTATTCATATTTATTATATTCATAAATATCACTTATATTCATCATATTATATTTTGTAAATATTGATTTTAAGTCCGTCAAATAATTTAAAGTATAGTTGACGTTAAGTCCAAAATAATGTAATATTATGTATTCGTTTATTAATTTTCTTTGGGGATTAATTTATTTAGTTATTTTACTATTAAATAATATTATTATTGAAATTAATAGTATATGATTATTTATCTGGAGAAGTAATATGAATGATGTGATTAATCTCATTATGAGCCTACAAGTCTTTTGTCTCATTACATAATTTTTTAATCTCTAAATAGTAATTGTTTTATGCGTTTTAATTGTATAATTATTCTTTTATAAATCTAACTCATTTATTTCATTGTCATTGGGTTCCTTTAGGCATTTTGTCCTAAGCATAATTAGAAGAAGTTAATTAAGTTTAAATAAAAGAAAGAGACAATAATCTAAGAAATTCCAAATAGAAGTTGATCAAGTATTCAGAATACGTCACTCATCTGTCTTTGAAAAAAATATGAAAAGCACAAACTTAAAAAATAGCTTACCCAAAAAATAAAAAAAAAATAATCCAATTCTCCCAATATCAAATGTAAAGTCTTCCTTTTAACATGCTAGTTAACCAAGTATTTTGTCTTAATCAAATAAGATAATAATATGTTAATACAATTTTTTTTTACAATAATTTTTTAACATTCCGATTTTTAGAATATCACGAGTTAATAATTTTTTTTTGCAAATAACTTAAAAGAATTAAATAACAGTCCATTAAAATCCAATTAAAAGGACTTTTAGAAAAAACTTTTAACTTCTAATTCAATTTCCAAAAACAAATAAATAAAATTAACTGAAAATGTTCGAAAGTAAAATAAAAGAAATCCTTCCCATATTGTAATGATCAACTGGAATATATGTATTAATGTCTGCTCCCGTACAACAACATAAATTATACATTTTTGCATTCACATACAAATAATAAGGGTAAGCTATCATATTCAACATCTAATAAAAACTTCATCACATCAATTGTTAGTCAACAAAGTAACATTATTAACATATGCACTTTTAATCAAGTATACCATAAGAAAATAAATCCAAAAAGACACATGTTGTCCTTTTGTACTTTACTATATGAAACATATTTACCATAACAGTACAATTCGAGTCATCCTCCATATCTATCTCTCCTGCTTCTCAAGAATTATGAGTAAAAACTCCGCTACTTTCACAACGGACACTATACTCAGCTTGATTGGAAAACCTATGGGCGAGACATCCTATCCTTTCTACCCTCTCAAAAGAGGAAAGAGTGACACTCGAACATTGTCTCTTCTACTGCCTCATATAGACAAAGAGACCTACCTTTCTACTCTATCAAAAGAGGAAAGGTCTTACCTCGATTTTTACACCGACACGACTAATATGTATTTCTGTCAAAACTCATAATATTCTATTACAGCCAAAGTCATATAAAATATCAAAACGAATAATCGATACCCTAACTCGTACTCACGCACCTATGCAAAAGTTTCTAAATTAGCAAATTTTGTTCTTGCTTATCAATATACAACCTGTATAAACGTTACTACACCTAAATACACTTTATTCCCCATTAATACTCAAACGTTATAGAACGTAAAGAACAAAAAGAAACTACGTAACAACCTCTGTTACGTTAACATGTCTGCTGTACCACCTAATAAAATAACATTCATAATTTCAACTAATAAAACCTCTTAAACAATAAAATATCATTCTTAAATTTATTTAATATAATACTTTTATAAACTTATTTAATTTAATATCATTTATAACTTACATGATATAATATCATTTAAAATAGTAAAAGATCATATCAAAACTAATCATTCACGTGTATTTTTCAGTAGCATCCAAATAACCCAACTGATAAACAACTACTTTTACACTACAAACCTATTATGCATTAACTGTCATAGATTTCCATATAAGCTCACTGTATGCATTCGACGACAATACAAAATAAGTTCTATATCATTCAAAAACGGCGATTTGTTTTGGCTTCAATTTATATATCCTATTTTGATGTAGGATAATCCTGGTGTTTGGAGAAAACTCCAATAGAATAAAATACCTCACTACAAGATCACGTTAAAGCCTCTTAATGCAACTTTTACTACAGGAGTATATAACACTCTTAAAAAACACATCATGTAAAACATGCCACACAATACAGAGAAAATATGTGTGTATTGGTATATATAAGAAAAAAACACAAGTAACAGTACAACCCAAAAGAACTGACTAAATTTTACTAGTACAAAAATAAGATTTTATGACGTACAAAAACGAACTATGACGTACATAGTTTTGTACGTTCTAATAAGTCAACACATTTTATGACGTAACAAAAATTTACGTCATGATAGCCTGAATATATTATGATGCAGTTTCAAAAATCAGTCTATTTTTTTATATGAATATTGGAGAAAATTATCTAGGTTTACATTCATTATAATTATTTCTTTTTTTATAAACTTCTTGACATTATTTCTTCTTGACATTCTTTCTTCTTCTTCGGAGTCAGCACAAATTTTAAGTTGATATCCATAAAAAACGGCAGTAAAATCTAAAAAATTATGATAAAAAAAAGAAATAACTCTAATCAATGTGAACATAGATAATATTACTCAATATCAATTCGAAACAATTTTCTCCAATATTCGTATAAAGAAAAATGGATTGATTTTATAAACTATGTCATAATATGTTCAGATGACGTAAATTTTTGCTACGTCATAAAATATGTAGACCTATTATAACGTACAAAACTATGTACGTCATATCTCATTTTTGTACGTCATAAAATATGATTTTTGTACTTGGAAGAACTTTTCATTCTATCCTCCAAAATATTTTCCCAATAGTTTCTCACTCTCATATCCTAAAACGTTTATCACAACAAGCCTACTATAGCATGTTAAAACTACTAGACAAAAAAATACTCTCAGTCCAAAACAAATACCCAATGCTAGTGATTCAATAACCATATCCTACATTATCCATCTTAGTACTATTACTTCAGAGCCTCTTAGCCTATATTCATTGTCATTTACTACCCTCGTCGCATTTTTTTTCACCACTCAAACAAAGTAACATCATACAATGCATACGGACAAATTCCACCACAATAGTAAACTCAAACACTACTATGCGAAACTCTAATAATGGAAGGATTAAATTTTTAGACTTACTATGTAATATATATACTTACATATATGGCAGAGTGCATCATCATCAAATCTTATATGTAGAAACTGTATCACCCAATTTTACACTAATGGTATATCATAGGCTTATGCAGTTATATATCACAGCATTCATCATATATGGACCAAGCAGCAATGGCCATTGATACAGAGCATGCATAGACTACAACGGAAGGACAAGCACAAGAAAACAACACAAAATCATGGTTAGCTTCCCTTACCTTTTTAAATCATTGGGTGGTTTGACGTTGTCGTGCTTCTACACCACAATCCAAGTTTTTTACTCTTTAAACCAAAGTTCACTGTTCTTCTTCCTCAATTCTCAATTCTTACTACTAGTTCTTTTCCATGCAACCAAAGAATTCTCATATTACCCTTTTTTCTAAGCTAATCTGAAACCTCTCACTAATCCTTGCTTTTAGGAAAAGAAACTACTCATTCATTCAATTTTAGATATTAAAAACTCATTCATTCAGTTTTAGATATTTCTTTATCCAACGTTGCAGGGTTTGAACACAAAACCACAGGTTCACCACAAAAAGCTTTTACCAATTGAATTACACAACATCTCGTGGAAACACACTTTTCATAAAAAGAAAACATTTAATAATATTAACACCATTATCTTATTACATTTGAATTTCTCGAGTCTTACAATTTTAACGTAATATAAATATTATTTTATTATAATTTGATAATTCAGTATTAACAACTTTAAATACGATAATTTTATTACTTACAATTTATTACAAAATTTATAAATACAATAATTTTATTAAATTTTATTTATTAATTATAATTTAAATAATTACAAAAATATTATATTTTTTTGTTAGTGGAATAAAGGAGAATGATTCATGTAGGGAAATTTTGTTTATTTTATTTTTTTGTCATTTAAGAAAATAGTTAATGTTGTGGTATTTGACAAAGACGAAAAGAATAAAAGTTGAGAAAATATATATGCATTATGCTCTTTCATTATAATATTTGAATTGTTTAGAAACATTAAATAAACTTAACAAAATTTGGTTAAAATGATTAAATTCATTTTAAAGACAAAATGATTTAAAGTTTCAAGGGACTAATTTCAATTTTCTTGAGAGACAAAAAACATATTTAATTTTAAAATAAAATATAAATCAATTAAAGAAGAAAAATAAATGACACCCAATTGTTTATCCAATTATTATTAAATAAAACATTATAAAATTGATAAAGCAAATAAGATGAACCTATATAATGTTAATATAGTTATCCAAAATAATAACCATTATATACAGAGAGACCAAACTATAGATGATATGAGTTTTTTTTAAACAAAAAAAAGTTAGGTCATATAAAATACAAACTAAGCATGAATAAAATATAATGAATAACATAAATACACACAAACAGTTGATACTAAACTCGGCTATTCGAATAATGTTCTTGGAATTCACTAAGAGACACTTGTAGTGGTATTTATGATTTGTAATCATAATCAAAGGGATTATCACTTACCACACATATGGTTAATTCTCTTTGCATTTAAGACCAAACAAGTCCATTGACTAGGACCTCCTGAAAGTCTCACCACATAACTCTCTTTACTATATTTGAGTGAGTGATTATCACTAAATCAAATATGTCAATGCTCAAATAGTTACTATCACAAAGAATTTTCCCTTGAAATTTCTTAAACAATGTCATCACCATACATGCTCACAACAACATTTTCACTTTAATAAAAAAATCAAAATTATAAATATACATAAGGTTCATAATGAATCTATCTCAAACTGTTAAAGAAGAAACTCAGGGCCAAACCCCTCACAAAACAATTTTAAAACATTGGGGCTCATACCAATTTGCTATACTACTCAAATTATAATTCTCTTAATCAATACAAAATCAATCAAAATATTAAGTATGAAACAATCATTCAAACCATACAAGTCAAGTAAACCATACACACCAAATTAGATTCATTATAAACAATCCAATTTCATCTCCAATATAAAATAAAGCAACAACATGAAGAATATCCAATTGTTAAAACTCACATAACATGAATCAAGACTAGATTTCTTTACCTTGTTAGAACAACTCCAAAGCTTTTAAGACAACAAACACACTATAAGATGTTCCATATACACGTAAAAACATAACAAACATGATCAAATCATACCATTATGATCACTGGTCAAGAGAGGCTCGCAAAGAAGCTTAAAACCTCACATGTAACCAAAGAAGGGTCACATCCAAGCAAAGATAAGGATGATCCACAAGAAAAATAAGTAAAAGATTACTTACACAACTAAGAAAGTTGATTAAATATAAAACGAGAGTTCGTTAAAGGGATCAATCCATCTTCAATCTTCAAAGAGATGACCAACGAGTTAAGAGAACTGAAAAAATTATAAAAATTTGGTTTTAGAGAGATAAAATGTTTTTAAGTTAAAAAGACCCTCTTATGAGATTTTTATTTAAATTTAAGCATTTTATCATTAAAGTAATGCAATCTCATTATTTTAAAACATTGTTATTCCTAAAATACAATATTTTAGATTTTCACATTCACTTAACAGCAAAAAATTTTGACCTCAAAAATTTTACTTGCAAAAAAATATATGAATATGAGTACTTGATATCTTTCTTTGACTCTCAAGTAAAGTCACCTTCTCACAATTTGAATAGATAATAGACTTTCAAAGCAATTTAGGTGAAAATCCATAATTATATTAATAGTTCTTGTAAAAAAAATTGTTACATGTAGTGGAGGAGGGTCGGTCGAGTCGGTCGGATCGAGCGCGGTGGAGGAAACCCGGTCGGGCCGGCTGCCGAGGTTTTGGGGAGCGAAGGCGACCTAGGGCCGAACGGTGTGGATCAAGCGGATGTGGGGCTGCAGAAGCATTGATGGGCTTTGATGGAGGTGTAACAGAAGGCATAGCAAATCAATGAAATTAATGGTCAGTTACGAATACGCAGACTATAAATAGGAACAACACAGATAAAGTGATCTTGAATCTAATCTAAACTGGTCTAGTTAACTGATCTACTATCTGACTTGAGCGTCGGAGTGTTCTTTTTGCAGGACCTCTCGGTTGATCCCCCAAAGAATATCGTTAAGACGAACAAGTCGGACGATCGGGAGCAAGACCAGTGGGTCAGTTCGGTCTCGGGCTCTAACACCGAAACATTACATATTTTTTTTCCTTTTAGTTTCTTCATTATAACAGTAATTTCTATGGCTACCTTCACATACTTTTTATTATTCTATTACTTTTATTTTATATATTAACTTAATTAATTTATATATATTACTAAATTAATTAATTTAAACATGTAACTTAATCAATCTATAAATATTTAAAAATAGGCTAAAGTTTCTTTATTTCAGTATAATATAAAGAAAGTATACCTATTTGGTTTTTATATTTATTTTTTCTGTTTTACCTTTAATGATATAATTATTAACTAATTTGTTAAGACTAATATTTGATTGAAAATTAATAAAAATGTAAGTGTGAATTTTAAAATTATAAAAAAATTAAATATTATTTAATATACTTTTAAAGGAGGAAAATGTATTTAACCGATAAAATTATACATAATTTGAACTTATAGTAAATTATAATTATTTTAAGATTTACATACACTTTTAGGCTTTGTGATGTTTAATAGAGTCTCCCTAAAAGTTTTAAAGTACTTTCTTCTCCAATTTTGCAAAAGTAAGCAGTTTTAAACCATTGTTAAAATGTTTTTCAAACTATAACAGGAAGTCTTAGCATCTTCATAAATAATAACAATGTTATTTATTTATTTACGTAAAATATTAATGATCTTATTAATCATAAGTTTTAATATGATTATCACATAAAATGTTTTTAATATTTTGTGTTAACATTTAAATAATATATGTTGAACCAAAATTGTTTAAATTTGAAAATTTTGAAAACTAACCGCTTTTTAAAATATCATGCCACCCAAAACATAAAATTTGATCGTGAATTTAAATAATAAATTAATGCAAATATTACACCTGACTCCTCATATAAAAAATAATATAATTTTAAGTAAATTTTTAATTTTAATTTTAAAACACAACCAACTGAAAATTTACTCTCTCTTTTTTTTTTTCGTTTTTTTTTTCTTTACATCTTGTGGCTATACATTTTCTTAGTGAAGGTTTAACATTTTCCACTTTCAAGTTTTTATTTTTTTCCTTTTCTTTTTTTAGGATTGAATGTCGCAGAATATTTAGAAATGAAAATTTGAAAAAACAGAAATATATGAAAAGTATTTAGAAAACAATAACAAATGTAATGGAAGAAATAAAAAACTAAGAAATAAGATGGAGGAATAGATTTAAGTTACACAAAGAGATAAAAATAAAATAAAATTGAAACTGAAACAGTTTTACATAAAAACTCTAAATATTGTCCTAACGAATCGGTTAACAATTATATTATTATGGATAAAATAAATGTGTACACCATAAATATAGATTATATTAACTAGATTAAAAATAAGTATAAGATCTAAAACAATTACAAAAATCAATAATCTTCATACACACGGTTAAGAATAATATAAATGACAAAAATTTTCGTATAAAAACTTAAAATGTGATTACAAATGGATAGTTGTTAATTATCTCATAAGTCATAAAATATTTAAAATTTATTTTTTATTTTTTTACTAATTAGAAGTAGTTGTTAAATCCTACTTAAATATCCACTCCACCTATGAGACTCTTCATTTAAAAAAAAAGACATTCCTCAATCATCATCCAAAATTCTTAAGATCTTGTTCATTTGCAGAGAGTAATTAAAAGAATTTAAGAGAATTTGATAATCTGTCACATAAATTAAATCCTACACTAATTCTCACAAATTTTACTTTCAAATCTATTATTATCTCTAAATTTATTCAAATAAACAGAAAAAATTACCTTCAAATCCTCTCAATTATTCTCTTCAAATCTATTCAAGTAAACAAGACCTAAAAGATATTATACTAAAAAGTCATTTGACAAAAACTTTATAAATCAATAATATATATTTTTCCTTCTATGTTGTGAAAATATAATCACTGTAAAATTAAATCAACCATTTAATCAACTCCTAATAGTCAGGAATTACCAGTCAATTTCTTGAACAATCACGTTTTAATGAAAAAATCACGTACAGATACATATTTAGATTAGTTTCTTGAATCTCCAAGTTAATATATTCACTTTCTGAACTAAATAAATTCAGGTTAGATATTAATGAAAATTATGAAATATCAAATACCAAAATTTATTAATTATTTTTACATCATATGAAAATTTATTTTAAAAAATAAAATAAAAAATACAAAGTATGATGAATCACACCAAATCTGTAATAATTTTTTTACAAAAAAAACACAAATACATAGAAGTAAAATATCAAATTAAATATGTTGTTTTATACTAATGAAAACTAAATGAGTCCATTTATCTGTAAAATAGTTTTTTTCACCAAAAAAACAATTTTTTTTTGAATTGCATAAGTATATAAAACTGCAAACATGTCAAATCTTATAGGAGAATTGTTAGGTTTAGAGAGAAATTTGAGAAATATAAGACTAATGAGATTTGAATCAAATTAAATAATATATTAATATACTTTTTGTAATGTCGAAAACTTACAGGGACTGCTGATTGTCCCCACACATCAACATACTTTTTATAACCCATCCCATAATTACTCTAGGCTAAGCATGCTTAACCATGAAGTTCTTATGAGTTAGGCTACCGAAAAGCAAATGCATTTGTTGACATGAGTAGCCAAATCAATTCCTTTAAGCTATCTATAGTCCCATACCTATAGAGTCTCCAGATCCCTCTCATTCTGGTATATGTTCGATTCTCCATGTGTCCCTTCCACTGGAAGCCTGCCAAGAGTCGCTCCTTATTTGTGCCCCTGCACCATGCTTTTTGCACCGGCGATGACTCCCCGCCTTCGTCAGTGCCCGGGTGTCACACTTTTCATCATATATAAAATGATATTAAATATCTTATATAAATTTATTTACTCATAAATATTAAATTAACGAGTTAGCATTTTTTTTAATTGTTCTAATTGTAAAGTAAAGAAACTGTTAAATTAAACTGACTTTGAGTGTTACATTAAAAAAAATAATATAAAAAATCTACCAATTTATTTTCTCAAGAATGATATTAGGTCTCATTTAACGAGTCATTAATATTAAATTAATGAATTATCATCTTATTTAATTTTTAATTGTAACGTAAACAGACTATTAAATTTAGTTGTGAGTTTAATTTTTATATTGAATACAATAATATAAAATAATATTTATAAATTCATTATCTCAATAATACGTCTCTTATATAATTTTAATGACTCATTAATATTAATATAATTTTAATGACTCATTAATATTAATATAAATTTAATGACTCATTAATATTAAATTTAATGACTCATTAATATTAAATTTAATGAAATACTTAATAAGCTAAAAAATATTTATTTTCTTAACTATACTATACTATTCTAGTTTTTCTTTTCTACATCCTTACAAAGAAAATTACTTAATATTAATAAGTTTGAGAAAATGAATTCATATTGAATAAATTCATTATCTCAAAAGTGACATTTATATAAATTAATGATTCATTAATATTAAATTAAATTTCCTTAATGAAATATTAACCAAGTTCAACAAAAAAATCAATTTCTTCATTATATCTATACTAATTTCTTTATTTACTTTTCTATATCCCTTAAAAAATTTACCACTTTGACAACCTATGTGTTAACAAATAACACAATCTTAACAAAAAAAGATTCAAATAACATAATATATATTATAATCTAAATAGCAATAGCAATAATAATTATGCTTTTGATATAGAAAAAAAATTAAACCAAAAAATCTAGTATTTTTTGAAACGATGAACAGAATAAATTGATATAATGAATGATTTAATCCCATTAAGTTGATAAATACTATAAATGAAAAAAAAAAAGTAGAATTAAAATAGGGTGTTATTTATGAATAAAGCATAAATGATTACTAAAGAACAAGAGGGATTGTTATTTAAATAATAGACCCGACACCGAAAGAGCAATTTTTGGTCGAGAAGGATTTTTTTGAAGGGGGAGAGGGGTCGTGTGTTCCCTTTCCTTTTCCCATCAATGCTTCTGCCTTCTTCTTCTTCTTCTTCTTCTTCTTCCTCCGTTCTTGCGACCCTTCCTTTTCCCCTCTTCTCCTTCTCCAACCGTTTTTAGGGTTCGCTTTCCGATTTCGCTCTTCCTCCTTAATCAACCTCTCTCTCGCTCTCAATCTCCCACCCCGATCGCCACCGCTTTTCTTCTCCGCATTTCGAATCCGTTTCGTTCCGCAAATACTTCCTCCCTTTGCGGCGATTGATTTCTCTCATCCACCTCCATACCTATCAATTTCAGTTAGCGTGTGCCACTATTTCACGTTCGACTGCAGATTCCGCTGCTTTTGTTTGGCATCATGTCGATGAGTGAGCGCAAGACTATCGACCTCGAACAGGGATGGGATTTCATGCAGAAGGGCATCACCAAACTCAAGAACATCCTGGAAGGCGTGCCCGAGACTCAATTCAGCTCCGAGGACTACATGATGCTTTATACGTATTCGTCTTTGCACTGTTTGTTTGTTTTGTTTTTGGTTGTTTGAGATTTTTTTTTTTTAATTTGTATATATATACATATATATCTTTTTTTATCTGAGCACTGTATTTTCTTGATTCGTATCGCAGGACCATTTACAATATGTGTACTCAGAAGCCTCCTCATGACTACTCCCAACAACTTTATGACAAGTATAGGGAGTCTTTTGAAGAGTACATTGTATCGACGGTTAGTGACACTCTCATTTGATTTTGGGTTCATGGATAGGCTTTCTTGTGTATTATTTGGTTATTATCCGTTCTTGCTTACAAGTTTAATACAATTAGGAGTGTCATATCCATTCGCGTTTACTTTTCGGGAGTGATATTGGTATATGTTGCTTAAACACCACTTGACTGTTTTGGTACATTTATAGGACTTCGATGCATTTATTTTCTTTCTTTTTCTAAAGTTTATTGTCCAGTTCTTATAGAAATCGCGGATGTCCCAAATTTTTTGAAGCAAGTATAAAATGTGGTTTGATCACCCATTGGATCATGTTTTGGAACATTTTAATCCTAAATGCAACCAGCAAATTGTAGAAACGAGTAAATACAGGACACGTGATGACTGAAGCATGACTGGGTGATAAATCTTTGTTATAGCAACTCCACCGACCACGCATCCAGTTTTTGATGGTAAAGGACGTGCGGTGCATGCAGTCAAAACACAGATCGCTTATCTTAGTTAGACAATGAAGCAGCATTTTCTGAGGTTATCCTGCTCAGAAAAGACTCCTTTGGTGGTCAAGCTTCGTTAGGAGAGTTTATGTAAATCCGTGAGAGTCGAATAAACTCGAAGATGAAAGAAAATTATATAAATAATATCTTAATTCAAATAAGTCTACAAAATTATATAACTTTAAATAAATAAAATTTATAGTTATATTGTTCATAAAAATAAATATTGTAAAACATAAATACTTGGATTATTGTGATTAATTTTGATGCATTTTATTAAATTTACAACAGTCGGTTACCGAGTTTACACAGAAAACGAGTTTACTTCCGAGTTAACTCAGAAGCTATGTCTGGAAAAATAAACTCGTACTCAAGAGTTTGATAACCATGTTCGTTAGGATGTTTTATAGATATGCAGTTCATTGGAAAGGGAATAATTAAGTTAGAGTTAAAAGGGTTGGAATGAAAAAAAAGTGGCCTTTGTCACGTTTATCTCTTCAATATGGGAAGAAAGTTGAAGGTAAGAGGTCTGAAATTTTAAAATTTTAACTAGCGTACTCCATAGTAGCCAGTTGTCTGTTATAGTGCCGATATAGCAGTGTTACAGCTGTGAGGTGCTTTGTGGAAGCCTGTTGTAGCTTGCTGTTGCACCTAGGGATGCAACAAATTATGGATGCTGTTGCATCAGAGGCTAAGACCCCTTTTTTGACCCCTGGAATGATACTGTTTGGGGGAGGGATCTCTGGATTTGTTTCCTTTTTGTCTGATCAAAACACAAACCACATTTTCCTCTTTGGAAGTTTGAAGGCCGAATAAATAATGCTAAACTCGCATTTGTCTCTTTTCTCTTCAATGCAAACATCCTTGACCTGGAGCCATCAGTTGCATTTCGGGCTACCTTTGAATGGGAATAAATAGTGAAAGGAAAGCTATTCTTATCCTTTACTTAAAATAACAGCAAAGCTAGCATCCCAAATCTACCCTATTTACTTATATATTAAAAGCAAAGCCATTACCCACCGTCAAATTATTCACTTCTCTCAAGACCAATTATGCTCAGTGTAAAATTGATTTTGAGAATCCAAAATGTTACTCAAACAGGTGGTTGTGCAACTTCATCTTTGTACCAGCAAATTGGATTTCTTGGTTATCGAATATGTCAATTATAAAAAATACTTGTATTTTTTGATTTTATTCAAGAAATGTACTTGTTATTTATTTTGTCAATTGTCTTGTTTTCCTTTTCGTCCAGGTATTGCCTTCTTTGAGAGAAAAGCATGACGAATTTATGTTGAGAGAACTTGTGAAGAGATGGGCAAACCATAAAATTATGGTTCGATGGCTTTCTCGGTTCTTTCACTATTTGGATCGCTACTTTATTGCTCGGAGATCACTTCCGCCCCTTAATGAAGTTGGACTGACTTGCTTCCGTGATTTGGTAATGCAACTAATGATGTTGCAATAAACATTTCTGCTGCACTAGTTCTTTCAATTAACTAGTCTTGTACATGTTATAAAAACGACATGATGCTAGTGCAGATTAGATGTCTTTCCAACTATTTTCGTTTCATTTAATGCAACTTCATCAAAATAAATTTGAGTTTTATCATTTGCAGGTTTACAAGGAAGTAAATGGGAAAGTTAGAGATGCAGTTATTTCACTTGTATGTTTTTCTTCCTATGTATGCTAGATTTTCTATGATTATAATAAATTTTAGATCAATTAAAGTATTTTTGCTTATGAAGATTGATCAAGAACGTGAGGGAGAACAGATTGATAGAGCTCTATTAAAGAATGTACTAGACATATTTGTTGAAATTGGAATGGGACAAATGGATCACTATGAGAATGATTTTGAAACTGCCATGCTCAAAGACACTTCTGCTTATTATTCTCGAAAGGCTTCAAACTGGATCCTTGAAGATTCTTGTCCTGATTATATGCTCAAGGTGTGGTTTCCTGTTTAGGCTAACTGTAACTTGGTTTCTTAATTTACATTACTTTTTGGTCTCTATTTGATCCTTTGGTGTTATGTTTTTTATTACAGGCTGAGGAGTGCTTAAAACGGGAGAAAGATAGGGTTGCACATTACTTGCACTCTAGTAGTGAACCAAAGTTATTAGAGGTCTGTTCTTGAGGATTTTTTTAATGATTACAATGTTTCCTCTCGTCTCATTTTATAGTTTCTGAAATTTTTGTGTTTTCTTTTGCTCTTCTGGAAATTTCTTTGTTTAGAAAGTTCAACATGAGCTGTTATCTGTGTATGCAAACCAACTGCTTGAGAAAGAGCATTCTGGATGTCATGCTTTACTTAGAGATGACAAGGTACTTATGAAACTTTATTTTCTTATATGTACACTTTTTTTTTAACCAAGAGTATATAGTGTTCTCATGTTTCCTTTAATGCTCAGGTTGAAGACTTGTCAAGAATGTTCAGGCTATTCTCTAAAATACCTCGAGGCTTGGATCCTGTTTCCAGTATATTTAAGCTGGTTGGTCATGTTGAACCTATCTTTGTGCTTTTATGCCAATTTTGGGCTCTCTTGTTCTCCTTTCTTTCTTGCTCTCTTGCTTATCTTTCTCTTTCCCTTTTCTCGGCATGTTGGTCATGTTGAACCTATCTTTGCGCTTTTATGGCAATTTTTGGCTCTCTTGTTCTCCTTTCTGTCTTGCTCTCTTGCTTATCTTTCTGTTTCCCTTTTCTCAGCATGTTACCACTGAAGGTATGGCATTGGTGAAGCAGGCTGAAGATGCAGCTAGCAACAAAAAGGTCTATTCCGCAGTTTTGCTTATTTCTGACTGAGAGGTTTAATTTCTTGATCGCAGCAATTGAGGAGAGAGATTACTGTGCACTATCATTCTGAGTTTTCAATATACAATCTCAATATGGATTCATTGAAGTTTCTGTTCAAAATTGTTAATGGGGGGTTTTGGACAAGATTTTGAAGTTGCTTTCTGACTAAATGATTTATTAATAGCTTCGTTTGTATTTTCTTACTGTTCTAGTTGTGACTGATGTCATACCTTTTGGGGCAATCTATTTTGTTTCTAACCTAGTTATTTTGTCCTTTTAAATGAGAATACGTACAGGCAGAAAAAAAGGATATTGTTGGTCTGCAAGAGCAGGTGATAAAAAATAGGTTTATTAATTTTACTGCTTTTTTTTTTTAAGTTGTGAAAATTTAAATTAGTTTCTTGCTTCAGGTTTTTGTTCGGAAAGTGATCGAGTTGCATGACAAGTACCTGGCATATGTGAATGATTGTTTCCAGAACCACACTCTTTTTCACAAGGTTTTGAATAGAAGTGCCTTTAATTATGT
This sequence comes from Vigna radiata var. radiata, assembly GCF_000741045.1. Classification (NCBI taxonomy): domain Eukaryota; kingdom Viridiplantae; phylum Streptophyta; class Magnoliopsida; order Fabales; family Fabaceae; genus Vigna; species Vigna radiata. The sequence goes on from NC_028357.1 coordinate 48,786,067, forward strand.
TGGATTGGTATGTGTACTTGCTAATCTGAATGTTTTAATCATATAGGCTCTTAAAGAGGCTTTTGAGGTCTTTTGCAACAAAGGTGTTGCTGGAAGTTCAAGTGCAGAACTGCTTGCCTCCTTCTGTGATAACATTCTTAAGAAAGGAGGAAGTGAAAAATTAAGTGATGAAGCAATTGAAGAGACTCTAGAAAAGGTTAGTGTCATTCTTGATGTTCCACTTTTACTTCTGTAAATAAGAACGATACATGCAGTCCTGACTTTTGAAATTGCGATTTGTTTTGGTCTATCTGCAGGTGGTGAAGCTGCTTGCATATATCAGTGACAAAGATTTGTTTGCTGAATTCTATAGGTAATTTATTAATGAGAAGATAATTGTTTTTTTATAATGATTGTTAGGTTGGATATCTTTGTCAAAAAGGGATCTTATATTGCTTGGCTGGTGCTTCAATCTTTACCTTCTAATGATTATCTCCAGTGTTTATATATTCATTTCATAACTGTATCATAAAAATTGCTTCCACTCTTTCTTGGTTGTCTGGCAATTAAATGTGCTCTGTGTATGTAGAATCTGTTTTCCTTATATCTAGAGATACAATACCACCAATATTTAGTCTTCATTGTTTGGGAATTAGTCCTTGACATAAGACCAAATCCCTCTATTATAAAATGGCTAGGAGTCAAGCCTTGTCATACTCTTGTTCTAGTTTAATCTCGGCATAGCCCACCTTTTAGGCCCAAAATGCCCTTGCTTAAGCTGTGACACGTTAAGAGATGTAAAACTAATATTGGTCTTTACGTAGCACTTTAAGTTATAGGGAGAATTGGTACTTTATTTCATGTTTACTAAAGTGTATTTTTGAAAAGACTTAAAAGTTGAGATGAGTAGGCATCTGAATTGAAATTGATCGGGGTGAAGATTTGAAGAGACAGAGTGGAGTGCAGCTATTCAAGAACGAAACTTATATTAGTTTTATATTTACTCATGTCTCTAGACTTTTTTTTTAATCAATTTATCTGAACACATTACAACATAATGAGAAATTAGATATTTTCTGGATTAAGATTCTAGAAAATGACTGACCTTTTCTCTACAATTAATGGTAGAAATCTAAACATATCCTAGTTTGTTTTGTAATGTACAACATTGTTTTAGGTAAGAACAATCCTCATTGGAGTGTCTAGTTATCTACCCGGTCTAATTTTTCTGCAGTTTTCAGGTCTAATTTAAAGCTCTTTTCTGTGGATATGTCATATATATGAATGTCTGAATTCCTTTTTGTTTATGTTAGATTTTTGAAAAATAATATTAATACTGGGCTTTTGCTTTGTTGCTTTCAGGAAGAAGCTTGCTCGAAGGCTTCTCTTTGACAAGAGTGCCAATGATGATCACGAGAGAAGTATTTTGACAAAATTAAAGCAACAATGTGGTGGACAGTTTACCTCAAAGATGGAAGGAATGGTCAGCCTTTTTCTCTTCTTTGTAAACATAAGCTGAAATACTATGATGAACTTTTTTGGATGGTTGACAAGAAAATTTAAATGCTTTCCATCTCTTACCAGGTTACGGATTTGACATTGGCGAAGGAGAATCAAACGAGTTTTGAGGAGTATTTAAGCAATAATCCCAATGCAGACCCTGGTATAGACTTGACAGTTACGGTTCTGACTACTGGCTTCTGGCCTAGTTACAAATCTTTTGATCTCAATCTTCCTGCAGAAATGGTAATCTGGATCTTCTTGATATAAAGCATCTGGTGCTCAGTTTTTTATTCTACATTACCGATATTTTATAGACTTTGGTTATAATTAATAACTATCTCTTTTTTCCTTTTTTTTAGATTAGGTGTGTTGAAGTTTTCAAAGAATTTTATCAAACTAAAACAAAGCACAGAAAACTTACATGGATATATTCCTTGGGTACCTGTAATATAAGTGGGAAATTTGAGCCAAAAACCGTGGAACTGATTGTTACAACCTACCAGGTAATATTACTTACCTGCTTTATTTATATGTAATTATATAAATATTATGACTTTTCACTTGTTCATTTACAAATTGTGACGTGCATCGAATCTTGGATATTTTCAACTGACCCAATTTCTCTTTGTCGCTTTCTTAATAGGCTTCAGCATTGCTGCTTTTTAACTTGTCAGATAGACTGAGTTACTCAGAGATAATGACTCAATTAAACTTATCGGACGATGACGTTATTAGACTGCTTCATTCCTTGTCGTGTGCCAAGTACAAGATTCTCATCAAGGAGCCAAATACAAAAACAATATCATCCACTGATCATTTTGAATTTAATTCTAAATTTACTGACAAAATGAGAAGAATCAAGGTATAATTTTATTTAAAACGTGTTTTAATCTTGACCTTTTTTTTATTTATGAACTTTAGGGCGGAATTGACAAATTCTGTATGCAGATTCCTCTCCCTCCTGTGGATGAGAAGAAGAAAGTAATTGAGGATGTTGATAAGGACAGAAGATATGCTATCGATGCCTCAATTGTGCGTATTATGAAGAGTCGGAAAGTTTTGGGCTACCAACAATTAGTCGTGGAGTGTGTTGAACAGTTGGGTCGCATGTTTAAGGTATATATGTAGCCATTCTTCAAACATAATAATATTATATGTTTTTCTCTCAAATCCTGATTTTTTTTTACCATATGGATTTCATTGTCCAGCCTGACGTCAAGGCTATTAAAAAGCGGATAGAAGATTTGATTTCTCGAGACTACTTGGAAAGAGACAAAGATAATGCTAACATGTTCAAGTACTTGGCTTGACGTGGTCTAAATGATTTTGCAAATGAAGTGGTTAGTGCGAATGAAAATGGTTGAACTTCTGCAAATGAAATGAGTTTTATTTTTAAAGTTTCCTTGAAGGAGGAGCTGCGTGCTTGTATATTTTGCGTCCATGTCCAGGTATGGACAACTCCTGTAGATGTGTGATCATGTTGGGAAATTGTAATCAATTCCATAATTCAGCTCTCTGTCACTTTCACCATATTTTTGGCTTCGGGAAATTATATTTTTTTATCAGCTTAGAAAAATTATCAGGTGAATGGGTACGCCTTTTAAATCTAAACCCAATAGCTATGCTTTTTTACATTATTTGTCTGTCTATGACAATATTCCAGTGACATTTACTACATTTTGTAGTGTCTATGATATTTTATAACTGTTTGAAAATCAAATTTTCCCTATGATTCTAAAGATCATTAGTGATGTATATGTCTTATTTATGAATCTTTATGATTTTATTTCATTGTTCATTCCTTCAAATGCAATTATGAATCTTGGCATTCCAAAACATGAAAGCATCTGTGGTTGCCAGTTTTAAGCTTTTCGGCATCTTCACCGTCGATTTTTTTTTTTTTTTTTATTTTAAATTATTTTTTCGTGTAAGTTGAAACCAGGATTACTTTCATCTTCCAAAGTTTTGTAGGATAACTAGTCGAACTATTTATTTGTTTTTAATTAAATTGTGTGAAATATATTATAATTTAATAATATTGAAAAATAATAGATAACAAGAATCTTAAAAAATAAGAAACTTTATAAATTAACTAGATTTTTAAGTATGTTTAATCATAAATTTTCTAATATTTTCTTTAAATCTAAAATTTACATATTACTCAGTTGAAATCTTTTATATAAACTAAATATGCATCTTTTTTTTTTCAATCTAAATTGAATTTTAGTAATTATTATTAAAAAATTATAAATTATTGAAAATAATTTTATATTTAAAATATAATTTCTATATTTGATGATGATTTTAGAAATTTTAATTTTACAAAAGTAAATATTTATCTCTTTAGTCTTAAAACTAAGAAAAAAACTGTTACAGATTTGATTTATTTTCAGATTCATTTATTCTTTTTGTTTTTTCTTTCAATATCTTCACTTTCTCCTTTATTCACATGTCCTTTCCTTCTCTCCTCCAATCTCCACACCTCTGCATGTTTTTCCACTTTCCTTTCTCTTTTGTTAGATCCATGTCAAACTTAACCACTGTGTCGGAAGATATCAGACCAAAATCTCAATGACTTCATGGCTCATGCGATGCATGTGGAATATTCAAATCGAAATTTTATTTTATATTATGAGATGTACAATTTTAAAAAGTAATTTTACATTTTAAATTATATATAATTGATAGAAAAAATACAAATAAACTTAAATCAAAACCTCATTAAAGTCAAGATAATATCATTTTAATTATGTTATCAGTATACTTCACACATCAACACTTATAACAATATTTCTACCTAAAAACCATTACATTCTCATTTCACATGTTATCATTTTTTAATTATTCAATATTGTCGATATTTTGTTATTGTTTAATTTGTATATCTTTTAGTTTATTTATTTACTATATATATGTACTAAAATAACTAATTTTGGGGAAATTTTATTTATCCAAGACTCTTACATATGTTAAAATGTTGATAATTTTTCTAAAAACCTAGTTCAATTTAGTCTTACCTATGAAGCAAGAATTAAGATAAATCTATTATTGGAAATAGATACTATGATTTAAAGTTTAAAGTTAAAAATTTAAAAATGAGTTAAATTTGAAATTTTCTCTTTTCATTACCTGATAAATATGAATTATTCATGTCATATATTTTTAGTTATTAATTAATTACGGGTGTTTTCTTCACTGCATTTTTTTTTAATAATAGTTAAAATAAACTTTTGACATCGAATATTGAATTATCAGTGGAAGTAGTTAATAATTTTCTTTATCACTGAAATGTCGAGAAGGTCCTTCAAGGTATAATTTTCTTATTCTTAGGCTATCTGCTGAATGAACTAAGGGAAGATGAAGAGGGCATTGAAACCCAATTTGGTAAATTCTCTCAGCACCTCTTGTTCTTCTTCTCTTCTCCAACAACTTAAACTACCATCTTTCCATTTCCACACCGATACCAAAGCTCATTTCGTTGCAAAGCTCCAAACTTGCAAGGATTTAGCCTCTGCAACATCAACCCACTCTAACATTGTCAAATTCGGTTTCTCAAATGACACTTTTGCCACCAACCATCTCATTAATTGCTACCTTAGACTCTCTAGAATCGACAATGCACAAAAACTGTTCGACGAAATGCCTCAGCGTAATGTTGTATCCTGGACTTCGCTTATGGCTGGTTATGTCGGCCTGGGTCAACCGAACATGGCACTTTGTCTCTTCCGTCAAATGCAAGGAACCTTGGTCCTGCCCAATGAATTTACATTTGCCACTCTCATCAATGCATGTTCTATCCTCGTCAATCTGGAGATTGGTAGAAGACTTCATGCTCTTGTTGAGGTTTCGGGCCTTCAGTCCAACCTTGTTGCATGTTCTTCCCTCGTTGATATGTATGGCAAGTGCAACCATGTTGTTGAGGCTCGCCTGATTTTTGATTCCATGTGTACAAGGAATGTGGTTTCTTGGACTTCCATGATCACCACATATTCTCAGAATTCACAAGGGCACACTGCTCTACAACTGTTTAAAGAATTCAATCATTCTGGTTTGGACAGACCAAATCATTTCATGCTCAGCAGTGCAATCAACACTTGTGCGAGTCTGGGAAGCCTGGGCGAAGGCAAAATCACTCATGGTGTTGTCATTCGGCTTGGACACGATGCTAGTGATGTGATTGCCAGTGCACTTGTGGACATGTATGCCAAATGTGGTTGTGTGAATTATTCAGCCAAAGTCTTTAGGAGAATCTCAATTCCTTCTGTGATTCCCTATACTTCAATGATTGTGGGTGCTGCAAAGTATGGACTTGGTACATTATCTCTTCAACTGTTCCAAGAAATGGTTGTTAGAAGCATAAAACCTAATGATGTCACCTTTGTTGGGGTTTTGCACGCTTGCAGTCATTCAGGGCTTGTAGATAAAGGACTTGAGTTACTTAACTCAATGAATGGAAAATATGGGGTGATTCCTGATGCAAAGCATTACACGTGCGTTGCAGATATGCTAGGCCGAGTAGGACGAATTGAAGAAGCATACGAGTTAGCAAAATCAGTTCAAGTTGAAGGTGATGCACGTGCCATGTTGTGGGGGACCATTCTTTCAGCTAGTAGGCTTTATGGCAGGGTAGACATTGCCCTTGAGGCCAGTAATAGGATACTAGAGTCCAACCCAGAAGTGGATGGTGCATATGTTACATTGGTCAACGCATATGCACTGGCAGGGGATTGGGAAAATGCTCATAATCTACGATCTGAAATGAAGCATACTGGAGTCTACAAGGAACCTGGAAGTAGTTGGATTGAGGTAAAAGAATCCACTTAGTTGTGCCGTGCTGGAGACATGTCTAAATTTACTGAAAGAAGCAGAGATTCTGAGTTTACTAAGGGAATTTGGAAGAGAGGATGAAAGGGGATACGTAGGAGGAACTAAAGTGTTGGTGTTTGTTGACGTGGAAGAGGAAGCCAAATAGGAAATTGTGAGCTTACATAATGAAGAACTTGCCTTGGCCTTTGGACTAATAAACGCACCCACCTAAAGGTGTCACAATCAGAATAATGAAGAACTTGAGACTGTTCAGGGGTTGTCATGAGGCATTCAGGCTGATTAGCGATATTCTACAGAGAGACTTTATTGTGAGAGGTGTGAACAGGTTTCATCACTTCAGAAATAGATAATGCACTTCTGGAGATTTTTGGTAATGATTTGTCTTACCAGTTTAGTATTTCTCAGAACAGCAACCCCATACTTCATCACTCACACAATCCACCAACGGACAATCATTGTCGTCAATTTGGGTTCATCACCGAGTTTCGCACTTATATCTATTGGTATACCAGGGCTGATTCTTGCTCCTTATTCATTTGAAAATTATGTTGTCAGCACGTGAAGAAGAACAGGAAAGAGATTTAATAGCTAACATAGACTATTCTGCAGATGCACTGGTTAGAAAATTCCATGAACATATTTTCTAATGGTTGAATGAAACTTGAAAGGCATCCATTTTCTTGTACTGAATGGTAAAAATTTTTGAGTTATTGTAAGGTAGAGTGACTTTGAAGGTAATATTGAAACGCAAACATGAAGTTGGTAGTTCTATATCATGAAGGAATTTTCAATTTGACATTGCGTAGTTTGAATATTCTATTTCTGGCAGATGGATTTGTTATACGCAGATTGCATTCTACACACTGATTGCATGTTTATTCTAATTTAAATGCATGATACTGCAATAAGATTCGTTATTTACTGGGTTAAGATTTTGAATTTATTTTTTTGGTTAAAAATTGTAATATCAAGTATAAATCTAATTAAAAAATTATATAATCTTTACTGAAATTAATTCAAAACTTTTAATAAATCAATAAGTTAAGTTATAATAAGTTTCTCCAAATAGAAAGACATGAAAAAAAAAAGGTTTAATACCTATTTTGGTCCCTCCTTTGGGAGGGTTTGTTCAAAGTGGTCCCTCCTTTTTTCAAAAGTTCACTTAAGTCCTACCTTTTGCAAAAACTGTTCAAAATGGTCATTTTCGCTAACGGCATTAACTTTCTTAACGGCACAGCTGTCAGGTGGCTAATATTTGCTGAGGTGTAACGTTTTGGCTGTGCTGGCACTGTTGTGTGTTTTAAAAAAAATAATTAATTGTGATGTGGAATTTAATAAAATTAGGTTTAAATTAAAAATTGAATTTGGGGTTAATTAATTAAAAATCCCATTAAGAACCTTAATTGTTTCTGGAAATCTAAAATGGAGAAAAATCCTCAATCTGAATCCTAAGAACCCTAGAACCAGAAACCTGGGAAAAAACCAAAAAACCATAAATCCTGAACATAATGAAAGAATCGAAGAAAAAGAGGACAAAGAATATTAAAAGCATTAAAACAACAACAGATTTTGTCCCTAACAATGACGAGGTGAGAAGAAAAAAAATGTAAGCGAATGGAGGAACGAAATTGATCACCAGAAAACAATAGCCAAAAAAGGCAACGATCTCTAACAAATCGATAATTACTGAAATTGAATCAAGATAGAATTTTAGCTCAAACAACGGTTCAAAAATATTTATCAACAAAAGATGATCATCAAAAGAAACAAAACAACAGGACAAGAAAAGAAAAGAAAAAGGAGAAAACCCAGATGAACAATTCTTTGATTCAATCTTTCACAATCCAAGAAACAGCAGAAACACATAGGAACAAAGAGAGAGAAAAAGAACCTGCATGAGGAAGAACAGCAGGAGCAGAAACCGAACCACGAAATCGAACCAGACAGCAAAAAACAAAAGAACCAATCAATAATTGAAGTGAACACACTGCGACTCCCCTTTGACCATTCCCGAAAAACAAAAACCAAAACCCTATCCCCTCCCCCCATGCTAAAAAACCCTCAGCCGAAGTCCGAAATCAGCTAAAAAAACAACGTCGCAAGCGAGACGAAAAAATGGAGAAAGAATCTCGTCAGCGGAATTTCTTCCCCAGGTTTCTGGTTCTAGGGTTCTTAGGATTCAGATTGGGGATTTTTTTCCATTTTAGATTTCCAGAAACAATTAAGGTTCTTAATGGGATTTTCAATTAATTACCCCCAATTAACCCCAAATTCAATTTTTAATTTAAACCTAATTTTATTAAATTCCACATCACAATTAATTATTTTTTTTAAAACACATAACAGTGCCAGCACAGTCAAAACGTTACACCTCAGCAAATATTAGCCATCTGGCAACTGTGCCGTTAAGAAAGTTAACACCGTTAGCAAAAAGAACCACTTTGAACAGTTTTTGCAAAAGGTAGGACTTAAGTGAACTTTTGAAAAAAGGAGGGACCATTTTGAACAAACCCTCCCAAAGGAGGGACCAAAATAGGTATTAAACAAAAAAAAAAAACAATGCAATTTTTCTACAATACAAATATAGAAGTGGTTCTTGGATTGGTATTGAGTCATTTATACTAAACTAAATGCGTAACCTGTACAAGAGTGAATTAATTTGTGTCAAGTTTCACCGAATTAGAAATGAAACTCAATCTAATTAATTAGATTGAATTGAGAAAATTGAATAACTCGATTTACTAAGCAATACTCTAACAATAATTATAATTATTGATATGGTAATAGTATCAATAATAGTAAATGTTAATACTAATATTATAGGTATAAGATGTAGTGAGTATCTAATCAAAATTTTAGTAATTTTGAGTGTGCAAAGTGTTTTTGTTTTTTTTTTTGTCTAAAATCTTGTGATTTTTTTAATGTAGCTTTCACTATATCTTGTCATTATTGCACATGCATTACTATTTGAAAAGAGAATGATGTTTAGCATCTTTATTGTTTCTTCATCCATGATTATTACATTTGTTTATTCTCTAACTAGGGGTAGGCAAATGAAACTGCTAAAAATTGTACTGAATTAAAAATTAATTTGTTTAAACTGGACTGTAAAGTAGTTCAGACAAACTGTTTACAATTAGTAAACTAAAATTATTCTTATAAGCTACATTTTTTATAAAAAAATACTCATAACGATAAGCTAGTTCATAAATAGATTTCCGAAAAAAAAGTGGATATAGGATGTCCTGGTGAACTGTTTTTTGTTTTATTGAACTAAATTGTATTGTATTGTACTAAATTGTACTAAACTATAATATAAACTGAACTGAACTAGTAACTGAATTGTAAATTGTACTAAACTACAATATAAACTGAACTGAGCTATTAACTGAATTGTAAACTGTACCAAACAAGTTTTAGATTTTTGTATATTAGTTTTACATTTGTATATATTAGTTTTTTTTTAATTTCCACATGGACGTTGGAAATTTTTATATGAGTGGAAAAGAATCAATCTTATATTTGAATGTGCTAAAATAATTTTTCATGCAAGTCTAGTTATAGATATGAATATAATAAAAAAAATTTGAATTATCAATATATCATTAAATTCTTTAAAGTTTCTATTTAATTTTGTGAATTATATATATATATATATATATATATATATATATATATATATATATATATATATTAGAAAGTGTTTGTTTTTTCTAATACTCTTCTTCGATAAAATCAAGTATAAGTATGACAATTTATAATGATCATTTAACATTTACAATAGAAAGAAGATCTAATAATTGAAGCCATGAAAAGTTATACATGGTAATGAAAGTCCATAATAACAGCAAAAAGATGCCGAGAATACTGAAGAAGAAAAAGAAATAGTGAAAAGGTTAAAAAGTAGAAAGACAGTATACTTAACTGAATCAAAAATTTATTAAGTTCAGTTTTTAAAAACTGAACCATAAAACAATATATTTAAGTTATAGTAAAATTGGTTCAGTTCTTTTTAATATAATATAGTACAATTAACTGTAGTACACAGTTCAGAATTTTTGTCCAACCCTACCTCTAACTGTATATATGCTCTCAAGTGTATATATGCTCTCATTAAGCAGGAAGTGCCAAGGAAAAATATTGATAATATGTTGTAGTGTGTATTAGCGTGTATTTTCATATATAAGAGCTTAAGGTAAAATTAAAATGAATGAGAAAATTATTGTATCACCAAATCATATATCCAAATGTAGGAAGAACAAGTTAAGTAGTTACCAAGTGATATCAAATTCTAAGATACTAATTATAAATTAATGTATTTCTAAATTACTTTAATTCTTCAAAGAAATTGGCTAGTTGGAAATTACTTTCCATAATTTGTGCCATCCAAATTAATATATAAATTACTTTATATTATAACCATAATTCAAAATCTTACAAATTACATGTAATCCAAAATACATATCACAATAAAAGAATCTTCTAAAAGTTTGTCCTACATCACACAAAGGTATGTGAAAAAAAAATTGAAAAACTTATATAACTATAACTCTTCCGTGCAGACTCACTATGAATAGCAAACAAGGTTGAACATTCTTTGAAAATTCCTCTCACTCGTGGATTTCTCCAACCTGGTCTAATTGATAATTTCTTGTGATACAAAATGTTCAAGTTAATAAAATCAATGTTATTTTGGATTTAATTTATTTTTCATTATATTTTGTATATTTATATTCTGTTTTTATATTGTTTTAAGTAATTATATATATAAATTTTGTATTATCTTTTTATTATTGAATAAAATACATAATTTTCATCATTTCTTCTATATAACATGGTATAATAAGAAAATTAATTTTTGATCAAGTTATAAAAAAATTCTGTTACATATCTTCATTTTCTACTTTTTGTTTTTTACTTTCTCACAATTTCTTTTTCTTCTATAACTACTTTTTCTGTTTCTCATAACACTAAACACAAACTGACACAAATTAAAAACAACACTCAAATTATTCACAAGGTCAATTTTAGGATTGTATGAGAAAACACACTTTCACCATTCACTACTCTACATTTAACAAGGAATAATAATCAATCAAATGTTGTCCCATTCATTGTAAATCCATTTTGAGGGTAAGCTTAACCTTGTCATTGGTCTTAATCTAGTTTACTTACCACTTAATCTATGCATTTTTGTTACCATTTGAATACTGAAATTTTCATATTGATCTCATAAATGGAACTCCTGTTCACTCTATTACAATACATGAAAAATAAAAAGTTACACTCAAACTATTTATATTTAACCTTTTCATTTAAACTTGGAAGGCATTTTTTTACCTACCTATTTTCTTCACATATGAAAAAGGTGTGTTTTTTTTTTTACAAATTCATTTTTAAAGGAGAGAGTAGAAAATGTTTGAGTGGATTTGAAGATTAAGTTTACGTTGTTTTTTTTTTTTAATTTGAAAGTGATAATAAATTGGATTTAAGAATAAAATTTATGAAAGATTTAAATGATGTGATATTATTAAAAAATTAAAAAAAATTAACAAATTGAAATATAAAAGTATCAAATTGTTCTGTGTTAAAAATAATATAAAATAATACTTCAATAAATAAGAATTATTTTAATTTTTTTTTTCTGATGAATAAAATTTTATAAAAAAATTATTAATTAAAATAAATAAATAATACAATATAATATATTTGGTATAAAAAAAAAATTCTCATAACATATAACATGCATGAAATCGGTTTGTTATTCAAGAGAATCAATTCCCTTAACATATATAAAATTATGGAATCAATTCTAACACTTTCTAGATCTGATTCCACCTTCTTCACACAATGTTGAAACTTAAAACCAATTCCAATACAATGTATCTTGATAACATGAAACTTCTTGGTGACATAGAAAATGATATTAAAATAAAGATATTTTTGTAAAACAACATTGATCACTCTCACATCTTCACCATTCATCTCATTCATCTCTCCTCATCATTCAAATAGCACAAAAGGAATACAATCTGACCGTACAAATCTGCATTTTTTAATATCCTTGCAGAGTGAATAACACAGCATAAAGCTCCCCTTCCACTCTTCACTAACATAACCATCATCACGCGCTTTCTTATGGAATAAAACTCCAAACATGACAAAAACGGATAGCTTTTCCGGAAGTCACCCAATATATCAAACAAGTGAACCAACATTTTTTTTATCAAAAATTATTTATATTAATATTTTTAAAATTTATTACTCATAGCTGAACTGCAATTGAATTACCTTGAATAAATAATAATTAAGTAATATAAATTTTATTAATAAATTTAATTTTATAATGCTAAAATTAAAATATTATTGTATATATTCTTAACATTCCAAATAAATATACAAATATGTCATAATAATGATAATTAATAAATTAGAATAATGTGTCTATTACATATAACAAATTTACATACAACATTAAAAAAAAAAACTGAGAAATTATATTGATTTGTCATGTTATTTTATTTTTCACTTTTTTGTGTTTTTTTATATGGAAAGGTACTAAATTTTCAAATTTTTATGATAGAGATGTAATCATACTCTGTGACACACTAGTTCAAACATTGATCCAACATGATTCAGTGACAAAATATTGACCACACCACTATTTTTAAAACATACTTTAATTAATTATGTGCTGAAATTAAATAAATCAATATAATGCTAAGATATTCATGGCAATCACGGATATCACAGAACATTGATCTGATTGAAATATAAAATTTGCTTCATGTGTTTTCAATGGATAAAACAATGTTTTCTATACAAAATTTGAGTTTTGATTTCTTTCTTTTTTAAACTAAATAAGCAAACCATCAAATAACAAAGTCTGCATTAAATGGATCTTATGAAACATGAAGGAGAGAAAAATGTTCACTTTTACAAATAAATATGGAAACCAAATTAAAACTCAAAATTTAGAGACTTAAACCCAAATTTGGTATATTTATATCAACACAAAACATACTTGAAGTGTGTACAAACCCAAATTACATTGTACATACCCTGTCAAAGCTTTACCAAACTTCCATTGATAAAGCTTACAAACTTGTGTTCTACATCCATATCTACCCTTTTCATTCTACATGCACTTATTCTGTGCAATTCAAAGGTTTAAACCTATGAAAAGGTATCAAAAGCAAGGACAAACATCATAACCTAAAACATATTTTGTTGGTTTGGAAAAGATCATGGTGGGCCAGAGTCTTTGCATGATTCTATAATCACAAACTTTTATGTATCATCTGGCAATATCTCAGAGGTCTTAGAAAATGAGTTATATATTATCATCTAGTCATATCCTTAACATTTTTTTTAAATATAAAAGGAAAGTGACAAAATATTCTGACAGAAAGCAAATATAAAAAAACTTGAGAACTTTGATCAAAGTATAGAACAACATCACCAACTAATATTCCTCACAAGGTACTTGTACTTTTCATGGGCCAAGACAGAATATAAAAGTCAACCTAAACTACTGATGATTATCCCATCTTGTCTAGTTTGCCAGATCCAAATAATTAAACAGTATATCCCCTAAACCAATGTAGGAAGTCAGATGACAAACATAAAGCAAAGAAAAGGTTTAACAATATGACAGGTATAGCTGAATACTTTAATCCAAAAAGCTGGTAGGATCCAATAGAAGGATTTGTACCAATGAGACACACAATAACAACATTTCTGCAAGGATTTCTAACCGTTCAAGCTATGAAATGATAAGAGAAAATGAATTTGTTGATACTTGCTATGACTATATAAGTATCAAAAGCCCTCAAAAAACTGGTTGCCTAACATTTGACGGTTTTATTTATTTTTTCCTGTGGCTCCAAATCAGTGGAGCAAAGAATGTAGCACTGAACAATTACATGATATCCATCCTCAGTCACTTAATAAGAAGGAGTCACTACGTTCTATCTAACCCATAAAATTTAAGGGTGATCCTATTCACAAATAAGAACTTGAGCTATTAAAAATAGATTCCAAAATTTGCTAATAATCTCATTTGTACACAAGGGTAACATATTTAGCAGGTTTCCAGGTGCCAGCTTGCGTATGTAGATATCCTTAAGCCACTTCCTTTCAGGGCACCGTTTCTCAGTAGAGAAGAGAAACCCAAAAAAGTATTATATACAGTATCAAGTTAATCTCTAACACCACCAAGACCAGCTCGAGTCATTGCTTTTGTTGCAATCATCACCAGATGTACAAGCTCATCTACATCTTGGAAGCTGAAATCAATAACCTTCCTAATCGAAGTTATGCAATCCCTATTCCGTGCTTCATCCATGTTCAAATTAGCAGCCATGAAAGTGCTCTTGCATTTTATGGAAGCCTCCATTGCAAAATTTATGTCTTGAGTCTGCAAAATCACAAAAGCTAACTTTTACTCATTGTGGCTTTTTATTAAATAAATTGTTATGGCAATTGAATGAAATTTCTGTACAAGTTAAACATTATACCTCTAAGAAGAACTATAACATGTGTTGCATTAAAATGTGCACTGTGGCAATAGCCAATTTGACAGTTGCATTACCATATGATTTTTATATAAAAATCACTAATGTGTTTTCAAGAATTACAGGTGTGAGCCTAGATCTTGCATGCAACAAAAAATCCAATCTTCCTATTTAACATAGAAAGATCAGCTTCCATCCATACAAAAATCATTAAACAACTAAATCCCCGAAATTAACTCCACCGTACTTCAGGATCAAAACACCCAGATAGATTTTCCAAATGAAACATAAGGTTAATCAATAAAGTAAAACTTACAAAATCAAGAAGCCTGACAATATTTGGGCGATTCTGAGCAGATATGACTTGATTGTTAGCAGCAAGAGTACTATAACCCCTTGTCAAAGTAGTCCTATCCACTGCCCCCACGTTATTTAAATTATCAATATCAGATGCCGAAGAAGAAGGAGATTCACCTAAAAATGGTGTTAAAAAACAGTGAACATCACCAACATACAGCAATGCTCAACAAGCCTAAAGACATACATATTTATATCTAAAGTCAACTGCATTCAATTACCTTGAGAAACCATTTTTAGAATTGATTTTAACTCATCACGATCCCTGTTTATGGTAGAATGTTTATTGTAAACCAATCTCATGTATACCACCTCCATGCATTTATAGGCCAATGCAGCTGCGGCCATTTCTTGGCGTCTTTCATATTTATGGGCACAGGATCTGGTATACATTTAATGAAATTTAATAATTAAAGATAATACAAATAGATAAAAAAAGAAACAAAGGATATAAAAGTTATAGGGTAATATGATAGCAAAATTTTATGCTAATACTTTAGCACATGATAAGTAATTTTTTTAAACCCCAAAATAAGAGTAGGAACCCTAGAAAGGAAAAGGAGAGATATTCGGTACAAAACTAAGGACAAGAACTTCAAAAAAAAAAAATCTTAGCAGAAATAGTTTAATTATTCTTTTTATTATATTTTGTTTCTACCATACATAATCGGAGTCTCCAAAGGAAGGTTAGAAATTTCGAATTTATTGAACATTCTCGAGTCCTTTTTCCCCTCAAAATGTACTTTCACCAAAAGCATAATAAATCAAAGATCGCAGAAATAACATATTTACAGATTCAAATTTTCCTTACTCAAAAAGTTTAGCTGTAGCAGCATAAATTTCCATTTGATTCATCTCTCCCTGCTTGCTAATTTCACTGTGGGATTTTTCTATAAGTGATGCTCCGTGCAGAAACTTTAAGGCAGCTTTAAAATAAGTCTCGTTACTTTCAAACTCAAAACCAGAGTTCTACAGTCAGAATAAAACAATTGGTTAGAAAGAGAAAGATGCTATATCAAACAGGTCTGAGGTAAAATCTTTTAATGTTGAAATAACCTTATAATGATCTGCAGAATCCTTTAGCTTTGTGGCTTCTTCCAGAATGCCAGAGGCAGTTTGGCTAGAATTTGTTGTTACGGGACTTGAGCCACTGAGCTGTCTGTCAGGTACTAAACTTCCTAAACTGTGATCATCTCCAGCCTTGCAACTAACATCAACTGCATTTCTCACAAGCCTAGGAACATCACCATTGCCAGATGCATGGACCGGATGCCCAATAAACATATCTCCTTTTTGCGATTTGGGTGCAGTTCTAGAACCCAAATGTAACGGTTCCCTTTTCAAAATTGGATTCCCAAAATCATTTTGTGTTGGCTCAGTTTGTTTTCCAGTTTCATCTGACCAATGCCTAGGAGGATTTTGCTTGCTAAGGTTGTCAATATTGGGTTTAGACTTCAGAAAGACGTGCTTATCATCATGACTTGTCTCAGTACCAGAAGTGTGATTATTAGGATGAACTGCTGACTCATAACTCACACCATTTTTGGAAAAATCATTATCTGATACTGAAACCTTCATCTTATCCCTACTCACCTCAGAACCAGAAGTTCTAACCTTTTGCTTGACCCGTAATGATGTGAGCCTACCAGACTTCTGCCAAGAAAGTGCATTTTCCTGATTACTCTTGTTCATTTTCTCTTCATGACGTGAACCACTGCCACAATTAACACGTGCAAGATGTTTGTCAAGTGAAACTCTCTCCTTTTTTACTGATAACTTTTTCTCCCTACTATCTAAGTTTTTTATTGATAAACCACCTTTTCTAGCATCATCTTTTTCTGATGTGTCCAACCCTGCAGCATAAATACATTTCTCGATGTTGGAAGTCCTCAAAGGTGATGAGGTAACAGATTCTACTGGTGAGCCTATGGCCTTTTCAAGCTTAGTTCTAGCTTCGCGAGACCCAGAAACCTTAGAAGAACTTGAAGTTGCTGCCAATGAAAATTTTCCAGAGCCTAAATCCCCACCTGATGGATCAAAACAATCCAAAGCTTGGTAAGAAGCAACATTTTTTTTGTGCTTTCTAGGCTGGCGGGCCATATTGATATCACTTTTCACCTCTGTCCCAGTAGACATTTTGTCCCTGCTGGCTGGCAAGAAAGCACGCTTCATCTTACTTTCTTTAATAAATTCGTCATCACTTTCAATTACTGGTTTTGCCTCTGTATTCAAAACTGTATACTTCTGTTTCTTATTTACATTGCTGTTTTTAACACGATGCATGTCACCTTCCATATACAATGTTTCGTTATGTTTCTCATTATCCCGCCAGTCACTCATTTTTCTTTCTTTGACCGAACCACTTTGCCTGCTGTTTGTAGCATCCAACGAACCATCATCAGATGAAAACTGTGCCCCATCTCCCTTCTTTACCGGAACTACAAACTTGTTATCATCAGACGAACAATAATCATCATATCTCGTTGTATTTTCCCCACTAGCCTTTGTTGGTAAGTCATTTCTTGAGTTTAGACCTACCTTTTTATAGTCCATACCGTGTTTCAGATGTTTATCAGCATTGCCAACAACTTCAATCTTAGATTTCTTATGAGTTCCAGATCCATGTTGATTATCCTCCATCTTACGCTTCAATCTAACCTGTTTGTCACCTGCACACATTTGACAACCACATTGACATATTCTTTATTTGCACCATAAAACAAATATGAAGCAGCAACGAAATATATCAACCCTAAAGTCAATGAGATACCTCCATTAATTTGATATTCTTTTGCCTTAAGCGCTTTTTTATCTTCTTTGAAATTGTTCAACCTGTTCAAATTTTGAGAATTAGATTTCTTCATACGGTTTGAGTTTGCAGACCGCTGATTCATGTCATTCAAGCTTCTATTTTTAACATTTGACTCTTGACCATTCTTTACTGTATTTGACAACTGATGCCTGTCAATGTTGAGTCCTGGCTTTGCCTTTTCATGAATACCATGTTTCTTGTTTCCCCGATCAAGCATTACATCAGAACTGGACTTTTTGTCAACATGGAAAAGTTGTAGAGTATCAATAGACTTCACTCCAATTTTGGGTTCAGTGACATGGCTTTGCATGTTATTTTGACCCTCAGAAATCGGAATTTGATATAAAGCATAAAGTGATTTTGTTGTCTCCTCCTCGCTGATGTTACACCGATTCATTCCAGGCCTAACAAGAATTTCAGAAGAACAATGAGAATCTAATAATACATACAGCAAAGATAAAATGTATGCAAAGTTGGAGAAAGGAGAAAATGTGCCATAATTTGTATATCTTTCTACATACTGCACAATTTTGGTTATAATTCACAAACTGGGTTTTTAACAAGTAAAATATGCTCCTAAATGAACCCAAGATGAGAGTAATCAACTTACAGCCAATATAGCATGCTACACAACCACTTCTCTGGAAGCTGCTCTGGCTTTAAACCCATAGGTAGAAGCCGCCATTTCTGGCAACTGTCACAGCAAACCCAATCTTCTTCAATAAGTTGAGGTGCTGCTGCTGCTGACAGAACCATCTCAGAAGTGGGTTTATTTTCAGCAACAGGAAATGTGCCTGGAGCATCTTTTACGCATGGCACAGCAGACAACTGATAAACAACTTTATTGCCACTTGGTTTTTCCTTTACTTTAACCTCATTTGCACTCTTTTTAGCATGGTAAAGGTCAGCATTTACTGTATCCTTATTAAGGGGAGGCCCATCAGTTGGATCTATTCCATCAAGCTTCAGTTGTAATTTTTTTCTTTTCAGTGAACCTCTGTCACAATCTCTCACCTTATTACCCATCAGTTTCATTTTATGCATTTCAATTTTAGAAGAAGTAACACCAATGCCAGTACTCTTTCTATCATTTACCATTGCTCTATCACTAGAACCAATGACACCTTTTTTGGCATCGGCCATAACTTTTATAGGTCCCTGTTCGCCTTTTAAGTTGTTCTTGCTTGCAGATTTTACCTTGGTCTGATTAGTCTCAAATTTTTTAGTATCTTGATCCACCTCACGTTTCATTTCATCAGAGTTAAACCTTTTTGAAATAGCAGAAGTGTTACAATTTCTACTATTCTTAGGATCAGCAGAATTGTTATCCTGAGACATTTCCATTTTATGCTCTAACACTTTTTTCCCAAAGCTACGTCCTGTATTTCGTTTTACAACCTTGTCAAAATCCTGATCAGATATTGACTCCAATGAAACCTCCTTCACTACTTCTATGGAATCCATTCTACATTCCACACCATTTTTATTGACCTCCTTGGATACTTCAATAGCCTTACCAGCGACTTCAGCTGTTTCACCAGCATCACAAATTGAACTTGACAGTGGTGTGCATCTCAGACCATTAGACAGAAAGTCCTTTCGATCTGGAGTTCTATTTGCTAATCTTTTCTTCGTATGAGATGTCATGTCATTCTCATAACAGTTACCATTCATATGATGCTTTTCACTTTGGTCTACCGCTGTCAGTTTCCTTTTCTTCAACAAATGTGAATCCCTGACCAAGGAATCTGATTCATCAGTAGACATGGAATAATGCTCCTGATGACCATTAAGAGAAGACATGGGTCTACTGTCTCCAAGGGCTTTGCCCTTTCTAATCAAGTTGAGTAGACTGTCATGTAGAGGTGATATTAGTACACCTCCAGGGATAGTGAAAGAAGTCATAACCTGTAACATCAAACATAAAAAAATTCAAAAAAATATTGTTATGCATAAAACAGTTCATCTACTTTCGCCAAACAGATTAAACTTTTAGGGTAGTCTGTTTATAACATGATAGCAGAGCTTCTTGACCGTGTAGTCCAGAGTTCAATCCTTGTTGCCTTGATTCCTTTTTGGTAAAAGTTAAGTGTCATCACGCAAGAAAAAGTAGGCCAATGCACTATCCATTCTTCAAGCCCAAAATGCTCTTGCATGAATGATTGTGTTGGATATAAAAGGTGAACTTGGAAGAGTTTGTTTCCAGTTCATTTTAACTTGTCTTATGCCATAAGAACTTGTGTAATTGCTTGGAAAAACTTCTCAAAATAGTTATGATATGTTTATCAGTTGCTTTCAGCTTATCTGAATAAGCTACTGTGAAAAGGCTTACAACTTATATGAAAACAATTTACCCCGTTTGCTCTCTTCTGATTACAGGAACAACTTATACTGAAGCGTCTATATGATAATCACTTGTGACTTGACAGCTTAAGCTATCAGAATAATTGTTTCATAGAGATAAAACAAGTCATCTACCTGAATAATGCTAGTGCAAGATTCTTCAGGCATCTCTTGAGATACATGTGGCGAATCTTCAACTTCCTTTTGGCTGTTTTCTGTCGAAGAGGATGGAGAGCCATCAAGCCCAAGTCCACTGTAAATTGCAGCATTCTTTTTTGCTAAGTTATCTGATTTTACTTTGATTTGTGGCGTTCTTTGCTTGGTCAACTTTTCTGCCTTATTTGCAAAGTCCTCTTTCAAACTGCATTTCCCTGTTACTCTATTCGAGGAAATGCCTGTGTTCTTCTCTGAAGGTACTCCTGTATCTCGAGATGGAAGAACAATAGGGGAAGCAGTTCCAAGCCTCGTGGAAGGAGTCGTATTTGGAGGTGCTCTTGAGTTATAAATTGCAGCCTGTATAACAACATAACAAACGATGCTCAACTAAACCGTATTTCTCCCAAGCTAACACATCATTTTCCTATCCATTGGTTGAAAAAGGGAAAAACAAATAACAAATTTTATATACCGTGGTGTGGATATTGCTGGGAATATTTTGTGAACTGTTGGGTTTTTCTGGAGCCTTTGGACCTGATCGCAACCGAGGCGAGCGTTCATAGGTGGGTAAAAAGGAGCCATATTCACCAAATTTTGCACCTAAAAAAGTTGTTCATATCATCCGACAAAGTTACTCGTCTGAGTGCATAGACAGATATTTCATTTTTGGTTACATGTCATGATTTCTATTGTTGAACTTACCCAAACGCTCAGGAAAAATACCTCCTTCAAATTCCTTTTGGAAATCACCCAGAACATGCTGAATCCTCTCATCCTAGAAAAAACAGTAAGCAAGTTATTAGTCCTGTTATGTTAAAGATGAAATTTAATCAATATAACAGTGATAAAAGCGAAAATTGCATTGGCTAAATGTATCACGAGGAATGAAGCAGCATCATGATAGACACCATGAAGCACAGCAGCAAAATTCAACTATTATCATGATTTTTATTATTTAATTGGTAGGTAAGAATCTTATCCCACAGTCAAAATATAACTGCACATTAGCATACCACAAACAATCTGAAAAAACAAACAAAAAAGATAAACTTGTATAACCACTATTATGCAGAAGTACAACTGATGCAGGATGTGATTATTGATGGTATTGTGTGTGGCAGATTGCAGATCCAGCTGCAAGAAAGTGTGTTTGTTTCCTCATTACCTCGCTTTCCAATGTATGTACTTCAATGTGGATTGGCGTTCAATTGGGTTTTAAAATGAAAAAACAAACACACTGAAAAGCATCTACAGTATCCGTAGACAAACATAATTGATCCATATGTTTGTCAGTTTTCGGTACATTTTATTACGTTTTGGTACTCTTCGATTATAGACCTGATTCTTTTTATAAAACAAAACATAGTTTTGTTTAATCATTAAATAAAAAAAGTCAAGAAGTGTTCGATTTCCTGTATGTTACAAGGAATGAAACACATTGACAAATTGAAAATTCATGCTCAGTGGTACCAGATAATTTCACTTGTTTGTTCCATTTGCGAGCAAGAACAAAGTAGAAGAAAAACCAAACCAGAAAACATTGAATTTGGTTAAGATTTCAAGTAAAAACCCTTACAATGTAAGAGAGAGAATCAAGGTCAATGTTGTCATCATCCTCATCCTCATAACAATAGAAAGCCTCTCCTTCCTCCAACTCAGTAGTACTATTGCGTTGCATCTTGACCACCACAAAATTAACTCCAAAAACCCAAACCCCAAAACCCGAATAGTGACCCCTTTACAGTGGAACCTTCCCTGAAGTCCAGCATCACTTCAACCAACAACATATATAAATTGGCGATAAAAAAATCAATTTTTTTTCAAAATACGCCAACCCAAGAAAGGAAGAGGAGAACCCAGAAGCGGAAGCAGATGAAAAGAAGTGTGATCATGCGATGAGACGAGAATCCTTGGTGTGAATTATTACTTGAATTAAAAAATTAATTTTGGGTTTGACCCAAGAATAAGGGAAGAATTGATGAGACGATGGAGATCGGCGAAACTATGAGTGACGACAGAAGTGGAATGAATGAACTGAGTATTGACGCAGACTTCAAACGGAATCCAAAACTTTCTCCCTCTTGAATTGTTTGATGTGCCCAGCACAGAATGAAAGAAAGAATGAAAGACCACGGTTTTGTGTTTGGTCTCTTAATTTTTGCAACTTTATATGATATATTTTATTTTTATTTTTATTTATTTATTCCCTTCTCTCCCCCAACTTTTGTTTCTATCTTATTGTGTTTGGTTCATGATTTAAAAAAAAAAAAGTTTATTTAAAAACAATACCATCCTTCTTATTTTTATATTTATAAATAATAATATACTAGTAAAGTTTTTTATCCATTTTTTTATTATAAAAAAAATTAATAAATATAATTAAAAATTTGATGTAATTATTATCATGAAAAATAATTATCAAAGCATAAAAAATGTCATTTAAATAAAGTATACGTAAAATTAATCATTATATTCTTTCTTAATTTAGGACTATGACCAGATAATAGAAAATTTAGAGTGAGTATTTAGGATATTCTGGTTCAAATTACAGTGAATTCAAGTCAGAAAGGTAAAAGTCAAACATTAAATGAACAATTTATATATAAATGGACATATGAAAGTATGAAATGTTGAAAATTATTTAAGTTATATATATATATATATATATATATATATATAAACATTTTTTTCTTTTTATACTATTTCTGAGAGAATAAGATTTCTGATTAATTTATCTATTATCACTATTAAACTTAAAATCTAGATGTTTAAGATTTTAAACCACATCAAACTCCAATCAAAAGACTTTTATCTTATATATTTAATTGTGATAGGATAAAATTTTAAATGATCTTAAATTTCTATAATTGGTATTATATTCAGGCATCTTCCAGAATTTTAAAGATACATATTTATGGAATAAAATTGTTCATTATGTTAATTTCTTTGTTTATCATAAAAACTGAGAAACTGGTTGATGGAAGAAAAGCGTCAAAGAGTATAAAAGGTATGAAATTATTAGGGAAACAAAAGACTTTAAAAACCAATTTTCATTATTAATGGTTATGTTTTGTTCTAACTATATTATTAGGGATAATACTGTGTTACTTTCACATTTATGTTATTTTTTATAATAATAAAAAGTAATTGTTACAATTTTATTGTCAATGAAAATAATTATTATAATAGTTGTATTATAGTATACTTTTATAATTTAAAAATGGTTAAGTTTCAAAAAAATCAAATAGAAAATAGTTAAACTTAAAAAGGAAATAATTATTTAAAAGATAAAATTAATAAGATATTTATTTTAATTTAAAATACTTGTATTTAAAAGATAAAATTGGGAAAATAAATGTGTAGACAGAAAAAAAAAATCCTTTTATATGTAAAGACACTTTAAATTTTTCAATTTTCTTTTCTCACAATGGGTAGTTTCTTGTAGTGTATGAAGACTATATAGTTAATGGAGAGAAAAGTACAAGAGAGGTAAAAATTTGTGTATATAAAAACAGTTAAAAAATAATAATTTTCATTATCTTGGTTTCTTGTAAGTTATAAAAACTAGAAATTTGGCTGATGGATAAAAGGTGTCAAGTATTAAAAAAGAAAACAAAGAATCAATTCTCTTTATTAATTGTTGTAATTATACACTTGCAACTTTTTTTAATATAAGTATTCATACGAGTAGTTTCTTATATATTATGAATACTAACAAGTTTGTTAACTGGATATGGTTAAAAAGTTAATAATAAATAAATATGTATAGTAGATATGGTTAAAAAGTTAATTTCTACTGTTAATAATAGAGAAACGTGTATACTGGATATAGTTAAAAAGTTAATTTTCACTATTAATGAGCACAGAGGATCAAAGATACAGAAGCATTAGCCTATCTGTAATATTGTTATAAAATAAGTGGTTAAACAGTTAGTTTTTTATTGAGAGATTATTTACTTGCTCGTCTTATTAATAATTACATTATTTAATCAAATAAAGAAGAAGATAATATAATAAAATATGGCACTAAAAACAATATAAAAAACAGCAACTCTTTATATAACATTATACACATATATATCACTTATTTTATTAAAAATGTTTTGTTTTTACTTTATATTTTTAATAAATATTTGGCCAATTTTGAAAAGAATATAATTTGTAAATCCCTTTATATTAAAAAAATCAAATAAATATTTCATCCAACTTTTTTAATCCTATCTCAATCCTAGCTAAATATAAACATGAATGTGATTAAAAAAAATTATAAAATCAAAATCACGATGAGTATTTCAAAAGGATGAAATGATGAAACATTGATTCAGATCAAAGGAGAATGACATTGATTAAAAGAAGCTGAAGTTTGAAGAACGCATTTCATATTGTTGGTTTATTTTGCATTCTAGTTATATGTTAAACAGAGAGTTGTGTATACATTGACATATTTTGGAGAATAATAGAGGGAAGTGCAGTTCGAAATGATCATTAGTGTTTGAATATGAGAGTTTTGACCATCCGGAGGATATGTGTATTGATGTCAGAATATGACAAGTTTTACATCTGTAATGGTGGAACAACTTACCTATCCTAGTCACCACACAAGGTTAGTATGTCTACCACCTATGACTAAAGAATCAAATCATAGACTAGAACTTCCTCCTACTCCTCACCACACAATCTCCATTCTCTACTAGAGATAGGGTGATTTTGGAGTGTTAGAATAATTGTCAAGACTAAGTTCGTACATCAATACAAAACATCATCACAAAGTCTCACCACGAGGTCCACGGAATTACACCAAGCATTGATATTATACAAACAAACAGAATTCATTATCACATTCATATCATACTTGAAGTAAAATCATACACCACCATATTTACCAATCGTCAACATATATAATATTTACACCCATTTGAATATGTGTAAAACATTATAATCAAAAATCAACTTTTTAAAGTATAGAAAGCTTAAAGGAAAACTCATAACAGATGCCCCGTACCATATTATCGTCCAACAAGAGTCACTCAGACAACAAATTAAGCAAAACAAAAGCTCAAACCTATAGCATAGAAGTGGTGCTCAACGCCAATTTCTATCACTTAAAGCCCACCAAACAAAGAGTTCATTATCTTTGCAGTACTCAACACCCTGGAATCCAATGGCTCTCTAACTTTGGGACGCTCAGCGCCACTCCATGCCCCTTAGTGCCATAAAAAATCACAACAACATCTAATTCTCTTTATATATGTGCATTAAGTCATTTGCAAATGACCAAATCCATATCTTAATACTTGTAATTGTTTGAAAACACATTTAACTCTTGGTTTGGGTATCAATTTGCTCAGATTTTCAATGATTCAATCTATTAGATTAAGCTCACACTCACCATATCCCAACTATCAAGTTAACATACTTGCATCTCATATTTCAATAAATTCAAAAACTAAGTCCTAAATGACACAAACTTAAATTTCTAACTCCAAAGTGACTCAATAACTAACTCCCTTAGAATTTCAACAATCAAAACCCCCACTTCTAAACCTTTTTTTTTATCCAATTACTTATTCATATACCCAACAACAAAACTACCAATTAATTACTCAATCTCACTAAACAAGACTAGCAAAAACCTTTAAATTTAAAGAGCAACTCCTTCCTAATTTTCTCATGCCAAACCAGGAAATTCTAAACCCAAAAGTCCAAGTATTTTACCATGTCACAACAACATATCAACACAAATTTCAAACCAATTAAACAACCATTCTTAACCAATAGATTATCCAAGAATCATTACATTCAATCAATCATTCATCACACCAAACCACTAATTTCACAACATTTCAAACATTTAACACAAATTTTAGTCCTAAAAAACAATTAAAAAGTAATGGTTAGTTTCCCCTACCTACTAGGAGCTTAAACAACTTTATAGAACTTAGGTAGTCCCTATAGACCAACTAATTCTATTTGTTCCTATAATATAGAATCACGATCAATGTATACTATTAGAACCATTTATCGATAGATAACCTGGTGAAAGGAGTAGATAACACATTTGATAAAGCTAAGTTTGCATGCCTCATCAACCATATAAATTAGAGGAAAAAAATAAAAATTAGCTTACTTTTTTACAAGAGTTCATCGATTAGAAATAATATCTTATCTATATGATCACATAAATACTCAATGGTCTTTAAACAAATAATTCAACAATTAAAATTATAAAAAAAAGATAAAGAATATTGGAAAAACAAATCTTAAAAAAATAACATATATTTTAAATAACATGACTCGTTAATAAAATTTTTATTTATATTTTTTTACTTTTAATATTAAAATAATAGAATCTTATTATTTAAAATATTTTATCAAGACTATATTTTTTATATTATTATCACATCTCAATGAAGTTTATGTGAGATATTTGAGGATGGAGAGTCAACTACATTAAATGCCTCTATTTTCCATTGCTTCGTATTTTTCTTGATTTTTAAAATCAATTCAGGTGTTTATAGTATGTAGTCCATGCGATTATATTCATCGATAACTATTCAAATGATTTGTTCATCTTATTACCGCGCATAAATAATTTCCGGGACGTTGAATTTGATTTGTGAAATAAAATTCATATCACAAAATAAGATTCAAGTGTTTATATATCAAATGATAAAATCATTACATGGTTATTTTCTTTTATAGAAAATACTTTCATCATATCCGAAAATTAGATTATTATTATTAGCCAAAATAATGATGACTGTGATGCTTTAAGTAAGTATTGTAATTACTATAAATAAACAAATAAAACTTAAAAAAATACTAAGGTCTTGCCATTCGAACATTACTTCTAAGTCTTGTAAAGATTTATTTAAAAAACAGGAAAACATATATGAAATAAATTACCTAAACAAGACATAAAAAAATAATGTAAAATTGAAACTTTAAAGAATATTTACAAAAAATTTATTTGAAAAAAAAAATGAAGTGATAGATTCAATAAATAAGGAAACAAAATTTAATTTTTTCAACCTGAAATCCATTGAATAATTGTTTTTGCATTTATTGATAATATATAAATAAACTTACCCTCGTTGTACTCGTGTGTTTTTTTCCCATAACTTTTTTTGTAGCGTTATGACAAACGCAAATGGAATGCGTGAACGACGTCGCTTTCGGAAAACTTGTAAATCGCATTCAGCTTTCACAGTTTGGAAAAGCGCTTTATCAGTCCCGTGTTTAATAAAGCCAATTTTGTTTTTTTATTATTTATATAAAACAATTTTATGATATTTTTTAATCATAAAGTATATATAGAGAGAGAGAGAGAGACTAAACTAGTTAGACTTTTTTCAAAAATTATCTTAAAATTAGTGGCTGAGCTTCATTAGTTTTGGGGGCCGTGCTCCTCCTAAATTTATTTTTGTATACATAAAAATAATTATTTTAATTTTAATATATTTTATGATTAGCATTTTTTTTTATATATTTATGTTGACACTTCCAAAATATTTTCTAAAAATTCCTCACTTTTAAAACAATGTTTAATTACTAGTTTGTTGTTTATAGATTTTAGTGCAGGTTAAATTTGTTTTTGCTGTGTAATAACTGAATGAAATTTAAAAATTAGGTTAAAATAGGATGAAAGTAAAAACTGATAAAATCCTTATTCCCTTCATCTTTTTTTCATTTCATTTTTATCTCCTCCTCTCAGTCTTCTCTTTAATTTCCTTCTTTCGATTTTATCTCTTGTAGAATTTTATTATTTGGGGTTAATTTTCAACCGATCAAAATTGTAAGCAATTTTTTTTTTTTGTTTATTTCAAAATCTTTTATTTTTTATGTTTTGGGATTTTCATCAATCTTGATGGAATTAATTAAGAAAACATATCATTGAGTTTATCTTCGTTTGTTATAAGTCTCTTAACTGAGTATTTTTTTTAAGCTGAAAATTTCTTTAGCGTATAAAATTGCAAGTAAATTTGATAAAAAACATCAGGATAAATAATCTAAATACAAAAGGTAACATGGTTACAATATATTGAATTTTATACAAGATTGTGTGTTATTTGAATATTTTTTAAATGTATGAATTTGTTGATATATGATTTATATATATATAATTTGAATGAATGAAAATTGTTGTCTGTTTATTAATTTTGTGTCAGAATACTATAGCTAAAACAAATGGTTCAAATTGTAGTTATTTTAAAACAAAATATTAAATGTTAGGCATGATAATGTTATTTGAGTTTTTTATAAATAGATAATTGTTTTGAAATGCTTTGAATATAATACTTTTCTTGGATGAGATACCGATTATATTTTGCATGTTAAAGTACAAAGGGTTTTTAATACGTTTCAAAAGAGTATAATTAGTTTAACGTAGTTTTTCATATGTTAGTTTATGAGTTTGATATTAATGAAAGTATATATAAATTTTAATGATAAGGAATTGAATTGAAACGAGTGAGTAATGATATTTGAATAAATTATAGATTGTATTGATAATTTTAAATGTATTTGAAAGTTATATTTATCAAACTAAGTTTGAGTCAAAATTTGAAAATATATTTGATTTTATTGAATGAGGTTGATTTTTTATATTTTCACTTAAATTTAAAATTTTTATTTATGAATAAATATTAAAATTATGTTTTTTTTTACTTTTATTTTTGTTGTTTTTTTTAAATGAAAATAAAATGTTTTCTAAAAAACTTAAAAAGTTGTTTAAATCATGTAATTTTTTGTTTATTAGACTATTTTGTTTTCTTCTTTTTTTATTGGTCTTTATGAAAATTTTATTATAAATGTAAAATAAATATTAATACCTAGTAATACTTAATTTAATTTAAATTAAAATTTTATTTAATAACTTTATTATTAATATTATTTTTATTGTTTATTTCTGATGTTAACTTTTTATTATTATAAATAACATAAACAAATATTTTGTTTGTGTATGAAAGTTAATGTTAAAATAATAAAACTGTATATGAATATTAACGTATAAATAATAAAACTTTTAAAAATAAATAAGTATGAAATAACGATTTTAAAAAACTAACATGTGGAGAAATAGATAGAAAAGTAATCAGAGATAATAAGAATTAATTATATCATGGAAAATTATATAAGTGAGGTAAGAGTTATTAATTATAATATATGATAAGACTTTACACACATTAATTAGTACATGTGTATTTCAAAATTTAAGTATATATTATTAATGTGTTTTAGTGAATGTTATATTGAAATTGAATAGTATAATTATATATAAATTTGAATGTGTGGATTGGTGGATGTTTATGTATATGAATTTTTAAAGTTTTATTAGTTTATTGTTATTTTTGTTATGGTTTATATCATCATATATTAACAAAGAATTATATAGGCAAGACGAAAGATACGTGTAATAGAGAGATTGTTTATTATGTGTTTAGATAATAATTATCACTTAAGTATATAATTTTTATATTGTAAAAAAAATTTGTGTTTGATTTTTTAATATTATTATTATAATAATTATGAAATTAAATATAAATAATTTGTATAACTTTCTTGCAAATATTTTTTATTTGTTTTATAGATAGTTTTATCGTCTAATATTTTTTTTTTACCATTTATGTTTGATTGATTAACTATATATAATAGTTTAGGTGGATAAGTTGTTTTATCACACAAAGTGTAACTTCTCGGAAAATTTGTTATTAATATTTGTCTTCGGATAGTCAAGTATAGAATCAATGTGCATGATTATGTTTTAATTAATTTGAAAATATAATTGTTATCTAGTAAAATTCTTATTTTTTGTTGTTGTTTGTATGTTTGTGTTTTTTTTTACAATAATCACTAGTATAAGTATAGGATAATATTTCAGTTCAACATGAATTGGGTGACAAGAATACAAAGACTTATGTAGAGAAAGAAAAAGAAATTGATATACATTTATAAATCTATGTGATGTTTTGTAAAACCTTATACATAAACACTTGTAGTTTCTTAATATTTATGGTATATAAGATTTTGATGTTATGGTTACCATTGAATGACTATAAATTAAATTTTTATATACTTTATTTTTAATCAATTGCTTATTAAACATGTGATGTTTCGATAAATATTGTTAAAATTATTAAAATAAGATGTTAATATTTAATGAAATTTTTATAGAAGAAACTAAAGTGCTACATTTCAATAATAAGTGAAAGTTTTATGTGTTAATATTATTTTTTTATCTTTTATCAATTTAAAACAATTTCACTATTTGATATCATTGAACAGTAATGACAATTTATCAATCAACAAATTTTAAAAGTATCTACTACAAGTTTTTTATAAACTTTAAAGGAAAAAAGTTTTATTATATTATTATTTGATTACGAGTCACTCTCTCTAAATATATTTATCATATAGGAAACAATTGTATACAAACAAATCAAATTAACAATTTAATTAACTAAATAAAAGTTCACCTTGAACCACCATACTTCGCATACAAGCAAAAGAATATTGATTATAGTTTTCAACATTTGAAAATGGTTGAAAAATCTTTATTCAAAATAGTATTCATCGTAAAAACACAAACAAAAAATAAAAATTAAGATTTTATGTTCGATGGTCAAATATATTGATTATATTGTTACGTTGAAAGAAGAACGACAAAGGCAGGAGTGGCGCGTGAACTTAGTCATCGTTCGTCGTGCGTCACAGTCACATGCACTGTAGGAAGTTGACTATTTGAAAAGCACGTGCTTTTTTCTATGTGTCAATTTAATATTTATTAATTTCAAAGGATATAGAAAAAAAGTATTGCTAATATTTATTAGTTTTAAAGGCACATGTAAACACATAGCTAAGAAGGGTTATTATCAAATGCTCTACAAAATATTACCATTATTTGATCCATTGCCAATATTAAAGTCTTATATCTCCATAAAAATATTCTAACAAAACTTATTTCCTATAAATTCAGTGATAATTTTATTTAAATTAATGATAATTTTTATTTAAATCAAGATTTTCAACTTACTTAAATTTCAAATAATTATTTTTACCACATGTGACTCTTCTTCGTATCACTGCCTTATATATATATATATATATATATATATATATATATATATATATATATATATATATATATATATATATATATATA